>NC_083595.1:46827535-47427535 GCF_027579695.1 Neoarius graeffei | reverse complement strand
TAAGCGCCGATCAAATATGCAAATATCAGCAAATAATTTAGCAGGCATTAACAGAAATGCTAATGCCACAGCCTGGCAAACAGATCCTGGGAATTAATGAGGTGTGCTCATTAGCTGGTTAGACGACCTGCTATCATTACACCTCTACTGAGAGAGAGAGAGAGAGAGAGAATGAGAGACAGAGAGAGAGAGAGAGAAGCAGATCTTACCTTTGACACCAGACTGGCACGATAAGCAGCAAGAGCTTTCAGATACTCTTTCTTGGCCGCCTCGGTTTTGCTTTTGTAAACCTGCAATGATGCAAACAATAATAAATAAATAAATAAATAAATAAATAAATGGCAAGGACGGTGTGAGGAACAGATAAGAAACAAATGCAGCATTTTCTCAGTAATTTTATTTATAAAGCACCTTTCATACCTTTAAAATGCAGCTCACATAACTTTACAGTGTGAAGAAAACAACAGAGAGAAATGAAAGAAAAAAAATTCACCAAAATAGGCAAATAATAATGATGAAAAAAATTATATATATATATATATATATATATATATATATATATATATATATATATATTACGCGCTTGCGTGAAGATATGAAGTTTATCTTCAAGTGGTGAATGTATTTTCAACATAAGATAAACTTCATATCTTCGTGCCACTGTGTAATGCTCTTTATATTATATGGACACATCCATAAAATTAAAAAAATGCAAGTTAATCAAAATAATTTTAATTTTGAACCGGTTTGTTATTTTGACATTGTGGGAAAACACCAGGAGTGATGTCATCGGAGTGAAACATTGGGAATTATTATACATACAGCACACTTTTTGGATGGAATAAAAATGTGTTCTATTCCCTTCTAGCAGGTTTCATTCATTTGGTTTGATAGCATGCAATATTGTTAGCTTATCGCTTATCCTATGTGTATTACGTCACTCTACCCAATGGAGAATGAGTGTTGAATATGGTTTATGATACTGCATGATTGTCAAGACAACATGACGTCACACATCAAAGATGTAAAACTTCCCCGCTAGTGAGCGACTGGGACAATTTGTAACTAAACATGGCCGCCAGGTTTGCTTCATTAAATATGGAAGATTTTGAGAGAATTTTGAAAGAGAAAGATGCGTTGAACACCCAAAAGGAATGTGTATGTATAATAATAATAATGATAATGATAATAATAATATCGGCCGGGGTTTTTTGTGGTATATCAGATATATTCCATTCAGCTACTCGTCTTCAACTCGTTCAATATCATGCTAGCTGAATGGAATATATCTGATAGACCATGAAAAAGAACCCAGCCAATATTATTTAAATATGTCCCTCAGATCCATGATGTATTTCATATGAAAAATGAGTTTTTCAATACGAGAAGATAAACTTCATATCTTCAAATCAATGTGTGATTTTCTTTGTATTATATCGACACAGTCACAAACAAAATGTCCCCAAATTTATCAAAACAATTCATTGATTTCATCACAAGTGATATATAGAGATTTATGTCACGGTTTGGGTTCTCCATGTCCTGGATGGGGCTCGTATGAAAAATATGAGTGGTGTATTTCCCAGTAAAACACTTTTGTTTATGTAATATATATTATCATATATCATTTAATCAGTGGAATATGAAGAAGGGAATTATTTTTGGAAAATAAGAAGACTGTTGTACAAAATGGTATTTTGTGAATTAAAATTGACCATTTTTGATGGCGGGCGGCACGGCGGTGTAGTGGTTAGCGCTGTCGCCTCACAGCAAGAAGGTCCGGGTTCGAGCCCCGTGGCCGGCGAGGGCCTTTCTGTGTGGAGTTTGCATGTTCTCCCCGTGTCCGCGTGGGTTTCCTCCGGGTGCTCCGGTTTCCCCCACAGTCCAAAGACATGCAGGTTAGGTTAACTGGTGACTCTAAATTGAGCGTAGGTGTGAATGTGAGTGTGAATGGTTGTCTGTGTCTATGTGTCAGCCCTGTGATGACCTGGCGACTTGTCCAGGGTGTACCCCGCCTTTCGCCCGTAGTCAGCTGGGATAGGCTCCAGCTTGCCTGCGACCCTGTAGAACAGGATAAAGCGGCTACAGATAATGAGATGAGATGAATTTTTGATGGCATCATCAAGTCTTTGAATAGTAAAGCCCAAGACCGGGTTCCCTTTTCCAGGAGGATAAGACTTGGCTGTATGATTTTTTTTGTCAGTATAACGACATCAAACATGCCAACAATATCAACACAAAATCACACTCTCTTTCAGTCACCTCAGTGTCCAGGCTTTAAGCCTTTAGAAAACATGTACAAATCTAAGAATATGGAAGATTCTTCACAGAGAAGTGCCCAAAGTCTTCTACGATTATCTCCGAACTTTAGAAAACATAATAAAATCTAAAAATAATGGATAAAATAATAAAAGTAGATCAACTAGATTTTAAACATTCAAACATCTCAATATACAACGTAATGTTTACAGCACTCTGTACCTGTTTCTGTTCCTCCCCCAGACCATCCCACATGGATGCCACAATCTTGGAGACTTCCCCAAATGTAGCGTTGGGGTTCTGACCCTTAATGGCTGCCTGGGTGTCTCGAAAGAACAGCGCATATGCCGAGACGGGCTTCTGAGGCTCATTTGGGTCTTTCTTCTTCTTTTTCTTAGGTGTCTTGGGCTTTTTTCCGGCATCTGGGGCTGGACGCTTTTCACCAATCTGTAAGGAAGAGTGGAATGAGAGATTGGTTTTATAAAATCTGTTTGCATGAGTTCAACAGGTTCAGAAATAAAAGTGAATAACACATATACGCTCAATTCTGAAAAGAAAAGAAAAGAAGAAACATAGAAAGCCAAAGGGATAAAGGACAAGGTATATTTTTACAACAGCGAGAAATAGTGCATTTTTGTAGGGACACCAATACTTTTTACACAAATGCTTCCAGAGTATTTTTTAATTACATATATTATGTATAGTTCTTTCTGAGAACGAAATTTGCCAGAACAAAAAGTTAAATCATGTTATTTACAGTTGTAAAGATTGAATAAATTTTCATGCGATATAATACATTTGCTTATTTTCTTCAAGGGGTGCCAATAATTTTGGAGTTGACTGCACGTGTGCAGAACATCGATCAGTGTTGTGAGCAAAAACTCCACGGGAAACAGGATAAAAATCCTGTAAGTCTGCAATCACATACCGTCCATTCTATTTTAATATATTTTTTTTTCTGCTTACTGGTTTAAAAATATGAAATAAATATTTTCAGAGTTTCAGAAAAATTAAGACTTTTTTTTTTAAGGACATGTAGACACCCTTTGAAAGATTAGCGAGAATATTCCAGGACTTAATCAAAGAAATCTAACTATCATATCACAAAGGTCAAAGGTCACTCACCTTACTCCCATCGTCCTGATCGTCTTCGTTAATGGAGCTGGATGGAGACGGCGTAGCCGACTTGCTGGCCGGTGGAGACGGGGACGTGTGGGTGATGTTCGCTCCGGTCATGTTGAGGCCGAGCTGGGCGCTCAACTGTGATTGGTTGATGGTGGTCAGCTGGTTGCGTGACATCATCGCATTAGGGTTGTTCATGTTGATGATGGAGCGCATGACCATGGTGGGGTTTGGTGGGTACTGACGCAGCTGAGACTGTGAAATACCCTGCACAAAAAAAAAAAAAAAAAAAAAGATTACTAATCGGTTTCCTAATCTGTGCCGAGTTTTCCAAAAGCATCGCAGCACAAAGCTCATCGTTAAATGGTAGAGCGAGCAGCCCAGTCTCTTAGTTAAGACGCGCTTAGCATTAAGAGACTTTGGGAAGCCCACCTCTGTTCTTTTTAAAGAAGTATTGATATTAAATCCCGAGAAGTATTTTAGTGTTAAACGAATGCATGAAAATCAGCCTACAAGTTTGAAAATCCCAAATCCCCAATCCTCAAGTCATCCAGACTGCGGCTATAAAGTAGACTTCAAAAATGCCACAGAGAGACACGGAGTAACAAAATCCTGTGATTTATTTTATAAGAGACATAAGTATGGGTAATAATGCACTATATATAAATAATATTAAATTGCTTGCTAAGTAGATGCAGCTAGACACATAAAATCCCGATTCATGTCTTTTATCAGTCGTACTTGGTGCCAGAAAGGACCGCTGGGATATTTCTGCTCCTTAAGGACTGTAAGCACTCTTCTGGGAACCCATCAAAATTGCAAAGCCACAAAATCAAATTATGTAGAATAACTATTCCAGTAAGTCACTCTGCATTTCGGCAGCCAAATCAAAATCCCATACGCTTCATCGCAGTCCAGTGTCCTAAAGGTTACAGCTCGTACTGCGCTGCTGATGGAGCTGCAGAATGATTCTGCAATGTGTGTTTTGGTGATGAAAATCTATCAGCTGGCAGGTTTCATACATCACACTTTGACTGCCAAAGAGGCGGGAAAATATTTCTGGATAATATGTCTATATATCACCGAGCTCAGATTAGATATGAGAGCTTATGGGTGACCTCTTCGTCTCTTTCTTCATATAAAACACCGAGCCATCATTACACATAAAAAAGAGCCTTTATTGATGTTAAAACAGGAACTAACTTGTTTTGTGGGCTTCCACAATGTACAGTAAATGTAACCATAAATGGATAAAACATATCATTTAATACGATTAATTAAAAATGCAAGTACTGGTGTGGTATAAAAGGAATAAAAGACTTCAGACAGTAATGTGAATCCAATGTAAAATAATCAATTTTAGGTTTAACACATCACCACATCGTTGATTGTTTGCTTTGTTGGTAAATTGTGGTGGAGGAATAAAACACTTCAGGACGTACTCTTATAGAGAGATAATCAACGACTGGGTATCACATCGCACATATGTTTGATTGCTTACATCGTAAATTGGAATCTTTGGTAAACAGGTATGGTATAAGATGAATAAAACACTTCGAAATGTCCTGTCATTTAACCCTTATTCTATTCACATTCACTGGATATGAGCAATCGTGTGCTCTGATTGGCTACTCTACTACTAGGATATCAGCTCATATACTGTACCATGAGTAGAGAAAAACAAAATGGCGGAGCATGTTGCTGAACCAGCTGAGGATGAAATAAAAACTCTACTCGAAAACAAAACCTCAGAAAAAATACAAAAAAGCAACAAAATATGGAATAAAAGTATTTGACGGTAAGAACATACAGTATCTTTTTTTTTCCCAAGAATTATTATCGAATTTTTCACAAATTGCTCCTGTCATTTCACCGGTTTGTTTGCATTCTAAGCGGAAATAGTTTTGTCGGACGTTTTGTATAAAGTCTTTATTTATCGAATTTGCAAAAAATGAAAACAAAAATGCTCTTTTTCTCAAAATCCAGTGAATGTGGATAGAATAAGACAGTTATTCCAATCAATCTCATCGTACATGGCTTATAGACAACTCGGTGCTACGCGCCTCGTCGGCTATCAGCTCATGTATGACTTGATTTTGTGGAATAACTGTGAAATAGTCAGAGTTTCTTGACCAATCAGCACACGCCATTTTCTATAATCACCTCTGTATTTATACTAAAGGAAAATAATGAACTGTGACTGTATAACATGAACAATATCTTTGATTATGTACCTTGTAAATTGTAATTGTTGATAAATTGGTGTGTTATAAGAGAAATAAAACACTTCAGAACATGCTTTGATTGGGTGATAATCAACTTTGGGCACTATGACATCTTTGATTATTTGCCTTGTAAACTGTAATCGTTGGTAAAACTAGTGCAGTAAAAGAGGAAAATAATATCTCATGATATACTGTTATAGGAAAAGAACCGACTTCAGGCGTATCACACTACGACATCTGTGGTTATGTGGTTTGTTGTATTTTATTATTTATGTGTATATATAACTGTAAAAATTTTTTGGGGGGAGACATGGGGAAGGGGGAGAGAGAGAGAGAGAGAGAGAGAGAGAGAGATGGGGACAGAGATAGGTAGAGAGAGAGAAGATGGGGACAGAGAGAGATGGGGAGAGAGGTGAGGGAGAGAGAGACAGACAGACAGACAGAGAGATGGGGAGAGAGATGAGGGAGAGAGAGACAGACAGAGAGAGAGATGGGAGAGAGAGATGAGGGAGAGAGAGAGAGATGAAGGAGAGAGAGAGAGAGTCAGAGAGAGGGAGAGATGGGGAGAGAGATGAGGGAGAGAGAGAGAGAGAGAGAGACAGACAGACAGACAGAGATGGGGAGAGAGATGAGGGAGAGAGAGATGAAGGAGAGAGAGAGTCAGACAGATAGAGAGAGAGATGGGGAGAGAGAGATAGATGGGGAGAGAGAGAGTCAGACAGACAGATGGGGAGAGAGAGATGGGGGAGAGAGAGAGACAGACACAGATGGGGAGAGAGAGATGGGGAGAGACAGAGAGAGAGACAGATGAGAGATGGGGAGAGAGAGACAGATAGAGAGAGAGAGAGAGAGAGAGAGAGAGAGATGGGAGAGAGAGATGAGGGAGAGAGACAAACAGAGAGATGGGGAGGGAGAGAGTCAGACAGAGAGAGATGTGGAGAGAGAGATGAGGGAGAGAGAGAAAGAGAGAGATGGGAGAGAGAGAGAGACAGATGGAGAGACGGGGAGAGAGAGATGAGGGAGAGAGACAAACAGAGAGATGGGTAGAGAGAGATGAGGGAGAGAGAGAGAAAGAGAGAGATGGGAGAGAGAGATGAGGGAGAGAGACAAACAGAGAGATGGGGAGAGAGAGATGAGGGAGAGAGTCAGACAGAGAGAGATGTGGAGAGAGAGATGAGAGAGAGAGAGAGAAAGAGAGAGATGGGAGAGAGAGAGACAGATGGAGAGACGGGGAGAGAGAGATGAGGGAGAGAGACAAACAGAGAGATGGGGAGAGAGAGATGAGGGAGAGAGAGATGAGGGAGAGAGAGAGTCAGACAGAGAGAGATGGGGAGAGAGTGAGAGAGAGAGAAAGAGAGATGGGAGAGAGAGATGAGGTAGACTCAGACAGAGAGGGAGAGAGACAGACAGACAGAGAGAGAAACTCTGTGTGTGTGTGTGTGTGTGTGTGTGTGTGTGTGTGTGTGTGTGTGTGTGTACATGCAAGAGGTGAGTGTTGGGGATAGAATGTGTTTCGCATTGATTGAACTGAGAGGGAAATTACAGCAGCTGCCAGTCTCACACTGCAACATGATTAAAGGGCAAAAACGATTTTTAAATAAATAAATAAATACTGGCGCAAAACCAAACCAAACAGTCTCTGAGGAGAACAAGGTGATATTCTTTCATATTATCACTCTGTCTTTATTTTTCCTGTCCTTCACATGCATTCTCTCTCTCTCTCTCCCCATTTGCTTTGCCTTCCCAGAGACGCCAACTCAATCTCCCCTCTGTGTCAACACATCACAAAGTCTTGCACTTGGCCTTATTGCACGGATCTGTGAAAGCAACTCCTACAGAACACATTTTCACACACACAGATTGGATTGTCCATCTTTTATTCCCCCTGCACTTTCTCGTGCCAAATCAACTCCCTATGAACACATGACAAGGCGAATGCAACATCTGCTAGTGTTTATTAGAATCGATGTTAAAAATCGTGTTAAATAATAAAAGAGAATTGGCTTTTTTAATGAAATTCGCTAATGGGGAATGACAGAGTCGGTAAGCGTTTTAATTCATTAATTCGGCCTCTAGAAACTCATCTACAGATTAGATTTTTATGTGTGTGTGAGGAGAAAAAGAGAGAGGGAGAGAACGAAAGGGGGGAAAGACTGTGATTTCATTAGCTCTGACCATCTGTGTAACAACTCATCAACACCGTCCCAGTGGTGACACACACCTAACAGCCACCAAACACGAATGGAACAATTCCACTTGCAGTGTGTGTGTACAGTAGAAAAACCGCCATATGGGAAGAAATTAAAATTGTTTACAGGATCAAAAGATATATTTTAAGCTAGTTTTAATTAAGGATAGAAAAAAAAATCATAGATTTTCAATGCACGGAGATTCTCTCTTAAAGGAAATATCTCACAAATAAACAAATTGAGCTAAAAGTTGGTCTTTATGTCTGTCTTTAACGATACAACCACTAAAGTGATGAAAATAGACGGGACTATTTTTTGTCAGGGCGGCCGTCATAACTCCATCGTATGTGATGTCATTTTCCGTGAGCACAGTGGAGGTGTACAAGTGCATGCTGTACTAGTGTCAGCGGGGCAAAGTATTCTGTCAGGGACGGTCGGAGACGGCTGTAAGTGCAGAAGATCTTTATTATAAAGAAAACATCGTAGACAGAAGCAGGGTCAAAAACAAGGAACAGGAAACTGAAACCAGGAAATCAGTCAGGAAACACAGCTCAGTAATGTGCCACAACAACACAATACTTCGCAAAGTAAGTCTGCATTCTGAGTCCTTATATAAGCGTGCTGATTGCGCATTACTCCTGTGCAGGTGTGTGTCATTTGCGGCGAGTGCGTGAGTCAGTTCGGAGCGTGCGCTATCCAGAGCGCACCTGAGAGTCCTTCTGTTGCGACAACACGACTACAGTATAATATTATTGTCTAGCGTGACTTCTCGGTCAATTTGTTTGCATTTCTCCACAAAAATTATGGCAATGCAGGATCGGAAAAGGAATCAAAATGAAGTTTATTTTAAAAATATATATATATATATATATTTACCTGCTTATTTTCCATCCGTTTGATGCGTGACATGGTATGCTGTCGTGCGGAATCCTATGTCACGCAGTGCCACCCTCATTTTCGTCATCTAATACATCCATGTATCTCGCTAATCCAGTATGGCCACGCCCGGGGAACTGGCCCAACGGACTGATGTTACAACTTTAACATGTTTTTTTAAGCTAAAGTCCGCTTAATGTTTTTGTCGAGAACATTTTGTATTAATGTATAATATAACGATGACATTTCATAACCCCATGATTTCAACATTTTGCTTTAAAGGACTGCGCTCTTAAATGTTACAATCTGTCATTCGTTTTATTGAAAAATTCAACAAGATTCACTGTAAAATGTGACGAAGCTGAAAATCACTTTGGGGGCTTGCTGTTATTGCAATTTTGCAATAACAGCAAGCCCCCAAAGTGATTTTCAGCTTCGTCACATTTTACAGTGAATCTTGTTGAATCAATGAGGGCGTGGCATAATGAAGCAGTACTGTTAGTACCCTGACGTTCATTATTTTCCAGTAACAAACCATGAAGTGTTTTATTCCTCTTATACCATAGCAATTTGCTGAAACCTTGAGCAAATTATTTCTTAAAAAAAAAAAAAATCGTACTTTTTATCCATTTATAGTTACGTTTAATGTTCGCAAAATAATTGCTTCCAATATCGCAGCAATAAATAGCAGTCGTTCCTTCACCAGCCTCTCTTTTTCTTTCCTCTTGAAGTAAATAAAACCTGCAGCTCGTTGTGCTACCGTTAAACTGCAAAAAAAGCAAAGCTGTTCATCCTGAAGACTTCGCCATGTTGGAAAAGTTTACAACTTTCGCTCTGGCTGTTACAAATCTCTGACACTGGAGACTTCTTCCATAAAGGCGAAATAAATATCTTTTACACCAAACTCCACCGTATCAGTAATAATAATAATAATAATAATAATAATAATATTTTAAGATTTTTTTTCCTTTGTTGAACAGCATGGTTTTAATCCATTTATTATGAGTCTTGGATGATGTTTGTATCAGCCGTAGAAATCCCAGTGAATTAGTTGATACTATAGAAACGCTAACATATTGCAACAAGGCTGTTTAATATAAACCTGTGATTTGTAGCTGATGGTTAAATCAAATCATGAAACACCAAGAGACTTGTTCTCGTAATCATCCCAGGATTTATGTAAACAATGTCACTGTTCCTGCCCAAAAAAAACCCTCCAGAGTTTAATAAGACTCTTTCCAAATGTTAGAGGTTTATTTATTTATTTATTAATTATTAGCGTCACGATATGATGGCATCGTATTGGTGTTATGAAAAGGCATGGCATTAAATATGTTCTGAACCACCGAGGTTGTGTTAAGCCTTGGTCACAACCGGCCGTATGTGCTCCTACGGCCGGTCTACGTGCAAAAAACGCAAGAAACGCACGGAGGGTGCATGAAACGCACGGAGGGCGCGCGTGTGACGTGCTGATTTTCGAGCTGTAGACTGGCCGCAGAGGTTCTTTGTCATGTCAAACAAACTCTACGGGCGCTTACGTTTTTTTCAGGTTGCAAGACAAACTTACGGCCAACGTGCGTCTTTCTCCACGAACAAAAAAAAAAAAAACGCAGCAATTTGGGAAACGCCAAAAATCGCACGGCCAAAAAAATCGTACGTCCGGTTGTGACCTAGGCTTTAGGGTAGAAAAGTATATCAAAACACAACAGATCTGGAACTTTAGTGTCTCATTTTCTGAATTGTCATTTACGTTTTGCATTTCTAGTATATTTAAATGCCATACTTGGACACTCAGAAAATAAAGTACATTATTGTACCTTTAGCGGTATAACGGCTTGTCACTGGAGCAGTACCCTCTAAGGTACTTACTTGTCCCCTTTATACACTGTTTGGGAACACATATGTACTTTTTTGGCCCTAAAAAGGTACACATATACCCCTTTTCCACCAAATCAGTTCCAGGGCTGGTGCTGGTTCACAACTCGTTCAACTTGCGAGCCAGCTGAGAACCAGTTTGCTTTTCCATAGCTTGTGGTGCTAAGGGGAGCCACGTCATTACGTCGCTGTGTACGTCAGTTACGTCACTGCGTTTGCATAAACCTTGGCACGAACATCGAAGCAACAACAACATGGAGAAGAAGCAGCAGCAACAACAACAATAATGGATGACTTCGCGTTTGTACAGTTGCTGCTTCTCGTCGCTTAAAAATGGCGACCTTTCACGGTCTTGCGATTGTTGTTGGTCTTAACAACTCCGCCCCCCCGCTGACGTAAGTGGGTCTTTCCTCTGGCCCAGCAAAGAGTTGGTGCTAGCCTGGAACCAGTTTTTCTGGCCCCAGAGCCAGTTCTTTGTCAGTGGAAACAGAAAACCCGGTTCCAAACTAAGCACTGGCCCCGAACCAGCCCTGGAACTGCTTTGGTGGAAAAGGGGCAACAGTTACCGTGAGGTCCAATAATGAGCCCTAAGGAGTACATTAGTGTAGATTGTACATTGGGGGACAGAAATGGACTCCTACTATAGCCCTATTTCTGACAGTGTAGCCTTCAGGAACTGTGTGTTGATCGATTATTATCTATCATAAAGTGCAAATATTGTAATGTCAGGGAGATCAGGGAGACTTGGGACAAGTTTTCATCTTTTATAGATTGTGTGAAATTCTTTGCAGGTAGTGTCACATTCATACTACATTAGAGAGTATTTACTATCCCCTCTTACCACAACATTAGTTTCTCAGCTTGTCGCACATACTGGCCTTCAGGATTCACTTTTTCTGTCTTTTTTTTAGGAAGACATGGGACATTATGTTGGGAGACTTGGGACATGGTGGGGAGACATGGACCAAAAAAAAAACTAGCTTAATCCTACATGTTTATCTCATCTCATTATCTCTAGCCGCTTTATCCTGTTCTACAGGGTCGCAAGCGAGCTGGAGCCTATCCCAGCTGACTACGGGTGAAAGGCGGGGTACACCCTGGACAAGTCGCCAGGTCATCACAGGGCTGACACATAGACACAGACAACCATTCACACTCACATTCACACCTACGGTCAATTTAGAGTCACCAGTTAACCTAACCTGCATGTCTTTGGACTGTGGGGGAAACCGGAGCACCCGGAGGAAACCCACGCGGACACGGGGAGAACATGCAAACTCCGCACAGAAAGGCCCTCGCCGGCCACGGGGCTCGAACCCGGACCTTCTTGCTGTGAGGCGACAGCGCTAACCACTACACCACTGTGCCGCCCCTCCTACATGTTTAATTTTTATTTATTACCAAAACTTGTACCATATGAACTGTCTGAACACACAGTGCTGGTACAGCGATAGAAAAATGTCAGTTTACCCAAAACCCGACTCGACAAAACAGTTCCATTCTCAAGAAGGAATGAAATAAGTTTAATCCTCATGCAGGGACACGCCTACATTTTTAACAACAACTTTTAAACAATTTTATATTTGTAAACCACAAGAACAAACCTGGAACGTGATGAACTGTCCCAACTCTTCCCATCTGGACATTTTGAAAAAAAATTCCTTTTTTTTTCTCCAGAATTGAAGTTTAATAAATAATACTATATCTGGTAACTCGAAGCTACAGACTTTAATTCCTAACTAATCCCAATTATCCAGTGTACATTACACCACAGAATGGAGGTGGAGGCGAAGCAGAAAATAGTTTTAAGTCTGGGTTGATAAAATATTTAACTGCACAAACCTTACTGCAGTGTCCAGCTTCATAGCTCCACTGGAAGTCGGTTGCTCTAAGGGGCAACATCGAACTTCTGATGTCATTTCAAACCTGATTGGTTGAAATGAATTTATGGGAAGACAAACTGTCCCAAGTCTCTCCGTCCCAAGCCTCCCAGGTCTCCCTTACATACTGACATTAACAATTTGGTGACGTGTTATGTTCAAATTAAGCCACAATTCTGAGACAAAAATAAAACACAAATGCTAAAATATATTAAAGAATTTACTGTGTACACTATTCATTCCGTTGAGGAACAATACAATCCAGCAGCTGAAGGTTCCGGCTCTTGTTGCAGAACCCGAAAGAAGCTCCTGGGATTTGAGCTGAATATCAGAGAACCATCGCTAATGTTACCAGAAAATAAATAAATAAAATAAAAAATAAAATAAAATAAAAGTAAGACAGTAGACAAAAGAAAAATCTTGATAAAACAGCTGTATTACCTTCTGTAATGCAGCCTGAATTGACCAATTTGTAAAGTATTGGTAGAAATGTAGATGTTTAGTGTCACAATAGTCTGACTCGTGGGACGCGAGTCAATAACCAATCTGTTTATTCATGTCCCTGCTGCACTTCTTCCATTTGCATTTTGATTGCAACTTTGTCTGTGGCTACAGCTTGTATCTTCAGAGATGCTTTTGATAGTCTTCATAAATCTGCAAATAACTTCTTATCGAAAGAGCAAAGAGCCCAGATGTGTCCTACGCACCCTGCTGTGTGTGTGTGTGTGTGTGTGTGAGAGAGAGAGAGAGAGAGAGAGATCTCCATCACGGCCTTTCAAGGCTTCAGCTACAGTACTTGCATATAGAATATAGCTAAAGATTCAAAGTATGTTCCCAAGGAAGCTATACATGGAACTCATTTCTAATTTCTCTCTCTCTGAAGTCCTGTGTATATCCCCATACTCCCATAATGCATTAAAAGCACATATACTCATCTCATTATCTCTAGCCGCTTTATCCTGTTCTACAGGGTCGCAGGCGAGCTGGAGCCTATCCCAGCTGACTATGGGCGAAAGGCGGGGTACACCCTGGACAAGTCGCCAGGTCATCACAGGGCTGACACATAGACACAGACAACCATTCACACTCACATTCACACCTACGGTCAATTTAGAGTCACCAGTTAACCTAACCTGCATGTCTTTGGACTGTGGGGGAAACCGGAGCACCCGGAGGAAACCCACGTGGACACGGGGAGAACATGCAAACTCCACACAGAAAGGTCCTCGCCGGCCACGGGGCTCGAACCCAGGACCTTCTTGCTGTGAGGCGACAGCGCTAACCACTACACCACCGTGCCGCCCCAGCACATATACTGATAAATCAAAAAGATGGGGTGTTAGCATGAACTCTAAATGAATGTCTCATTAAATGAAGTATAAAATTCATTATTCTATCCACATTCACTGGATATGAGCAATCGCTCACTCTGATTGGCTACTCTACTACTAGGATATCAGCTCATATACGGTGAGTGCAGAAAACCAAAATGGCGGAGCGTGTTGCTGAACCAACTGAGGACAAAATAAAAACTCTACTCAAAAATAAATCCCCAAAAAATAAAAAAAAAAGCAACAAAATATGGAATGAAAGTATTTGATGGTAAGAATGTATCTTTTTTTAAATTTTCAAGAATTATTATTATTATTATTATTATTATTATTGCATTTTTCACAGATTGCTCCTGTCATTTCGCCGGTTTGTTTACATTCTAAGCGGAAATGATTTTGTCTGACGTTTTGTATCAAGTTTTAATTGATTGAATTTGCAAAAAATAAAAATAAAAATGCTCTGTTTCTCAAAATCCAGTGAATGTGGATAGAATAAAACAGCTATTCCACTCAGTCTCATCGTACATGGATTATAGACAACTCAACTCGGTGCTACGCGCCTCGTCAGCTATCAGCTCACGTATGACTTGATTTCATGGAATAACTGTTAAATATATTATCAGATACATGTCTTTACTGACCTTGTGTTGATCCATACAGCATATTCTCTCACATGCCAAGCTCTGATTAGCTGTCTAGTTATTTCTGTAACTGTCCATTTTCCTCTGACCTCTCTTATCAACAAGGCGTTTGTTTCCACCCACAGAACTGTCACTCACTCAACTCAACTCGATGTTTTTTGTTTTTCGCACCATTCTGTGTAAACTCTAGAGACTGTTGTTTGTATGTGAAAACCCCAGGAGATCAGCACTTTCGGAAATATCAAACCAGGCCATCCGGCTCAGACCAACACCCATGCCACACTAAAAGAAAGTCACACTTTGAGATGACATTTTCCCGTTCTGATGTTTGAACATTGTGAACATGAACCGAAGCTCTTGATTTGTATCTGTACGATTTGATGCATCGTGCTGCTGTCAAGGGATCGGCTGATTGGAGAACTGCATCAAACAGAACAGCAGGTAGATGGATGGGTGTACCTAATAAAGTGGCCGGTGTGTATAGACTAGTGTGTTAATCTTTTTTTTGTTTGTTTCCCCTGACAAAAATTAAATTTTGAATTTTTATCCCCTGTGAGACCCTTTTGTCCCTGTGACTGTAAAACTGGCCACATAATGGTGTAGATAATATTTTTTTCATAACATGGTATCCAGCTCAGGCTCGGTTGACACAAAAAGCTCTGAAAGCGCAGCGCCTAAAGGAATCTGACATCACACAATACTCAACAGCATTCATGTCAAACACCGAGTCACCTCTGATCGATGACTGTTTGTTTCTACTTCAAACACTATCCAATACACTTTCATCAAAGCCTTAACCACCACCAGGGAGAGCGGTTATCCCCCCGCCCCCCCCCCAAAAATACCCACGGACCAGTCTTCCACACTCATGATTGCACAAACACTCACAAAAGAAAGAAAGAAAGAAAGAAAGAAAGAAAGAAAGAAAGAAAGAAAGAAAAACACCCTTTCTGTCTCTCTTTCCAAAATGGAAGAGGGTTGAAATTTAAAGAAGCATGTGACAGACTGGTCTGAAAAGATACCGTGAGCTGAATCGGGTGAGAGAGAGAGAGAGAGAGAGAGAGAGAGATGGGGGTCGCGAGTTAGTGGTGGATTTATTAAAAGCATCTTGGTATGAGCTGTTCCACACTAAAAAGAATGTTAACAAGTTCAATTTCCATTCAATCAGCCTCACAGTGCTCTTGGAAATGTTCCATTGGCGGAGGAGGAGGAGGAGGAGGAGGAGGAAGGGGGGTGGCGTTTGGGTGAAATCATCTATATGGTAATTATAAGGATGATTCTGTCAGTAACTTTGGCCAGCGTGAAAAGGTCAGCTCTATTAAAGATAGTTTATCAGCTCTTTGCACATATTCACTGCCCTGCTGCCATTTTAAACCAACACAATTTGGCTTTATTTTGCCAACCGTTTTCTTCTTCTTCTTCCTAAGTGTGGTGGTCTGTCCTTAAATCAAATACAATAAAACTGGAAATCTTTTTGAAAGATTTCCTCTCTCTGCCTCTGTCTTATTTTGCATGCATGGTGCATCCTTCCATTCCTTTCACAACAAACATAACTCGGGATCAATCAATACCTTTTTTCAGTACACATGCATGTTTTTTTTGGTACGGCTGATACTGAAAATAGCAACCTACTTCTTAACAAGCAGTCAGGGACAATCATGGAAGATTTTTACTTGCTCTGTTTTTTGTTTCATACAGGCATTTATCAGATGCTCTTTTTCCAGAGCGACGTACAACAAACCCAAGGCAGCCTGGGGAGAAGCTGGGGGTTAGGTCCCTTGCTCAAGGGCACTTCAGCCATTCCTGCTGGTCCAGGAAATCGAACTGGCAACCTTTTGGTCCCAAAGCTGCTTTTCTAACCCCATGTCCCCATAAACGTCCTCATATTATTGTATTCATTGGCTACATTCTGTCACCATCCCCGCAGTTGAGAGTTGGTGATCCAGGACACAATCATCAAGCTTCCATGAATTTTCTTGGGTGATTATAGCACACCCAAACCCTCATCTGGTAGCAGGTAGCCACGGGCACAATGAGCTAATGGTTAGAGAAGCAGTTTTGGGACCAAAAGGTTGCTGGTTTGATTCCCTGGACCAGCAGGAATGGCTGAAGTGCCCTTGAGCAAGACACCTAACCCCCAACTGCTCTGGGTATGTTGTACGTCGCTCTGGATAACAGCGTCTGCTAAATGCTATTAATGCAATGGATAGACATACACATCTATAGGCAATTTAGAGTTGCCAACTGAACTATATGCACATCTTTGGATGATGGGAGGAAACCAGAGAACCCAGAGGAAACCCACACAGGCACAAGGAGAACAGGCAAACTTCACACAGAAAGGTCCCAGTCATCCGCTTGGCTCAAACCCAGAACCTTCTTCCCATGAGGCAACAGTGTTAACCACTGCACCACCATGCCACCCCTTGGCTACATTAGTTACAGCAGGTTTGCAATAGAGAAGATCGGCTTTTGTTCCACTTCTGAAGACCGTACCACTGGAAGTAAAGTACACTGACAGTGAATCCGTCACTGTCAGCAGCTGATCACCAAGAACAACCTACTGACTCAGAGCTGTCATTTTCACTCACCTAGTGTTCCAGTGTTCTCTGTAGATGTTTCTTCTCACCTTGCCAATGTTGTCTGAGGTTACACTGTTCATAATGAACTCCTCCTTCTGAGTTTTATGGATAAGAATTTCCATTTTAACAGGTTACTTGTATTGTAGGAAGACGCTTTAGATATTTGCATGGCATAGCTTGTGTCCAGATCGATGTCATTTCGTGTAGTGTGCTCATTCAAGTCAAGTCAAAGTCCCTCTCATGCCAGGATCTGGTCTTCCCAGGCAGTCTCCTGTCCCAGTACTAACCAACTCTTTAAGGTGTATGGGTGTGGCGCCGATCTCCATTTTGATAGCCCACTAATCCTCTGGTAACCAAAAGAGTTTGACTCCCCACTCACATCTGTATTACAGTGTGCCTTGCCAGATGGCAGTAGGTACCATTTTTCATGACCCAATCACGAGTAGAACTTGCGATCTCCCAGTCAAGAGGTGGACACGCAAACCACTTGGCCAACTCGCAGTGGTGTGTTCATCAGCGCAACAATAAACACAAAGTTAAAGTGTCACATGGTATGAGATCTTGGTATCAGAGCATTCTTTTTTAGTACAAGTCAATCATAGCATTCGATTAATACCTGATAATAATATTGGTTTTAATGAATCATTAAAAACATTTTCAACCACTTCCCTGCTTACATCTCTGCACGGCAGGTATTTAAAACTTGTTCAGCATGATTTCATTTCGAGTACCATCTGAGAAAACCAAACTACAGAATCAATCACGCAGAAGGTCAGTCTGAGACTTCCTTATGTATTACATGCCTGCGTCGATATCTTTCATTTATGAGTGAGCTGATACGTCACAATGGCGCTCGCATAGAAAGTGTGTGTGTGTGTGTGTGTGTGTGAGGGAGTCAAGGGTGGGGAGAGGGAGGAAGGTGAAGGTGGGCAAAAAAAAAAAAATCCACTTTAAGAAATTGATGTACAACCAATGTCAGAACTACTCAGGTTGGAAGGCAGATAAGAGCGAGAGAGAGAGAGAGAGAGAGAGAGATATGAACCAGGGATAGAGAGAGATGAATACTGTGCACCTGTACACACTTCCTTTCTGTGCCACTATTCATATTTTCCATTTTATTCACCATGCTGCTTGACAGTGTATTGTCGCATTGTGAAGAATCGCGAGTGCATCTGCTGGTGAGACACAAATAACCTATTAAACCCTGAAAAACTTCTGAGAGAATCGAATAATAGTCACTTTCTATCGCATCTCTGTTTCTCGATTCTGATTGGTTGAACCTGTTCTAATATGTTATCATTTCTATAGTAACTTAGGGCCCGGTCCCACAACACCAATAACTCTAACTCTACCTATAACTCCAACTCTGACGGTCCGTCTGCCTGAGTTTAGTTCCAGTCTGGAGCAGAAACACCACAACTATAATCCCCACTGTAATATCGCTCGGTCCTGATGCTCAAGGAAATAAACGCATGCAACTTAGGAATATTCATGGAAGTTTTTTCCAAGTAGTAGCACATTATTCCGGGTCATACTGTACAGCTTGGACTTCAAAACAACCCATGCACACACTCCGGTGGTTGATAAAATATGGACAGGTCACAGATTACAGGAATATAATAAAAAGGATACAAAATTATGCATTTTAATACAGATGCATTACGGATGCTAATAATTTACGGATTGGTCACAGACATTTCACTATATTACAGATTGGTTACGGATTTCATACGGATGATGCATCACAGATAAAAAATTAAGAAGTCTAAAACAATCAAATGTTAAGTTCATAATTAAAATATCGTACCTGCATTTACATCTCATCTCATTACCTGTAGCCGCTTTATACTGTTCTACAGGGTCGCAGGCAAGCTGGAGCCTATCCCAGCTGACTACGGGTGAAAGGCGGGGTACACCCTGGACAAGTCGCCAGGTCATCACAGGGCTGACACATAGACACAGACAACCATTCACACTCACATTCACACCTACGCTCAATTTATGGCCCTTTTCCACTACCCTTTTTCAGCTCACTTCAGCTCGCTTCAGCTCACTTCAGCCCGACACGGCTCGCGTTTCGACTATCTCAGAGCAGCACGACTCAGCTCGCTTCAGTCCTGCTTAGCACCCAAAACTCGCATGGTTTTGGAGTGGGGCTGAAGCGAGCCAAACCAAGCTGAGTGGGGCTAGGGGCATGAGGAGACACTCCCCTGTGCACTGATTGGTGAGGAGGAGTGTCCTCACACGCCCACACACGCCCCGCGAGCACGCTGGGATCTGTAAACCCGGAAGAAGAAGAATTACGAATTACGAGAATTTCTGAAGCCTTATGCGCCTCGCCTCATCTATACGCTCTTGCCAGTATCTGTTGGCGTTGTCAGTGACAACAAGCCACAGCACCAAGACCAGCAACACTAACGACTCCATGTCTTCCATGTTTATTGTTTAATATCCGGGTCATGAGGCTACCGCTTAAAAGATCACTGATGTCACTGTTTGCGCCGCCTAACGACATCACGTGACGTCCACCCACTTTCGCTAACTCCACCCAATGTGTCCACCCACTTCCAGCCAGCACGGTTCAGCGCGGTTGTAGTCAAAATGCAGCCCCACTCAGCTCGGCACGGCTCAGCCCAACTCAGCCGCGTTTGTAGTGGAAAAGCGGCATTAGAGTCACCAGTTAACCTAACCTGCATGTCTTTGGACTGTGGGGAAACCGGAGCATCCGGAGGAAACCCACGTGGACACGGGGAGAACATGCAAACTCCGCACAGAAAGGCCCTCGCCGGCCACGGGGCTCGAACCCGGACCTTCTTGCTGTGAGGCGACAGCGCTAACCAGTACACCACCGTGCCACCTGGAAAGTCACATATCCGTGAATAAAAGATCCGC
The DNA here is from genome assembly GCF_027579695.1 of Neoarius graeffei. Classification (NCBI taxonomy): domain Eukaryota; kingdom Metazoa; phylum Chordata; class Actinopteri; order Siluriformes; family Ariidae; genus Neoarius; species Neoarius graeffei. The sequence goes on along the minus strand of NC_083595.1, from coordinate 47,407,663 downwards.
GCTTTGTATTATTTATATATATTTTTTATTTTCTGTGAATCCGTATTCCGTGACTTCATGACGCAACAAGGACGCAACAAAGATGCCCGGGCTCAAGCAAATAGCACGTGCTCAGACAATGTCACATGTAAACAATCTGTTGATTGGTCAGATGTTTTATCGGATCAGGTCCAGGCCTGGAAAAATGGCTCCAGAAGCAATCTCAGTAATATGGATAAACCCAGGCCTGGGATATAGGGATCGTTATCGGTCTGGTGTGAGCACCAGCCACATAAACTGCAGGGGACTGATTTATTTATAGCTATCGTTATAGTTATCAGTTTTGTGGGACCGAGCTTTAACCCAGGGGCTTGTATGGTGGACACACCGCGTAAACTGATTTTTTTTTTTTTAAAACATGCACTTGTTGATATAGTGACGATTTCAGTGACAAGGTGTTTTGTTTGCATTTTTGCAAGGAGTCTTCAGTACTGGCGCTTTGTACCAATCAGAACTAAAGCTGTAACCTGAAGCTTTCCGGCAGAGCAAAATCTATTTCTCTGTAAAACGTCCATTAACCACATGAGAGAGAGAAAAAAAGAGCTGCTGGTGTTTATAGCTACTATAAATATCTGATAAGAGGAACTAATCTTTTTTTTTTTGGACATTCCACAACATTAAATGTAACTTAAACATACAAAACGTATGACACAAATTGTTACTGGATAAGATGAATAAAACCCTTCAGCCTTAGGTTACAGGAAAATAACTGACTTTGGTGTGGTAACAATAACTCTGCTTTGTGTTGGGCCGCATTACACCACCCCGTCTTTGATTATTTTCTTATAACAGCACATCCTGAAGGGTTTTCCATCCATCCATCCATCCATCCATCCATCCATCCATTATCTTTCCTGTTTATCTGTCCAGGGTGAGCTGGAGGCAATCCGCGCTAACTTTGGGTGAGAGGTGGGGTACAGCCTGGGCAGGTCGACAATCTGTCTCTGGGTGAACAGAGAGAGAGAGAGATGGCCATCCACACTCACATTCACTCCGAGGGGCAATTTAGAGTCGCCAGTTGACCGAATCCACGTTTTTGGATTTTGTGAGGAAACCGGAACACCAGGAGAAAACCCAATCAGGCATGAGGATAACATGCAAACTCCATACAGAAAGGTTCAAATCAGCTGCAAGATTCAAACCCAGGACCTTCTGGGCTCATACTAGAATTCTTGGGGGGTTGACTCCTTTAAATTCAACGCAAAAAATTATTAAGAGAAAATATATTTAATATGGGTGAATTTATCTCATATTTCTTATTCAAAGATTATTAGAACTCAAATGTAAATTTATTTAGCTTACTTTTCGATGCTTTTACTCATTTCAAGCTTTAAATTTTCTCATTCTATTGGCAGATGATTTTGCTTCTTTCTAGAAATGCTTAAAATTAGCAAAATTATCTGCCAATAGAATGAGAAAATCTCAAGCTTGAAATGAGTAAAAGCATCGAAAAGTAAGCTAAACTAGAACTGTGAGTAAATTCACGATAGAATACCCCCTGCTTACAAGCCTGTCATCATATATTGCCATATGTAAGGGAATAAGTTGAATTATTTTTTTCGCGGTGCGGTTTTCATCAAATCCTGCACTCTGATTGGCTGGTGAGTGGGTCCGTATCCTACGGTACAGACCCCAGTTACAGACCCCGGTTACAGACCTCTGGCAACTCGCTCGTTCACAACAACAACAAACATAGTAGCATTTTTTGTCAACATTTTTTTTATAAGATTTATTTATAAGATTATCAAAAATCATACATTTTTGCCAGCATTTCTCAGGAGAATAGCATTAATTTTACAGCATGGATAGCGATAACGACAGTGTTCACGGCAAAAGCGAGTTTTACTACCCTGAGGAAGAAGAAATAAAAGAAAACATTTCAGGAGAAAGCTAAAAACCTCTAACTGTTGCTAACACCGAGCAAAAACATGGCTGAATCCTGAATGACTCAATTTTGTATAAATAGGGGACTACATAGGCGGCAAAATGTAGTTTTTTCCTGCCATTGAAGTGCACTTGTATACTGAGGAGGAAGCCATTTGCATTACAGCTGTGAATGAGGATTCAAAATGGCGGCTTGGCTCGGTTTTCCCTTTCGGGCGCTCTCGTTTTCTGTTAGAATTTGGTAAAGAAAAAAATAAATATATTATTTACCAGCTTAAGGTCGGTCCGTATGGTGAAATACCGTGACCTCAGCCTTGAATACTGACCTCGACCCAGACAGCCTCGCTCAGTACTTTCAAGACCTCGGTCATGGTATTTCACCATACGGACCTCCCAGCTGGTAAATAACATATATATATATATATATATATATATATATATATATCTCCGCTTTGAAACATCAGACCAGGATTATTTTCCTTCATACACATCTTCAGGTGGTCTACTGCAACTGTAAAGTTTCATCAAAATCCATTAAACCGTTTAGGAGGAGTTGTGCTTACAAGACACATGGACAGACAGATGGACGGACAGGGTGATTCCTATATGAAAAAAAAACATTGTTGGGGGGGTAATAATAATCTTATATTTGAGTCCAAAATAATCTTCTAATAAGAAATATTAAATAAATTCACCTATATCAAAGATATTTTCTCTTAACAAGATATTTTTTGCAGTGTTAATTTGTGTATCGTCTTGCACTTTGTTTTTTCATTTTTTTAAATGCAACACCACTGATTTTTATGGCAGCTGTTACCTGAATCAGGGTAGCCGAGCAGAGCGAATTACACAGAGCAGAGCTGCATAGTTAAGAGAATACGGTAATGCATCAACCTGATTTTTGATGGATTTTGCGACTATATGACGTCCGTACGTATGAACAACGTCCCGATCATAAGTGCAAGGCAACGTTTCTTATAAACACTTGACCACCAGACAATGAAATGTGTATCTTTATTTCCAACAAATAGATGGGTTTTTATCCAGCACTTATTTTTAATTTGCTTTTTTTTTAAATATGGGATTATTTACTAACACATTTTACAGAAAATATTGATGAAAAAACACATCTTTGCATCTTAACTGAACGATTTCTTACTCTGCACATTCGTCTAAACATAATCACTGTATAGGTCAATAGCAATTATGAGCATCTTTCCTTAGTGTTAGAAAATCTAAAACTCCCGTGGATCGATATCGATGAGTTCTTATGTCCAATAATATTGGATGGTAGTAATGTAAAGTGAAAGCGCTGGTTCCCTGCTGTCCACCAGGCACCCAGAAGAGTCACACCATAATAAATGTCGTGGTGTTGTTTCTGGCGCATGGCATGCGGCGTCAAAGAAAGGAATAAATATGTATCGTAACTGCAATGCGTATCATTATTGGTCTCACTGTCAAAGACAATGCAGTGATTTATTGACCTGAAATATGATACTACACACTTTGATCGTTCATACGCTATTTAACAGTTATTCCATGAAATCAAGTCATACATGAGCTGATAGCCGACGAGGCGCGTAGCACCGAGTTGTCTATAATCCATGTATGATGAGATTGAGTGGAATAACTGTTTTATTCTATCCACATTCACTGGATTTTGAGAAAACAGAGCATTTTTATTTAATTTTTTTCCAAATTCAATCAATAAAAACTTTATACAAAATGTCCGACAAAACCATTTCCGCTTAGAATGTAAACAAACCGGCGAAATGACAGTAGCGCTTTGTGAAAAATGCTATAATAATAATTCTTGGAAAAAAAAACATACTGCTTACCATGAAACACTCATCTCATCTCATCATCTGTGGCCGCTTTATCCTGTTCTACAGGGTCGCAGTCAAACTGGAGCCTATCCAAGCTGACTACTGGTGAAAGGCGGGGTACACCCTGGACAAGTCGCCAGGTCATCACAGGGCTGACACATAGACACAGACAACCATTCACACTCACATTCACACCTACGCTCAATTTAGAGTCACCAGTTAACCTAACCTGCATGTCTTTGGACTGTGGGGGAAACCGGAGCACCCGGAGGAAACCCACGCGGACACGGGGAGAACATGCAAACTCCGCACAGAAAGGCCCTCGCCGGCCCCGGGGCTCGAACCTGGACCTTCTTGCTGTGAGGCGACAGTGCTAACCACTACACCACCGTGCCGCCCCACCATGAAATACTTTCATTCCATATTTTATTGCTTTTTTGTACTTTTGGGGGTTTTGTTTTCGAGTAGAGTTTTTATTTCATCCTCGGTTGGTTCAACAACACGCTCCGCCATTTTGTTTTTCTCTACTCACGGTAGGTATATGAGCTGATAGCCTAGTAGTAGAGTAGCCAATCAGAGCATGCGATTGCTCATATCCAGTGAATGTGGATAGAATAAAATATTATTCGTCTATTCAGGTGGATTTTGTGCCCTTGTACGGTAAATATTCTGCTCATACACTCATCAGGAGCTCCACTTTTAGGCAGTGCGTAAATATCTATGCATTTCTCATCTCATCTCATTATCTCTAGCCGCTTTATCCTTCTACAGGGTCGCAGGCAAGCTGGAGCCTATCCCAGCTGACTACGGGCGAAAGGCGGGGTACACCCTGGACAAGTCGCCAGGTCATCACAGGGCTGACACATAGACACAGACAACCATTCACACTCACATTCACACCTACGGTCAATTTAGAGTCACCAGTTAACCTAACCTGCATGTCTTTGGACTGTGGGGGAAACCGGAGCACCCGGAGGAAACCCACGCGGACACGGGGAGAACATGCAAACTCCGCACAGAAAGGCCCTCGCAGGCCCCGGGGCTCGAACCCGGACCTTCTTGCTGTGAGGCGACAGCGCTAACCACTACACCACCGTGCCGCCCGATCTATGCATTTGTATATGTTATATTGTAAATTGGGGCGGCACGGTGGTGTAGTGGTTAGCGCTGTCGCCTCACAGCAAGAAGGTCCGGGTTCGAGCCCCGTGGCCGGTGAGGGCCTTTCTGTGTGGAGTTTGCATGTTCTCCCCGTGTCCGCGTGGGTTTCCTCCGGGTGCTCCGGTTTCCCCCACAGTCCAAAGACATGCAGGTTAGGTTAACTGGTGGCTCTAAATTGAGCGTAGGTGTGAATGTGAGTGTGAATGTTTGTCTGTGTCTATGTGTCAGCCCTGTGATGACCTGGCGACTTGTCCAGGGTGTACCCCGCCTTTCGCCCGTAGGCTCCAGCTCGCCTGCGACCCTGTAGAACAGGATAAAGCGGCTAGAGATAATGAGATGAGATATTGTAAATTGTATAAAAATTAATGTGAAGTAATATTTTTGTCCGTAAGTAAATACTATCAGTGGTGATAACTGAGTCTTCATTTCAATAAGATTTTTTAGCAAAGAAAAGATGTCAGTGAAATGGCTCTTGTACAGCGTCAGGGTTTTTTATGGAGGAGCGACTCTGAAAATCAGATTGCCCTCATGCTGAGAGATGAGAGCGAGATTGAAACGAGACCGAAGGGAGATGTGGGGAGCTTGTTAGGGGAAGTCGATTAAATAAATAATGACTTCATGTTCAGGGCCCCTGCCAGCTGCCTGAAGAAGAAGAAGAAGAAGAAGAAGAGAAGCACATCTTGCTGAATTGGTCTGAGAGTGAAGAATTAGCTGAGTTAACATAATTAAGTGTCTAGTTAGAGAATGTATTAATAGGAGATAAATAAGTAAACACAAGGCAAATGGAGCTGGACCTGGAGCATGGACTCAATTATATTCTATGGCTGTGGTTTTTTTATTTTAAATGGATTTATATTACAATGTTGAACGCTTGATTCTGATTGGTCAAAAGGCGATGTTTGGGTGAAGTTTACTGGACTGAGTTGTATATTTATCGTATGGAAGGAGTCTCTAGTGTCAGCGTTTTCTAACACTCTTCCGGACAAAATGCTTTGCATTGAGTGGTTTCTCGGTCAGGTGAAAGCTCCATTTTAACTCCAATATCTTCAAGAGGAATAAAAAAAAAAGGACCTGGCGTTTATAGCTGCTATAATGAAATTGATAACAAGAACTAACTTATTTCACAGACGCTCTACGGTATAACTGTTAATTATTCTAGCCATATGAATAGGAGCAATCGTGTGCTCTGATTGGCTACTCTACTACTAGGATATCGGCTCATATACCATGAGTAGAGAAAAACAAAATGGCGGCGCGTACTGAGGACGAAATTAAAACTCTACTCAAAAACAAAACACGAAAAATACAAAAAAAAAAAAACAAAGAAGCAACAAAATATGGAATGAAAGTATTTGATGAAAAGAACTATCATTTTTTTTTATTTTTCAAGAATTATTATAATAGCATTTTTTCACAAATTGCAACTGTGATTTTGCCGGTTTGTTCACATTCTAAGCGGAAATTATTTTGTCGGACGTTTTGTATAAAGTTTTTATTTATCGAATTTGCAAAAAATAAAAATGCTCTGTTTCTCAAAATCCAGTGAATGTGGATCGAATAAAACAGCTATTCCACTCAATCTCGTCGTACATGGATCATAGCCGATGAGCCGACTCGAATTTGTGGAATAACTGTTAAATGGATAAAAAGTCCAAATAAAAATGTCCTCGTTGCAGATTGCTGTCCTGTAAGAGGAATAAAACACTTTCAGATGTGCTGTTATTGGAAAATGGGCCATCCCAATCCCAAAGTTGATTATTTTCCTCTGACAGCATACCCAGTCATGTTTTATTCCTTACTTAAAATACATTAAGCTCTATCAGGAGCTGTAATGTGTCATAGTGTCAAGACGATTGATGGTGCAGTGATGTAATTTTGGTTACTTTGGCAAGCTGTCATTGAAAAGCCGATTAGATTAAAAGAATAACGTGCAGCATAGGTAGTGAAAACCATAAGGAACACATCTTGAGTGTGTATCACCTTTCTAATCCAATAAAACCCCGTGTACAAGTCAGGCATGTTTCAAATCAATGTGAGTTCGCAGGCTTTTGTCTGAGCAACCTAGTGGGAAGAACGAGGATCAAATTGCATTAGTTGTGAATGTTTCAGGAGAAAAATGGCTGACATGACAGGAGAGAGAGAGAGAGAGAGAGAGAGAGAGAGACAGACAGAGACGGTCAAAGCACGATCAGAAATGCAGCCTGATGAGGAGGAATAAATGTTTGAGAATTAGATTTAATCCCTTCCTAGTTCTGTGTGAATAAACCTGTAATTGTGTCAAGGATCTGTTTTTGTACCAGATGTAGACTCGCCTAACTGACCGTGAAATTATTTTTTTCGTCCAAAAAAAGCTTTTTACATGCCTGAAGCAGGGAAACAGTAAAAACCTTATTTATTTATTTATTTATTTTCAAAGTCACCAAGCTTTAGTGATTGTCTATTTAGAAATGCAATGAAATAGATTTGGAAAAAAAAAATCCAAGGTTCGAAAAATGAACTGAAATTAACTTGCAAAAATGTTTAAAAAGACTGAAAAATTAAAAAAAAAAAAAAAAAAGTGCCAGGAATCTCAAGGCTTCTGACCTTTCATGCTCCCTTATATATTCATATTTCGGTGACAGAGATTTCATTTCTGTAACAGCAGTATTTAATATAAATAGTCTCACTGTGACATTTCCCTTTCGCTCTCCTCAATGCATTTATATTGCGCTGGCATTTAGGAACCACTCCTCCCTCTCTCTCTCTCTCTCTCGCATTAACCATCATCACAGCTCAATCATAAAACATTATGGTTATGAAAAGACAGAACGCCTGCACCACATGCCTGTCCAATGTCACTTTTCATAACACTGAAAGGTGAAAGCAATATATTCCTATATAGTTTTGACCTTTATGAATCGCACTGTTATAGCTCCATACGTTATCGAGACATTGTTGGTTAACGATTCTCCAGCCACTGAAACATCACAGATTTGCTTCTATGGGTTTATGACTCATAATTTGTTGTATAACTGTGCTTTTTTTTGGTGGTAAATGTACTTTTATTGTGGCTGATCAACATATTTGCATACCAAGTGCAACCATGAATATAGTAGTACATATTTAACAGTTATTCCATGAAATTGAGTCATACATGAGCTGACAGCTGACAAGGCGCGTACCGGTAGCACTGAGTTGGCTATAAGCCATGTATGATGAGATTGAGTGGAATAATTGTTTTATTCTATCCACATTCACTGGATTTTGAGAAACAGAGCATTTTTATTTTTTTGCAAATTTGATAAATAAAAGGGCGGCACGGTGGTGTAGTGGTTAGCGCTGTTGCCTCACAGCAAGAAGGTCCTGGGTTCGAGCCCCGGGGCCGGCGAGGGCCTTTCTGTGCGGAGTTTGCATGTTCTCCCCGTGTCCGCGTGGGTTTCCTCCGGGTGCTCCGGTTTCCCCCACAGTCCAAAGACATGCAGGTTAGGTTAACTGGTGACTCTAAATTGAGCGTAGGTGTGAATGTGAGTGTGAATGGTTGTCTGTGTCTATGTGTCAGCCCTGTGATGACCTGGCGACTTGTCCAGGGTGTACCCCGCCTTTCGCCCGTAGTCAGCTGGGATAGGCTCCAGCTTGCCTGCGACCCTGTAGAAGGATAAAGCGGCTAGAGATAATGAGATGAGATGAGATGAATTCTTGAAAAATAAAAAAGATACGTTCTTACCATCAAATACTTTTATTCCATATTTTGTTGCTTCCCCCCCCCTTCTTCTTCTTCTTCTTTATTTTTGGCGGTTGGTAAACCAACTTAAAGGTGCATTACTGCCACCGACTGGGCTGGAGTGTAGAACAGGAGCTTTTTTTGGTAAGGAGGGAACTATATTCTTTTAGCTATTTCTGTTTTTTGGGGGTTTGTTTTTGAGTAGAGTTTTTATTCATCCTTAATTAGTTCAGCAACACGCCCCGTCATTTTGTTTTTCTCTACTCATGGTATATGAGCTGATATCCTAGTAGTAGAGTAGCCAATCAGAGTGCACGATTGCTCATATCCAGTGAATGTGGACAAAATAAATACTGAATATGCTCAGTGTATGCACATGATGACACTCACAAATACATTTAAAGAAAAAAAAAATCCCATGAACCCTGTATTCATAACATTTTTTAAACATTTAAAGCCTTATATACCTTATAATTCTTGGCATAAGATTATAGGAATGCTCATAAACACATTATTACACACCATTACATGTTTTAGGTTTGGTGACCTTTTCAGCTACAATCGAAGGTTTGTTACCGCCACCATCTTTGTTGGAGGAGGTTATGTTTTCGCCTCCGTTTGTTTCTTTGTTTGTTCCCAACGTAACTCAAAAAGTAGTGAACAGAGTTTGGTGAAATTTTCAGGAAAGGTTTTTCAAATCATGGGCCAAGGAAGAACTGATTAGATTTTGATGCAAATCCGGATATGGATGTTGAGCCAGGAATTTTTTATCTTTTCCCAACGTAACTCAAAAAGCAGTGAACGAATTTGGATGAAATTTGGTGTACAGCTTTAGTATTATCCTAGGTTCAAGTCATTTGATTTTGATGTTGATAATATTTAGCTTGGCGGAGGGAGGCACTCGACCAAGTGCCCTTCTAGTATGTAAATATCTCATCTCATCTCATCTCATCTCATTATCTCTAGCCGCTTTATCCTGTTCTACAGGGTCGCAGGCAAGCTGGAGCCTATCCCAGCTGACTACGGGCGAAAGGCAGGGTACACCCTGGACAAGTCGCCAGGTCATCACAGGGCCGACACATAGTATGTAAATATATTACTTGAAATATTTTACTATTTATAGTTAAATATAGCTTTAAATAAATGTCATAATATATTGATTAAATTTAATTAATTTAACTATTTTAACTGTATTTTACTAATGTGTGATATTTAAACGTCCCATTTATTTAAAACGCCCGTAATGGTGCGTCATAATGCACTATTATGCATATATTGTTATACAGATGTGTGTTACCACAACATTAATGTCGATAGTGTTTATAATGTTCTAAATGAAATGATAGTTTAGTGCAATATGGCATTATATTTAACAGTTATTCCATGAAATCGAGTCGTACATGAGCTGATAGCCGACGAGTTGCATAGCGCCAAGTCGAGTTGTCTATAAGCCATGTACGACGAGATTGAGTGGAATAACTGTTTTATTCTATCCACATTCACTGGGTTTTGAGAAACAAAGCATTTTTTTTGCAAATTTGATGAATAGAAACTTTATACAAAACATCCGACAGAATTACTTCTGCTCAGAATGTAAACAAACTGGTGAAATGACAGTAGCAATTTGTGAAAAATGAGAAAAATAATAATAATAATAATAATAATAATAATAATTCTTGAAAAAAAAAGATATGTTCTTTCATTTTTTGGATGTTTTGGTGTTTTGTTTCAGAGGAGAGTTTTTATTTCGTCCTCTGTTGGTTCAGCAACACGCTCCGCCATTTTGTTTTTCTCTACTCATGGTATATGAGCTGATATCCTAGTCGTAGAGTAGCCAATCAGAGCATGCGATTGCTCATATCCAGTGTATGTGGATAGAATAAAAAAGGATATTCGTTATATTACACATTATTAATACACATTTATAGGATGTTTGATCCAATACGTTAACGATATTTTGTTCCTGTAAGTAACAGTGGAGCTGGTCAGTGTTATAAAATTTACAGATGATACCTGAGCTATCTCAGTGCTCTGCACTTCAAAGAACAACATTGTGAATTCAAACAGAATCCAGCTTGAAGCTATGGGTCAAAACATCACTAATCAAACACTCACCACTGGGAGGCCATTATTGATGCCCACTCCATCCTGCTCCATTAGGTTCCTGGAGATGGTTATGGAGGGCAGATCTAGGCTCTGAGGTGGGAACTGTGGGGTGAAATGAGCTCGCTGAGGGTTGGGATGTTCAGGAAGTCCAGGGAAGGATGAGCCCCCATCATGTAGGCCCAGGCCAGACTCAGTCTCTGGAGGAGGAGTGATGGGAGGGATCTCAAACTCTTCATCTCCCAGACTTGGAGTGTGAAATGTCTAGATAAGAGGAGGAGAAAAAGACAGTGCAAGAGGTAAAAAACAGTTCAAGGTACAGTATATGATATTATATTATTTAATTAATTTGCGCTAGCAGTGTTAGCGCAAATTGTTCCTTTCACTCAGGATCTTTCTACTTTATTATTATTATTATTATTATTATTATTATTATTATTATTATTATCCTAATGTTTTTTAGGATGCTATTTTTCCCTTAGTTTTCAACCAATCATCACCAAATTTTACATGAAGATTACGTCTGGGCTGAATTACATTGCTGTGACTTTTGGTGCTGATCTGGATCACTGATCTGAAATGATCCATGAAAAATGGGCTTTTTTTCAATCACTTATAACTTTGTCAATTTTCATGAATTTTCCAGTCTTTTTTATTTAAATCATTTTATTTTATTCAGGTCAGCAGGGCGCAACTTTTCCTTGATCTTCAATTGACAAAGGTCAGCTAGCGCAAAATACTGTGACTTCAGTCACAGTCTCTATATAGTTTATATTTCTTGTACCTCAAACTCTTGTAGCAGTATGCTCCATGTATTTTAACTTTCATGCTGCGTAAATTATAAAGATTATCTAAGGCCTCTGAGTCCATAAAGCTTATTACAGCCAGCATGCCAACCAACTACTGTGACATCTGACCCAAAACACGTCTTCTGGATTGTTTGGACTGGAGGCACGCTAAGCCGAGCAATTTACATCATGCAAAAGCTATTAACGTTCCATTTAAGAACTCCATTGGAGGAGAGTACAGTAAAGAAAGGAGACATAATTCCATGGATATCATTCTGCCATCAATAAAACATGCAGCCATAATCAAGGTTAGTTCATTTAATGCTGGAATGATGCTCAGAAATAAAAACAGGCTTTTCCATATTTTCACAGATGCTTTTCCTTGCTTCAGAAATATTCAGCTTTGTTCCGAACACTCACAGTCGTAAATCTGCTCATCAAGCTGCCAAATCCTGCAGCCTCAGAATTAAACTCCACCGTCACGCTTAATTTACTTAGTTTGACTTCTTGGAGATGGAATTCTTCAAGTTCTTAGAATTGTCTCCATCCCAGCAGCCTTCCAGTAGATTTTTTTTTTATTCTTTCTCCCCATCTGTCTGTCACCCCTGCTGTTTTTCCTCTCTCTCTCTCCCTCTCTCTCTGGGGATTTCTCTTTTCTACTTTCCAGCACCCTGTCTTTTTATCTATAGCTACAGTATCAGTATTATAGATGATCTATCCCCAGTCTCTGGATTTCTAATATGAGACTGAATTTTGGTTTGTGTTTATCTTAAAGTGGTATTTTCCTATCAAATGACAATTAATTAGTTAAATGCTTCGTGAACGATGGTGATGTGGTCTGAGAAATCCTGTCTGATGTCGCTGTGGCTGAATTTTGGATTGCGCTTTGGCCAAAATGACACCATATTTTGATGTATCAGCTTTAAGAAAGCAGAAATGTATTTCATCAAAATAATGTGAAAATGTGACCTGCCCAGAGTATACCCCACCTCTCACCCAAAGTCATCTAGGATTGGATGGATGGATGGATGGATGGATGGATGGATGGATGGATGGATGGATGGAGGTACCTTCACTATCTTCTTAGAAAGACCATAATGTGGAAGCAGGCAGTTTAACTAAAACCTCACTAGATAAGTGTGATTTCCTCACACAGCGAATGTCCTGCTTTGATCAAGTTGTTGTATAGTTACTTTCCATCATAAAACAGACTAATCAGGCCTGAGTTTCCCAAAAGCATCGCAGCACAAAGATCATCGTTAAATGGTAGAGCGAGCAGCACAATGAATGCTCTCTCTCCTAGATAAGGTGCTCTTAGCGTTAAGAAGCTTTTGGGAAACCCACCGCAGTTCAGTTTGTGATCAGATACCAACTATCAAAATGTCTGCGATGCTCCTGCGCCGCAGTCTGAATGAAATCTTGAAATGTGATTTTTCACTTTTGGAGGAAAATCTGATTTTAAAACAATATAGCTTTACTTGTCATTGAAATGCATTCAATAGAGAAAGAGAAACGGCTTTAACTTTCAGAACTGCATGTACAAAATTGCAAAGATTTTACCATTTCTCAGGTCACTACACACAGGGCTAAAGGTTTCTTCCTTTAGAAACTGAGCATAACACTCACTTGTGCTTGTTGAACATCCCATTCCACATTTAGTCTTTGCCCATTTTAGCCACAAGAGTTGGCTGAGGAGCTCTGGGGTGCAGTGCAGGATAATAAAGTGCTTACACTCCAGCCTTGGCAAGCCATGTCTTCATGGAGCTCGCTTTGTACACAGGCGCACTGTCATGCTGGAAATGTTTGGGCCTTTTTGTTCCAGTGATGGGCAGGCTTGGAGTACTCAAGTCCAGGACTTGGACTCGAGTCCGACTCGTGCCCTAATTTTAAGGACTTGTGACTTGACTTGGACTTGAGCACTGATGACTCGGACTTGGACTCGGACTCATGCATTAACTGAATTCGGACTCATAAATTGGAGACGAGGACTCTGATTCTTTTCTTTATTTTTTTGTAACATGCCATAATAATTTGGCATAAGATATTGACATCTATGTTAATTTTAATACTAATTTCATGCAAGAGAATGCACATTCACCTGTTCATACGTCATGTTCAGGAACAAACTAAAGTTAATGGCGCTAAAATGCCTGGAGAGACGGCCTTAGGATTGTCCGCTTTGATTATACAGATTTCTTCTGCAGTGGGAAAAAAATGCACTGCTGTGTGTTCCATATGTAGTAGAACTATCGAGGAGATGACGGGGACAACATCGAACTTCAGTCGTCATTTGGCAAGACCACACCCAGAGAAGGAAGTGGCACGCTATATTCATTGCTCTGTTGATAGCAGGGCTTGCTTGCTGACTGACAAACTAGCTAGTGTTAACCCTCTCTCATGTTATTTGCCTTATTGATAGTGGGCGGGGCTTGCTGAGTGATGAACAAGCTTTTTATCTGTAGCCTATTAATTAAAACAGGGCAGTTGAGCAGTAACGTAAGTCCAACACAGTAGCAGAGACGGTTTGACATAAAGGCAGCAACAGCCACCGTCAAATGGTGCGGGTGGAGTCTTGTTCTCGGACTCGACTCAGATCCTACGTGAAATTTTCTTTAATGACTTGGACTTGACTCAGACTTGAACACTGGGGACTCGAGACTGGACTTGGGCTCGAGGTTTAGTGACTCAACTACAACACTGGCGATTGGAACTGCATTTGTACATTTCTACAACATATACAATACAATAATGTGCTTCCAACTTTGTGGTAACAGTTTGGTGAAGAACCACATTTGGGTTTGATGTTCAGATGTCTGCAAACTTTTGGCCATATAATGTATATGTACCTGTATAACTCATTGTCCATTTGGTCATTAACTATGAAAAACATGATATTGCAACATCCACAAGGCACAAGACACGTCGAAAATTTACAGTACGTTTGAAGCTCTCTGTAAGGAGTCCCTGAGACGGCAAAAATTTAACGGAGTCCTGATTTGAATAAGGAAATTTCTAAATGCAAATGAGAATGGGCATGTTGGAAATCACAGGACTTGAAGTCAAAATGATTGTACTACAAAAGGTTTATGTGAACCCACATTCCTAACTCTGGTGAACCATACATTCATATCATGGTTGAAAATGTGTAGCATTGTGAAATATTTCCAAAAGTATTGGCTGTTAGTGTAATGGCTCTGCCCTTAGCACCACCCACTAAAAAACACCAAAACCCCACCTCCTTGATGACTAACATATGAATCTTGGACACCTGCGATCATGGACTACTTACACAGAGTTTGTGTACTGGAGCTATTTCTGCATTCTAGCATTGCCTCATTCTTGTTAGACCTTTTTTCTTAGCCTACAGTGGTGTTTGAAAGTTTGTGAACCCTTTAGAATTTTCTATATTTCTGCATAAATATGACCTAAAACATCATCAGATTTTCACACAAGTCCTAAAAGTAGATCAAGAGAACCCAGTTAAACAAATGAGACAAAAATATTATACAACCCCGATTCCAAAAAAGTTGGGACAAAGAACAAATTGTAAATAAAAACAGAATGCAATGATGTGGAAGTTTCAAAATTCCATATTTTATTCAGAATAGAACATAGATGACATATCAAATGTTTAAACTGAGAAAATGTATCACTTAAAGAGAAAAATTAAGTGATTTTAAATTTCATGACAACAACACATCTCAAAAAAGTTGGGACAAGGCCATGTTTACCACTGTGAGACATCCCCTTTTCTCTTTACAACAGTCTGTAAACGTCTGGGGACTGAGGAGACAAGTTGCTCAAGTTTAGGGATAGGAATGTTAACCCATTCTTGTCTAATGTAGGATTCTAGTTCCTCAACTGTCTTAGGTCTTTTTTGTCGTATCTTCCGTTTTATAAAGCGCCAAATGTTTTCTATGGGTGAAAGATCTGGACTGCAGGCTGGCCAGTTCAGTACCCGGACCCTTCTTCTATGCAGCCATGATGCTGTAATTGATGCAATATGTGGTTTGGCATTGTCATGTTGGAAAATGCAAGGTCTTCCCTGAAAGAGACGTCGTCTGGATGGGAGCATATGTTGCTCTAGAACCTGGATATACCTTTCAGCATTGATGGTGTCTTTCCAGATGTGTAAGCTGCCCATGCCACACGCACTAATGCAACCCCATACCATCAGAGATGCAGGCTTCTGAACTGAGCGCCGATAACAACTAGGGTCGTCCTTCTCCTCTTTAGTCCAAATGACACGGCGTCGCTGATTTCCATAAAGAACTTCAAATTTTGATTCGTCTGACCACAGAACAGTTTTCCACTTTGCCACAGTCCATTTTAAATGAGCCTTGGCCGAGAGAAGACGTCTGTGCTTCTGGATCATGTTTAGATACGGCTTCTTCTTTGAACTATAGAGTTTTAGCTGGCAACGGCGGATGGCACGGTGAATTGTGTTCACAGATAATGTTCTCTGGAAATATTCCTGAGCCCATTTTGTGATTTCCAATACAGAAGCATGCCTGTATGTGATGCAGTGCCGTCTAAGGGCCCGAAGATCACGGGCACCCAGTATGGTTTTCCGGCCTTGACCCTTACGCACAGAGATTCTTCCAGATTCTCTGAATCTTTTGATGATATTATGCATTGTAGATGATGATATCTTCAAACTCTTTGCAATTTTACACTGTCAAACTCCTTTCTGATATTGCTCCACTATTTGTCGGCGCAGAATTAGGGGGATTGGTGATCCTCTTCCCATCTTTACTTCTGAGAGCCGCTGCCACTCAAAGATGCTCTTTTTATACCCAGTCATGTTAATGACCTATTGCCAATTGACCTAATGAGTTGCAATTTGGTCCTCCAGCTGTTCCTTTTTTGTACCTTTAACTTTTCCAGCCTCTTATTGCCCCGTCGCAACTTTTTTGAGATGTGTTGCTGTCATGAAATTTCAAATGAGCCAATATTTGGCATGAAATTTCAAAATGTCTCACTTTCGACATTTGATATGTTGTCTATGTTCTATTGTGGATACAATATCAGTTTTTGAGATTTGTAAATTATTGCATTCCGTTTTTATTTACAATTTGTACTTTGTCCCAACTTTTTTGGAATCGGGGTTGTACTTGGTCATTTATTTATTGAGGAAAATGATCCAGTATTACATATCTGTGAGTGGCAAAAGTATGTGAACCTCTAGGATTAGCAGTTAATTTGAAGGTGAAATTAGAGTCAGGTGTTTTCAATCAATGGGATGACAATCAGGTGTGAGTGGGCATCCTGTTTTATTTAAAGAACAGGGATCTATCAAAGTATGATCTTCACAACACATGTTTGTGGAAGTGTATCATGGCATGAACAAAGGAGATTTCTGAGGACCTCAGAAAAAGCGTTGTTGATGCTCATCAGACTGGAAAAGGTTACAAAACCATCTCTAAAGAGTTTGGACTCCACCAATCCACAGTCAGACAGATTGTGTACAAATGGAGGAAATTGAAGACCATTGTTACCCTCTCCAGGAGTGGTCAACCAACAAAGATCACTCCAAGAGCAAGGCGTGTAATAGTCGTGTGGTCACAAAGGACCCCAGGGTCACTTCTAAGCAACTGAAGGCCTCTCTCACATTGGCTAATATTAATGAGTCCACCATCAGGAGAACACTGAACAACAACAATGGCGTGCATGGCAGGGTTGCAAGGAGAAAGCCACTGCTCTCCATCAAGAACATTGCTGCTCGTCTGCAGTTCGCTAAAGATCACGTGGACAAGCTGGAAGGCTATTGGAAAAATGTTTTGTGGATGGATGAGATCAAAATAGAACTTTTTGGTTTAAATGAGAAGTGTTATGCTTGGAGAAAGGAAAACGCTGCTTTCCAGCATAAGAACCTGATCCCATCTGTGAAACATGGTGGTGGTAGTATCATGGTTTGGGCCTGTTTTGCTGCATCTGGGCCAGGACGGCTTGCCATCATCGATGGAGCAATGAATTCTGAATTATACCAGCAAATTCTAAAGGAAAATGTCAGGACATCTGTCCATGAACTGAATCTCAAGAGAAGGTGGGTCATGCAGCAAGACAACGACCCTAAGCACACAAGTTGTTCTGCCAAAGAATGGTTAAAGAAGAATAAAGTTAATGTTTTGGAATGGCCAACTCAAAGTCCTGACCTTAATCCAGTCGAAATGTTGTGGAAGGACCTGAAGCGAGCAGTTCATGTGAGGAAACCCACCAACATCCCAGAGTTGAAGCTGTTCTGTATGGAGGAATGGGCTAAAATTCCTCCAAGCCGGTGTGTAGGACTGATCAACAGTTACCGCAAACGTTTAGTTGCAGTTATTGCTGCACAAGGGGGTCACACCAGATACTGAAAGCAAAGGTTCACATACTTTTGCCACTCACAGATATGTAATATTGGATCATTTTCCTCAATAAATAAATGACCAAGTATAATATTTTTGTCTCATTTGTTTAACTGGGTTCTCTTTATCTACTTTTAGGACTTGTGTGAAAATCTGATGATGTTTTTGGTCATATTTATGCAGAAATATAGAAAATTCTAAAGGGTTCACAAACTTTCAAGCACCGCTGTACACTTAAGGGTTCTTCAGTTGAACTCTTAAAAAAGAGTTCCCTCAGAGAACTCTTAAAAGTTCAACATAGAACATTTGCAGATGTCTTTATCTAAAAGGCCTTATAAAAGTGTTTTGCAATCTGCATCAAGACCCCATGTAGAACCCAACAGAGTGATCAGAGTGAATTTCTGTCGGAAAACATTCTAATAGCAGGCATATCAGGCGCTCACTGGCCGTGCTGTGAAAATTCTCGATGCAGACGCTCATCTAAGTTTCCAAATCTGTCATTGCTTAACTCTTGAATATTTTATATTGTGAATACTATCATTAAAATGCTTATAATCTCTGCTTTCCAATGAATTTTTTTTTAAAATCTCATTAAGATCTGTTCAGTACTTTAGGAGTAACAGCAGGTTGAAGTTGGTACAACAGAGTAAAAACTCTGCTCGCGTGACGTCGGGAAACTGACGGTGCTTTTCTTTTTGAGTCATGGGAAAGCGCTCAGGCTCTCTCTCTCTCTCTCTCTCTCTCTCTCTCTCTTCTGATCGGTTTCCAACTGGATTACTCATGAATATCAATCAGATAACTTTTAGAGGGATGTTCTCTCGCTCTCACTGTTTCTGATGAAGGATTCGGCCAAATTTTCCGTCTGCTAGTTTTGATAATATGCTTCATGGGAGACTTTGAAGTCAGTTTTCAGAGCTTTACCCACTTATTTTTTCAAATCAAACTGATTCATGTAAATCAGTAACTATTTCAGAACAACTGGAGTTGTTTTGATGAAAAATATTGAGATCTTAGTGGTCAGAGTAATATTTTTAAAAACCGCAAGTCAGAAACGCGAGTGTCAATTTCAGTTCAGTTAATGTGAATTGTTTATTGGATGTGCATCAGACAGTTTTTTTCGAGCTTTCCTTGAAAGCTGTGAACATTAATTGAAATAATAATTTATAGAACAGGATAAAGCGGCTAGAGATAATGAGATGAGATGAGATAAACACTAGTAGGCCTTACGTTTGAGAAATACAAAGCCCTACAGAGCACAATAAGAGTATTAGAAATAATCTTTTATTATTTTTTTCACTGAGTGTACCATTTAACATGTTTTTTTTACAGAATTAGCATAATTAATACTAATTAAATAGTAATTTGCAAAATTTGTTTTTATGAATTTTTCAAACTTTGTATTCAGTACCCAACCATCTACCGTATGGGCTGCCAATTTCCATGTAAATATCTTGAAAAATGGAAAAGTTATGAAGAAAAAACATTTTATCTCATTGGTTAATGAGGCCCATTTTGGACCATGTGACCCTCATACAGGATATTATGGCTGTTTTCTAAAAATTAAGCCGTTTCTTCAATCTTTGATTTGTAATATCTCAAGAACGGATAAACATATTTTAATTCTGTAAAAAGTATGTTGTTCTGCATTCAATTCTGAATTCAATGAGACCAGTTTCAATTTGGAATGAATTTGAATTTTCACCTGATATGCCTACTAAGATGAACCTTTTCAACAGTTAATAACCCTATTGTCTAATGAACCATAATTCTTGGCCATTTCTGTGTCATCAAAACAAAATTAATATCAATAATTTGGACTTTGTAACACAAACCTAGCCAGCTCATATCCTTTATAAATTCTTAGAAATAAAGGTGAAATATATTAAAGTAAATGTTTTTTTTTTTTTTGCGATTTTGAAGTTTAGTTACTTCCAGGTATTTCTGGTTAGGATCTTTTTCATAATTTTCGTCTATTTTTTTTTTAGTGGTTCACTCCTCTCTTACTTTATCTTTATATGTACTGTATACTTTAGCTCACTATAACCTTGTTTACTTCATTACTACCATTGGATTCTGATAGTTTAAATTTGCATTGATTTTGAATTATCCTCCTTTAGGTTTCCACACTTTGTTCTCTCTGCTTTAACTTGTAAATAAATCCTTACTCAGGAACATCCTTACGTGTGATCCAAGTATGACTCTTATCACAATTATTGTTTCAAATAACTTATGTGCCTTAAACGTGTATTTTTACTTTATTTCTAGAGCACTTTAAATGCAATATTATGGAACAGAAGTTATGAGGAAATTTAGAGATAAGCCACCAGGATGGGACTGAACTGGGAATCTGGTGTGTTGCCTTGTTTTAGGAAAAGTAAGCTTTGTTTTGAAAGTTTAAAGACTTTTATTCCGTCCACATTCACTGGATATGAGCAATTGCGTGCTCTGATTGGCTACTCTACTACTAGGGTATCAGCTCATATACTGTGAGTAGAGAAAAACAAAATGGAGGAGCGTTTTACTGAACCAACCAAAGACAAAATAAAAAGTCTACTTGAAAACAAAACCCTAAAAATACAACAAAAAAAGCAACAAAATATGGAGTAAAAGTATTTGAGTATTTTTTTCAAGAATTATTATCGCATTTTTCACAAACTGCCCCTGTCATTTCGCCGGTTTGTTTACATTCTAAGTGGAAATGATTTTGTCAGACATTTTGTACAAAGTTTTTATTTATCAAATTTGCAAAAAATACAAATAAAAATGCTCTGTTTCTCAAAATCCAGTGAATGTGGATAGAATAAAACAGTTATTCCACTCAATCTCGTCGTACATGGATTATAGACGACTCAGTGCTACGCGCCTCATTGGCTATAAGCTCATGTACGACTCGATTTCACGGAATAACTCTTAATTATTCAAGCTGAATAATAGTCTTAGGACTCTTGGAAAATTGTGTGTTTTGTTTTTTTTGTTCTTTTTAGATTTTGCTCTTATTTCCTCACTCGTAAAAAAACCCCTTCCCTTAATCAAAGTTATCCTGCATGCGGAGAAAAAAAAACTTTGAAGATGTTTTCTGAAATTACTTTTCTGTTGAGTTTATTATACATAGAAAATATCCTTAGGACTTATGAAGCATTATATGCTATTTTTTTTAACCTAGTTTTTCTCTTGAATTTCCTCACTTTTGAAAATTATTACATATATTAAAAGATATATAGGAGCAGTGTTCACAGGGCTACATGAAACATACATAGTTTCTTCCTGATGGTTTATAAGTTTCCTTAAAATAATCAACAATTTCACATCGGTCCTTTTTTTTAATTTTTTTTTTACAAAATTCTGATGGACGTTTCCAGTTTAAACTGTATATTTTATTTTATTTATACTGGATATAGTATTGTCGGCCCTGCAACGGCCTGGCGACTTGTCCAGGGTGTACCCCGCCTCTCTCCCATGGTCAGCTGGGATAGGCTCCAGCTTGCCTGCGACCCTGTAGAACAGGATAAGGCCAAGTTTACATTAGACTGTATCTGTCTCGTTTTCTTCGCGGATGCACTGTCCGTTTACATTAAAACGCCGGGAAACGCCGGGAAACGGGAATCCGCCAGGGTCCACGTATTCAATCCAAATCGTGTCTGGTCCGGTGCTGTGTAAACATTGAGAATACGCGGATACGCTGTGCTGAGCTCTAGCTGGCGTCGTCATTGGACAACGTCACTGTGACATCCACCTTCCTGATTCGCTGGCGTTGGTCATGTGACGCGACTGCTGAAAAACGGCGCAGATTTCTGCCTTGTATCACCTTTCATTAAAGAGTATAAAAGTATGAAAATACTGCAAATACTGATGCAAATACTGCCCATTGTGTAGTTATGATTGTCTTTAGGCTTGCCATCCTTCCACTTGCAAGTGGTAAGTGATATGCGCTGGGATCACACACACAGCGGCTCAGTCCCGAATCACTGCTCATGTGCTTCACTCGCGCGCTCTGTGAGCTGCGCAGGGCCAGAGTGCGCACCCTCCAGAGGGCACTCGCTGTTCAGGGCGGAGTGATTTGGAGCGCAGGATGCCTGCGGAGCCGAGCGTATCCGTGTATTGGCGTTGCTATGTGCACGCGAATCGTGTATTGGCGTTGCTGTGTGCACACTAATCGTTTTAAAAACGTTAATCTGATGATCTGCTGATACGGTCTAATGTAAACCCCACCTAAGTGGCCACAGATAATGGATGGATGGATGGATGGATGGATGGATGGATGGATGGATATAGTATGTTTATATAATCTATCATTGACCGACTTAAATGATACATAAACAATACATTGTTTTTTAATATTAATTAAAGTTTCATTCCCAGTGTATTCTGAGAGATGGAGAAAGAAAAAAGAAAGAGCGCTAAATGAAAGAATGTCAGATTGAAACAATGGGGCAAAAAAGGAAGAGAAATGGAGGGGGGAGAGATGGAGGTATTCTTTTGCCTTGCCCCATGACCTTTCACTATGAATAAGACTTGCAGTGACAGCATGTTTTTACAATAACAATGAGAAATAGAGAGAACGAGAGAGACACACATAGAGAGACAGAGAGAAAGAGCAACGGCCTTTGACCTAAATCTGTCTGAAACACAACACACACAACATCTAAACATTCTTATGACCTTTAGGACTAACAAGTAACAGAGTACAGACTTGCAAAGGAAGAGAGAGAGAGAGAGAGAGAGAGAGAGAGAGAGAGAGAGAGAGATCCCTGTCTACAATGACTTCAGTTCTTCTTTATCTCCCATTGCTAATGATCATCCAAATTAACATCTGCTCCAGAAGACAGCGAAGGTCTGTGTGTGTGTGTGTGTGTGTGTGTGTGTGTGTGTGTGTGTGTGTGTGTGTGTGTGTAAAAACGAAAATCGAGACACATGCAGTGGGGGCATGTCTGATGTTGGGGGATGTCATCTGTCAGCACTGGTGTGCTGGTAAGAGGTGCCAGACTGAGTGTGTGTGTGTGTGTGTGTGTGTGTGTGTGTGTGTAATGAGTCACTCCAGCTAGCTCTGTTAACAGTCTTTTAAACCAAAAACAAGAAGTATAGTAACATACGTTCTTCCAATTATCCTTCCATCCATCTTTTTATTCATCTATCCATCCAGATTTGTATTAATCCATCTATTCATTCATCCATTTATCACCATCTACCTACTTACCTACCTAATGATCTATCTATCCATCCTTCTATCCATTCAAATTTCTATCTATCTATCTATCTATCTATCTATCTATCTATCTATCTATCTATCTATCTATCTATTCATATATTCATCCATCTGTCTATCATCTATCCATCAAGATTTTTCATAATTCTTCCATTCACTTATCGCCATCTATCCATGTACCTAATGGTCCATCTATCCTCCATCAATCTGTTCATCCTTCTATCCACTCAAATTTCTATTATCAATTATACATCTTTCTATCCATTAATCCAATATCTATCTATTTATTCACCCATTCATCCACATATCCATCCATTCACCTACCCATCCATCACCTTTCAATCTGCCTATGAATCCATCCTTCCACCCATCATCTATTCATCATTTATTCATCTGTGACTTGTTTGTCCATGTATTCATAAACTGATCCTCCATCCAGCCACCTACCGTATCTACTCATCTGCTCATCCATCCATCCATCCATCCATCCATCCATCCATCCATCATCTACATTTTTGTTCATCCTTTCATTAGTCCATCTTCTATATTAATCATCCAGTTATCCATCCATCCATCCATCCATCCATCCATCCATTCAGATTTGTATTAATCCAACTATTGGCTCACTCATGCATACATCCATTTTTCTATGTATTCTCTATCTATCCATCCATTCATACCTATACACATCCTTTCTCTCCATCTACCTGCTCACTCATTTTTTCAGTATCCATCCATCCATCCATCCATCCATCCATCCATCCATCATCTACATTTTTGCTCATCCTTTCATTAGTCCATCTTTACATTAATCCTCCAGTTATCCATCCATCCATCCATCCATCCATCCATCCATCCATCATCTACATTTTTGTTCATCCTTTCATTAGTCCATCTTTATATTAATCATCCATCCATCCATCCATCCGTCCATCGATCTACTCAGATTTGTATAAATCCAACTCTTGGCTCACCCATGCATACATCCATTTTTCTATGTATTCTCTATCTATCCATCCATTCATACATCTATACATCCTTTCTCTCCATCTACCTGCTCACTCATATTTTCAGTATCCATCCATCCATCCATTCATCCATCCATCCATTGTCTACATTGTTGCTCATTCTTTCATTAGTCTATCTCCTCTATTAATCATCCAATTATCCATCCATCCATCTACTCAGATTTTTATTAATCCAACTATTGGTTTACTCATGCATACATCCATTTTTTTCTACATACAGTATTATTGCATATCTATCCATTCCTATATCTATATATCCTTTCTCTCCCTCCACCTGCTCACTCATTTTTTCAGTATCCATCCATTCATCATCTACATTTTTGTTCATCCTTTCATTAGTCCATCGTCTATATTAAACATCCAATTATCCATCCATCCATCCATCCATCCATCCATCCATCCATCCATCTACTCAGATTTGTATTAATCTATCTAATAGCTCACCCATGCATACAGCCATTTTTCTACATATTCTCTATCCATCCATCCATCCATCCATCCATCCATCCATCCATCCATTTTCTTTCTATTCACCTATCCATCCATCATCTTTACATCCACAATCTACACACATTCCGTCCACACAGTGTTCTGCACTCACAAATGTAGAGATCATGAAGTAATATCCAGAACGTCTCCATAAACTCAGTAATCTAATTCGGCAGAGCAATAACCAGCACTTGTTAGAAAAGCACTGCACTGCAATTACTGCATACAGCAGTGTGCTGGATCGATAGCATGGAGCTTCCAGTGTCAGGAGAGCAGAAAAAGCTCTGCTCCTCAAATGACAACACTGTGGCTCATAGTCTTGCAAAACTGGCCTCCATAAAATCCATCACAACATATTTATGAGCAGCTTCAGGAGGCTAATTTGATTGGACGTGATGGGTGACTCTAACAGATGGAAAGAAATGTGACTATTTTCCTTTCAAAATGGAGGAAATAAGAACTTCTCTCAGAGCAACCTTTATTTGTTCTTGGTATTCAATATGTAGTTATTGTCATACACTTTAACTCAATGTGCTCATGATTCCAGTGTACACTAAGGGAGTAACTTTGTGACAGTATCTGTATCTGTTAAGTGCTCCAACTATCTGGAGCTCTGTTTGGATTTAAACCCATAAAGGGTGTGGCCTGAAGCATTTGTTTGGTTGTTTGTTTTGTAATTTGGAATATATTTGTAAGTAATTTAAATATGACCGCGATGGAAACAGGGCGGCACAGTGGTGTAGCGCTGTCGCCTCACAGCAAGAAGGTTCTGGGTTCGAGCCCCGTGGCCGGCAAGGGCCTTTCTGTGTGGAGTTTGCATGTTCTCCCCGTTTCTGCATGGGTTTCCTCTGGGTGCTTCGGTTTCCCCCACAGTCCAAAGACATGCAGGTTAGGTTAACTGGTGGCTCTAAATTGACCGTAGGTGTGAATGTGAGTGTGAATGGTTGTCTGTGTCTACATGTCAGCCCTGTGATGGCCTGGCGACTTGTCTAGGGTGTACTCCGCCTTTCGCCCGTAGTCAGCTGGGATAGGATCCAGCTTGCCCGCGACCCTGGAGGACAGGATAAGCGGCTACGGATAATGGATGGATGGAGCTCTGGAAACACTGGGAATTCTCAGAGGTAGAAATCCCAGCACTGTCAGGATGGTGTATGAATTCTACCTCTGACAGTTCCTCAGCTACATCCTTCCTGTTCATAACTGGTCTAAACTTTGCTCAGTGGGTCTTTTGGTTTGTACCTCTCCATGATATTACACAATGAATTGAGTTGTTTATGTTTTCTGAAAGCATAAACAAATACTGTAGTAGTACAATGTAAACCACTGCAACCCTGACCAGGCAGTTACTAAGGATGAATAAATGAGTGTTGTAAATGCATCACGTAGCACTGCAAGTCCTGCAAGCTACAAATCATAGCTTGATACATTCATGACCATTTTTTCTATTCCTGCATGAGCAAAAAAATCTAAAGCTAGGCCCATGGGATCCCATCCTCAATGAACAGTTTTAGTCTCAACCTGAAAAAAAGAAAGAAAATCATGTACCTATCTGTTTTTGTATACTCTTAGAACGCATTGTCTGTTCTTTCCGAATAATAATCTGAAGAATAGAAAATATCTCTGGCAGGTACAGAAATCACTCATCTTGTTAGGACTAGGACTGTTTTGGCCTCTAGAGGCCGCTGTTATTTCCTTTTCATGTCGTGTTTATTTTGGCCTCTAGAGGCCGCCACTGTTCCTGTGTTTTGTGTTTGTGTTAATTGCCTAATTATCTTCACCTGTGTCCTTAATTAGTTTGTCTATTTATACCCCCTGAGTTCAGTCCTCTTGTCACGGAGTCTTTGTGCTGTTATGTTTATCTCCAGTTTCCTTTGTACTGTGTTTTTTGATCTTCTTAGCTTTTGTATTTTTGCACTTTGCTTTTCTTTTGGATTTTACTCTTTGGTTTTTTTTTGTCTTTTGTTTTGCCCTGTATATAGTGTATATAGTTTAAATAAACCTTTTGATTCTTTTTCTACTTCCGCCTCACGCCTCTGCATTTGAGTCATCCCCCTGGTGGCCTAGTGGGGGTTTGCTGGATTATCACACCAACGAACCAGGTTCGAATCCCAGCAAAACCCTAACAGAAAGACTCCGTCATGACCGACTCAGCAGAGGCTGCTTCAACTGTCTACCCGGCCAACCTTCAGGGAATTATGGCAGCTTTGACACGCTTCGGAGCGACCATGGACGCTCATGGACGTACGCTCACCAGCCAACGTGAGGCCCTCGCTCGCCACGAGGAACTGCTTCAGCAAATTGGGAAAACCCTGGCACAGCTGACATCTCTGCCTGCATCTCCTGCTCCTGATCCAGTTCCTGCTCCTGATCCAGCTCCCACTCCTGCTCCAGTGCCTCCTGCAATGCTGCCTTCTTCACCTCGCGAACCCAGCCTTCCTGCACCACAGAGGTATGACGGCAAGCACAGTGAGTGCCGAGAGTTCCTTACCCAGTGTCAACTCACCTTTGAGCTTCAGCCTACCACCTACACTACGGATCGCCGCAAGATTGCCTTTGTGATCACCTTATTAGCTGGTAAGGCGCGAGCCTGGGCTACTGCTATCTGGCAAAGACAGGGACCTGAGTGCTTTGATTTCCAGCTGTTTTCTGAAGAGATGCTTCGGGTCTTCGATCAGGCAGACATCAGTACCGACGCAGCCCGAAAGCTCATGTCCATCCGGCAAGGAGGAAGCGTCGCAGATTACGCCATCTCGTTCCGAACACTCGCAGCAGTAAGTGGATGGAACGAGACTGCCCTGGTGTCAGCCTTCCACCATGGTCTGTCTGACCCCATCAAGGACGGTCTGGCCTCTATTGGATGCCCAAGTGACCTCGAAACCCTCATCTCACATGCTATTCGTCTGGACAACAGGATGAGAGAACGCCACCAAGCCTTGAGCCCCCCCAGCCTCCCTACCTCTACCTGGAGACCGTCTACCTCCTTCAGTGACTGTCCAGAACCCATGCAAGTGGGTCGTACTCGCCTCTCCGCATCTGAGAGGGAGCGCAGAAGGAGGGACAAGTGCTGCATCTACTGTGGCAAGCCTGGTCACTTCCGAGCATCATGTCCCGAACTCTTGGGAAAAGGACCGCCCCGTCCAGCCGAGGGAGGGTTGTGACGGGGCCTACCCTCTCTCCCGGACTCCCTGGCCAAGGAATCTACATCCCGGTCTCCATCTCCTGGGGTGAATCTGTCCACTCTTGTCAAGCTTTGTTAGACTCAGGGGCGGCTGGGAACTTTATGGATATTCACTTCGCCCAAAGCATCAATATTCCTACTGCACCTCTTGAAGTCCCACTGTCTGTGTCTGCCCTCGATGGCCAAGCGTTAGGTGATGGAAGAGTCACCCAAGTTACTTCTCCAGTCTTCCTCCAGTCTCAAGGTCACAAGGAAGAAATATCCCTGCACCTGATTCCTTCACCTGAGTTCCCAGTTATTCTAGGCCTTCCTTGGCTTACTCGCCACAACCCTCGCATAGACTGGGTAACAAGCCAGGTTGTGGAATGGGGCCCTGCATGCCATGCCTCTTGTCTGCTCTCTAGCTCTCCTGTGTCTCCTGCCGAGCCCCCTGATCTCACCGAGTTATCTCAAGTTCCCACAGAGTACTGGGATCTCAAGGAGGTATTCAGCAAGAGCAGGGCCGCCGTTCTTCCTCCGCACCGGGCCTACGACTGTGCCATCGACTTGCTCCCTGGGACTACCCCTCCTCGTGGCAGACTGTTTTCACTCTCTCAGCCAGAACGCAAGGCCATGGAGGAATACCTCAAAGATGCCCTGGTCTCTGGGTTTATTCGACCCTCCACTTCACCTGCTGGAGCCGGCTTCTTCTTTGTCGGCAAGAAGGATGGGGGGCTCCGACCATGTATTGATTACAGGGGCCTGAATAAGATCACTGTGCGCAACCGATATCCCCTTCCGCTGATGTCCACAGCTTTCGACCTGCTCCAAGGCGCCACCGTCTTCACCAAGTTGGACCTACGGAACGCATACCACCTCATCCGTATCCGACAGGGAGACGAGTGGAAGACTGCCTTTAACACCCCGTCTGGGCACTACGAATACCAGGTGATGCCCTTCGGACTCACCAACGCACCAGCTGTTTTTCAGGCCCTAATCAACGACGTCTTAAGGGACATGATTAACCTATACGTTTTTGTCTACCTCGACGACATCCTTATCTTTTCCAAGACCGTGCAGGAGCACCGCCACCATGTCCGCCAGGTTCTCCAGAGGCTGCTACAGAACAATCTGTTCGCCAAGGCCCAGAAATGCGAATTTCATGTTCCCGAGGTCTCCTTTCTGGGATTTATTGTACGGACAGGCCAACTCCAAATGGACCCTGCCAAGACCCTGGCCGTCCGGGACTGGCCTACTCCCAAGTCCGTTAAGGAGGTTCAGCGGTTCTTAGGATTCGCTAACTTCTACCGCAAGTTCATCAGGAACTTCAGTTCTGTGGCAGCACCCATGTCAGACCTCACCAAAGGGACAGGTGGATCTTATGGCTGGTCTCCTCAGGCAGAAAAGGCGTTCAAAGACCTCAAGGACCGCTTCTGCACGGCACCCATTCTGGTTCTCCCGGACACCTCCCAACCATTCATCGTGGAAGTGGACGCCTCGGACAGTGGTGTCGGCGCGGTGCTCTCTCAACGTTCGGAAGGAAAGCTGCACCCCTGCGCTTACTTCTCCCACCGCCTGAGTCCTGCTGAGTCCCGGTACGATGTGGGGGATCGAGAACTGCTAGCGGTCAAACTGGCCCTTGAGGAGTGGAGGCACTGGCTGGAGGGAGCACAACATCCATTCCTGGTTTGGACTGACCACAAGAACCTGGAGTACCTCCAGCAAGCCAAGAGACTGAACCCTCGACAGGCTAGGTGGGCCCTGTTTTTCAGTCGGTTTGACTTCACCCTCTCATACTGCCCCGGCTCCAAGAACACCAAACCTGACGCACTGTCCAGACTGTTCTCTGCCACTAACAGGGAGAATGAAGTCGGGCCTATTATCCCTGTGTCCCGGATTGTGGCCCCTGTCCGCTGGGGTATTGAGGAGGCTGTCCGACGAGCCCAACGCCAGGACCCCGGTCCTGGGACGGGGCCACCAGGCCTCTTGTACGTCCCACATCAAGCCCGGGCCAAGGTTCTCCAGTGGGGTCACTCTTCCCCTCTCACCGCCCACCCGGGAGCTCGGAGGACCCTGGACTTCCTGAAAAGACGCTTCTGGTGGCCTAACATGGAGAAGGAAGTAAGGTCATTTGTCCTGTCCTGTGAGGTTTGCACCAGAACCAAGAACCCACGACAGCGTCCCCAGGGTCTCCTGCATCCTCTGACCATTCCCCGGCGTCCCTGGTCCCACGTGGCAGTCGACTTTATCACGGGTCTCCCTGAGTCACAAGGTAACACGGTCATTTTGGTCTTAGTTGACAGATTCTCCAAGGCCTGCCGCTTCATACCACTGTGCAAACTCCCCTCTGCTCTTGAAACTGCAAAACTTTTGTTTAATCATGTCTTCCGAGTCTTTGGTCTTCCACAGGACATCGTCTCAGACCGAGGGCCCCAGTTCTCCTCCCGAGTGTGGCACGGGTTCTGCAAGGTCATCGGAGCCACTGCCAGCCTCTCCTCTGGGTTTCACCCACAGTCCAATGGTCAGACGGAGAGGCTCAACCAGGACCTGGAAACCACCCTGCGAGGCCTGGCTATGGATAACCCGACATCGTGGAGCACCTGGCTGCCATGGGCGGAGTACGCCCACAACACCCTGCAGTCATCGGCCACCAAGCTGTCGCCATTCCAGTGCCAATTCGGGTTCCAGCCACCTCTGTTCCCGGACCAGGAGGAGGACGCGGGGGTGCCCTCGGTCAACCAATATGTGAGACGGTGTCGCAAGACCTGGAGCAAGGTCAGGAAGACCCTCATACAGACCTCCAGAACCAACCAGACTCAGGCCAACCGCCATAGAAGACCTGCACACACTTTCCGCCCTGGGCAGCGAGTTTGGCTGTCCACTAAGGACCTTCCGCTGCGGGTGGAGAACCGCAAGCTTGCTCCTCGCTACATTGGCCCCTTCAAGGTGGTGCGCAGGGTGAACCCTGTCTCCTACCGGCTCCAGTTGCCCCGGACTCTGAGGATCAACCCCACTTTCCATGTTTCCCTGTTGCGGCCTGTACTGACGTCTACGTATGCCCCTGCCCCTAGGAACCCCCCACCCCCCCGCATCTTCCAGGGGCAGACTGTGTTCACTGTGCATCGCCTGCTTGACTCCCGCCGGGTCCGCGGCGGGTTGCAATATCTGGTGGACTGGGAGGGCTATGGTCCTGAGGAGCGCTGCTGGGTTCCTGCTCGGGATGTCCTTGATAAAGAACTATGTCGGGACTTCCATTCGGCCCATCCGGATCGCCCTGGGAACGTCAGGAGACGCTCCTAGAGGGGGGGGTCCTGTTAGGACTAGGACTGTTTTGGCCTCTAGAGGCCGCTGTTATTTCCTTTTCATGTCGTGTTTATTTTGGCCTCTAGAGGCCGCCACTGTTCCTGTGTTTTGTGTTTGTGTTAATTGCCTAATTATCTTCACCTGTGTCCTTAATTAGTTTGTCTATTTATACCCCCTGAGTTCAGTCCTCTTGTCACGGAGTCTTTGTGCTGTTATGTTTATCTCCAGTTTCCTTTGTACTGTGTTTTTTGATCTTCTTAGCTTTTGTATTTTTGCACTTTGCTTTTCTTTTGGATTTTACTCTTTGGTTTTTTTTTGTCTTTTGTTTTGCCCTGTATATAGTGTATATAGTTTAAATAAACCTTTTGATTCTTTTTCTACTTCCGCCTCACGCCTCTGCATTTGAGTCATCCCCCTGGTGGCCTAGTGGGGGTTTGCTGGATTATCACACCAACGAACCAGGTTCGAATCCCAGCAAAACCCTAACACATCTAGCACATCTCTACTTGTGATCAGTTATGAAGCTGGCAAAACCAGAATAATTAACAGTTATTCCATGAAATCGAGTCGTACATGAGCTGATAGCCGACGAGGCGCGTAGCACCAAGTTGTCTATAATCCATGTACGATGAGATTGAGTGGAATAACTGTTTTATTCTATCCACATTCACTGGATTTTGAGAAACAGAGCATTTTTATTTTTATTTTTTGCAAAGTCTATAAATAAAAACTTCATACAAAACAGCCGACAAAACCATTTCCGCTTAGAATGTAAACAAACCGGTGAAATGACAAGAGCAATTTGTGAAAAATGCGATAATAATAATTATTATTCTTGAAAAATAAAAAAGATATGTTCTTACTATCCAATACTTTTATTCCATATTTTGTTGGGTTTTTTTTTGGATTTTTGGGGGTTTTGTTTTCAAGTAAAGTTTTTATTTCATCCTCGGTTGGTTCAGCAACACACTCCACCATTTTCTTCTTCTTTTTCAGATACAGTGGTGCTTGAAAGTTTGCGAACCCTTTAGAATTTTCTATATTTCTGCATAAATATGACCTAAAACATCATCAGATTTTCACACAAGTCCTAAAAGTAGATAAAGAGAACCCAGTTAAACAAATGAGACAAAAATATTATACTTGGTCATTTATTTATTGAGGAAAATGATACAATATTACATATCTGTGAGTGGCAAAAGTATGTGAACCTCTAGGATTAGCAGTTAATTTGAAGGTGAAATGAGAGTCAGGTGTTTTCAATCAATGGGATGACAATCAGGTGTGAGTGGGCACCCTGTTTTATTTAAAGAACAGGGATCTATCAAAGTCTGATCTTCACAATACGTGTTTGTGGAAGTGTATCACGGCATGAACGAAGGAGATTTCTGAGGACCTCAGAAAAAGCGTTGTTGATGTTCATCAGGCTGGAAAAGGCTACAAACCCATCTCTAAAGAGTTTGGACTCCACCAATCCACAGTCAGACAGGTTGTGTACAAATGGAGGAAATTCAAGACCATTGTTACCCTCCCCAGGAGTGGCCGACCAACAAAGATCACTCCAAGAGCAAGGCGTGTAATAGTCAGCGAGGTCGCAAAGGACCCCAAGGTAACTTCTAAGCAACTGAAGGCCTCTCTCACATTGGCTAATGTTAATGTTCATGAGTCCACCATCAGGAGAACACTGAACAACAATGGTGTGCATGGCAGGGTTGCAAGGAGAAAGCCACTGCTCTCCAAAAAGAACATTGCTGCTCATCTGCAGTTTGCTAAAGATCATGTGGACAAGCCAGAAGGCTATTGGAAAAATGTTTTGTGGACGGATGAGACCAAAATAGAACTTTTTGGTTTAAATGAGAAGTGTTATGTTTGGAGAAAGGAAAACACTGCAGTCCAGCATAAGAACCTTATCCCATCTGTGAAACATGGTGGTGGTAGTATCATGGTTTGGGCCTGTTTTGCTGCATCTGGGCCAGGACAGCTTGCCATCATTGATGGAACAATGAATTCTGAATTATACCAGCGAATTCTAAAGGAAAATGTCAGGACATCTGTCCATGAACTGAATTTCAAGAGAAGGTGGGTCATGCAGCAAGACAATGACCCTAAGCACACAATACGTAGTGGATGTTCATTATGTCTAACTATTACAAATATTTTAAGTTCGTTTCTTAGACAAGGATATTTTTTAAGCTTGTTACCTCGCAACATCAGCTGATAAGGCACGTCACCACTCGACATCTGGTGACTGTTTCTGAAGAAGACGGGAGATTCTCGCCGAAACTGTTAACGAGGTAACAAGCTTAAAAAATATCCTTGTCTAAGAAACGAACTTAAAATATTCCTAAGGACACAAGTTATTCTACCAAAGAATGGTTAAAGAAGAATAAAGGTAATGTTTTGGAATGGCCAAGTCAAAGTCCTGACCTTAATCCAATCGAAATGTTGTGGAGGGACCTGAAGCGAGCAGTTCATGTGAGGAAACCCACCAACATCCCAGAGTTGAAGCTGTTCTGTACGGAGGAACGGGCTAAAATTCCTCCAAGCCGGTGTGCAGGACTGATCAACAGTTACTGGAAATGTTTAGTTGCAGTTATTGCGGCACAAGGGGGTCACACCAGATACTGAAAGCAAAGGATCACATACTTTTGCCACTCACAGATATGTAATATTGTCTCATTTTCCTCAATAAATAAATGACCAAGTATAATATTTTTTGTCTGATTTGTTTAACTGGGTTCTGTTTATCTACTTTTAGGACTTGTGTGAAAATCTGATGATGTTTTTGGTCATATTTATGCAGAAATATAGAAAATTCTAAAGGGTTCACAAACTTTCAAGCACCACTGTATATTGGACTCGATGCGTTCCACCATTTTGTTTTTCTCTACTCACGGTATACGAGCTAATAATAGTAGTAGAGTAGCCAATCAGAGCACGTGATTGCTCATATCCAGTGAATGTGGATAGAATAATACTCCATATGTTGTCATAAACACTCAATTTCACGTTTGCTCGTCTCTGTCATAAGAGGTCTACAAACAAGCATAATGTGCATTCATACTACTATTGAAATATGCTTTTTTTTCTGTTTCCTGTAAAGACCGAGGTATCTAGTTTGTTTATTCTGGAATGACTAAGCTCTCGCTCTGTCTTTCTACTGACATTTTAAGTAGATTAAGAAAGCATTTGGGTACAGCAAGAACCCATCACATTGTCAAATTACACTGCATAGAACAGCAAAGTCTTCTTAATGTCTCTTGCTAATGTCTCTTCAGGTCAGGTTTCAAGAAATAAGATACACATGCACGCACGTGCGCGCACACGCGCACACACACACACACACAGTTGTTCCTTTTCATAAAAAAAGCATGAAAGTTGTTCAAGTCAGGTCCAGGTTTCTGTGTTTAATTTCTTTGGATATGACACTATGAGCACTGAAGCACACACACACACACACACACCTTTCTCTCTCTCTCTCTCTCTCTCTCTCTCTCTCTCTCTCATATATATATATATATATTGTGTGTGTGTGTGTGTGTGTGTGTGTGTGTGTGTGTGTGTAAGTCTTGTGTTATCTGATTACTGAGGCGTGTCCTCAAAATGTACACAAGGAGAAAAGTGCACAGGAAAGCTAATAGTCTGGAGAAGGACTGTACCGTGTGTGTGTGTGTGTGTATGTATGTGTGTGCAGAGCAGTGTGTTATTGGGAACAGATCTCATGTAATACATGAGAAACAGTTGCTCGGGCTCAAAGCTATAAAAACCAGTGCAGTATCTCATCTTACAATGCAATCACACAGTGTTGCTGAAGCAGGTTAGAGCCATTGCAGTGGAGAATTTATATGTATTTCAGTCAGACTGGAATGATGGAGAGAGAGAGAGAGAGAGAGAGAGAGAGAATGTCAAGGGACAGATAGGTAAGGCTGTGAAATAAACAATTATATTTCATTCTTTACGCATTGGACCTGCACTCTTAGTGTATGTGAAAATTTCCAGACAGGGAGACAGATAGATGTGTGAGGAGAGAAGTCAGAAAATAGATATATTTTTCTTATATATTGTATATTCTTCTCTTGACTTTGTACGTGAGCTCGGCATTGGAGAGACTGTTGGTCAGGAAGTCCTGTATATTCTCCCCTCCTAGAACTGCCACCTTATTGTGGTGGAGGGGTTTGTGTGCTTGAATGATCCTAGGAGCTATGTTGTCGGGGGCATTATGCCCCTGTCAGGGTTTCCCAAGGCAGACAGGTCCTAGGTGACAGGCCAGACCAAGAGCAGTTCACGAAAACCCCTAATGGAGCAACAACTAAGGACCGAGACGTCGCCCGGTATGGTGCAGCCAGGGCCCCACCCTGGAGCCAAGCCCTGGGTTGGGGCTCGCATGCGAGCGCTTGGTGGCCGGACCTTTGCCCATGGGGCCCGGCCGGGCTCAGCCCGAAGAGGTGACGTGGGCCCGACCTCCTGTGGGTTCACCACCCACAGAGGTAGCAGTAGGGGGCTGGTGCAGTGTGGATTGGGTGGCAGTCGAAGGCAGGGGCCTCGACGACCTGATCCCCGGACACAGCGGCTAGCTGTTGGGACATGGAATGTCACTTCGCTGGGGGGGAAAGAGCCTGAGCTTGTGCGGGAGGTTGAGAGGTACCGGCTAGAGATAGTCGGGCTCACCTTCACGCACAGCTTGGGCTCTGGAACCCAGCTCCTCGAGAGGGACTGGACTCTCCACTTCTCATGGTGAGCGGCGGCGGGATGGTGTGGGCTTGCTTATAGCTCCCCAGCTCAGCCGCCATGTGTTGGAGTTTACCCCAGTGAACGAGAGGGTCGCCTCTCTGCGCCTTCGGATTGGGGAGAGGGCTCTTGCTGTTGTTTGTGCCTACAGGCCGAATAGCAGTGTAGAGTATCCGGCCTTCTTGGAGTCCCTGGGAGAGGTACTGAGGGGTGCTCAGACTGGGGACTCCATTGTGCTACTGGGGGACTTCAATGCTCACGTGGGTGATGACTAGACCCCGAAGCCGTTTGTTTTCAGGATAATGGCTGGCTGATGAAATTATTGGCTGGCTAGCTGACTCAGCCAAAACCTTAATGGCTGCTGCAGCCACCAAAATGTTTATGGCTACAAATGGCTGATACTGGACGTCACTGTGTGGCATATATCCAGGCGAACGGATCAAACAAATGGGGGGAATAAATAGCAAATTACCACAGGTCCCCTGGTCTCTTACTTCATTGTAAATATAAATCTAGCAAGATTGTAGTTCAATGCTAATAATAAGCTAATCTGGATTGTTCGAGGAAGGCATCTAGCTATCTACTCTCACTAGCAATGACCAGTGAAGGACTGGCAGCTATCTTACTATGATGAAAGTAGAGTGGTGGAATACTTTTTTTTTTATCAATCTCGAAGTATGTGAAACAAACAAACAAACAAAAAAAATACCTTTACACTTTCCCTCAGCAGCGGCAAAGAATGCAGCCATCTCGTCGATATCGGAGTCGATTGATGCTCTGGGTGGGTTCCCGGGTTCCCCAGTGTATCGTGGTAACGGTGTGAGGGGCGGGAAGCCAGACAGGTAGTCACAACGGCAAGCTTGTGGTGGCTCTCTGTGCTGTGATATCAGTTCTAAATCTCTACAGTGTATGCCTATACGTCTCTATTGTGTTACTACTAGTGTGTACAGTTGATCATGTTTGTGTCACTTTTCTTGTAGCTCATGATGTGGATAAACCCATTATTTGATGTACACAATTCTTAGTGGCTCAGCCAAATTTTATTAGATAGCGGCTCAAATTGGCTTACAAAATTATTGGCTGGCGGCGGCTCAAATTCTAAATGGCGGTTTTAGCGGCGCCTGGCGGCGGCTTCGGGGTCTAGTGATGACAGTGACACCTGGAGGGGCGTGGTTGGGAGGAACGGCCTCCCTGATCTGAACCCGAGTGGTGTTTTGTTATTGGACTTCTGTGCTAGTCACGGTTTGTCCATAACAAACACCATGTTCGAGCATAGGGGTGTCCATAAGTGCACGTGGCACCAGGACACCTTAGGTCGGAGGTCAATGATCGACTTTGTTGTCGTTTCATCTGATCTCCGGCCCTATATCTTGGACACTCGGGTGAAGAGAGGGGCTGAGCTGTCAACTGATCACCACCTGGTGGTGAGTTGGATCTGCTGGTGGAGGAGGAAGCTGGACAGACCTGGCAGGCCTAAACGTATGGTGAGGGTCTGCTGGGAACGTCTGGCCGAGCACTCTGTTGGGGAGGTCTTTAACTCCCACCTCCGGGAGAGCTTTTCCCAGCTTCCGGGGGAGATGGGGGACATTGAGTCTGAGTGGACCATGTTCTCTACCTCCATTGTGGATGTGGCTGTTCAGAGCTGTGGCCGCAAAGTCTCCGGTGCCTGTCGTGGCGGCAATCCCCGAACCCAGTGGTGGACACCGGAAGTAAGGGATGCCGCCAAGCTGAAGAAGGAGTCCTATCGGGCCATGTTGACCTCCAGGACTCCTGAGGCAGCTGACGGGTATCGGCAGGCCAGGCGTGCTGCAGCTCGGGCAGTTGCGGAGGCAAAAACTCGGAACTGGGAGGAGTTCGGGGAGGCCATGGAGAAGGACTATCGGTCGGCCTCGAAGAAATTCTGGCAAACCGTCCGGCACCTCAGGAGGGGGAAGCAGTACTCTGCAAACACTGTTTACAGTGCGGGTGGGGAGCTGTTGACCTCGACTGGGGACATTGTCGGGTGGTGGAAGGAATACTTTGAGGATCTCCTCAATCCCACCGTCATGTCTTCCATTGAGGAGGCGGAGGCTGAGGACTCAGAGGTGGACTCGTCCATTACCCAAGCCGAAGTCACTGAGGTGGTTTGCAAGCTCCTCGGTGGCAAGGCACCGGGGGTGGATGAGATCCGCCCTGAGTATCTCAAGTCTCTGGATGTTGTGGGGCTGTCTTGGTTGACATGCCTCTGCAACATCGTGTGGCGGTCGGGGACAGTGCCTCTGGAGTGGCAGACTAGGGTGGTGGTCCCTCTTTTTAAGAAAGGGAACCGGAGAGTGTGCTCCAATTATAGGGGAATCACACTTCTCAGCCTCCCAGGGAAGGTTTACTCCAGGGTACTGGAGAGGAGAATTCGACCGATAGTCGAACCTCGGATCCAGGAGGAACAATGCGGTTTTCGTCCTGGTCGCGGAACACTGGACCAGCTCTATACCCTTCATAGGGTGCTCGAGGGTTCATGGGAGTTTGCCCAACCAGTCCACATGTGCTTTGTGGATCTGGAGAAGGCATTCGACTGTGTCCCCCGTGGTATTCTGTGGGGGGTGCTTCGGGAGTATGGGGTTCGGGGCCCTTTGCTAAGGGCTATCCGGTCCCCGTACGAACGGAGCAAGAGTCTGGTTCGCATTGCCGGCAGTAAGTCATACCTGTTCCCACTGCATGTTGGACTCCGGCAGGGCTGCCCTTTGTCACCGGTTCTGTTCATAATTTTTATGGACAGAATTTCTAGGCGCAGCCAGGGGCCGGAAGGAATCCTGTTTGGGAACCACAGGATTTCATCTCTGCTTTTTGCGGATGATGTTGTCCTGTTGGCTTCTTCAAACCAGGACCTCCAGCATGCACTGGGGTGGTTTGCAGTCGAGTGTGAAGCGGCTGGGATGAGAATCAGCACCTCCAAGTCCAAGGCCATGGTTCTCGACTGGAAAAGGGTGGCTTGCCCTCTTCAGGTTGGTGGAGAAGTCCTGCCTCAAGTGGAGGAGTTTAAGTATCTCGGGATCTTGTTCACGAGTGAGGGAAGGATGGAGCGTGAGATCGACAGGCGGATTGGTGCAGCCTCCGCAGTGATGCGGTCGCTATACCGGTCCATTGTGGTGAAGAAGGAGCTGAGCCAAAAGGCAAAGCTCTCAATTTACCAGTCGATCTACGTTCCAACTCTCACCTATGGTCATGAGCTTTGGGTAATGACCGAAAGAACAAGATCGCGGATACAAGCGGCCGAAATGAGTTTCCTTCGCAGGGTGGCTGGGCGCTCCCTTAGAGATAGGGTGAGAAGCACAGTCACTCGGGAGGAGCTCGGAGTAGAGCCGCTGCTCCTCCACATCAAGAGGAATCAGCTGAGGTGGCTCGGGTATCTTTTTCGGATGCCTCCTGGATGCCTCCCTGGGGAGGTGTTCCAGGCATGTCCCCCCGGGAGGAGGCCCCAGGGAAGACCCAGGACATGCTGGAGGGACTATGTCTCTTGGCTGGCCTGGGAACACCTCGGTGTTCTTCCTGAGGAGCTGGCTGAGGTGTCTGGGGAAAGGGAAGTTTGGGCTTCCATACTTAGACTGCTGCCTCCGCGACCCGGTCCCGGATAAAGCGGAAGAAGACGAGACGAGACGAGACGAGATTGTATATTCTGTATGTATCAAAATCTCACATTTTGATTTGTGTCGCCTCAATTTTTTAACAAATATCACTTGCATTTTCATAATATTTGCATATCCAAAAGCAAAGAAATTCACATTTCAATATTTAATATCACATGATTTCTGGAATTTTTATTCTAGTTTATTCCAACTAATCTAAAGTCCTGTGCAAAAGTCTTAGGCAACATGTAAAGAAATGCTGTCGACCAAAAATGGCTAAAATAATAATGAAATGAAATGTTTCAACATGAAAAAAATACTATAAACCGCAGTAAGTGACATTACCTGTGATGTAGAAATTTCAAATGATTGTAACAAAGCAAATTTTGTGAAAATTGGTTGCTTTTATAATTTTGGAGCGCCATCTCTCAATCCTGGAGTTTCAGTCTTTTTTTTCTTTTTTTTTTCTTTTTCTTTTTGCAGTCGCTATATTTGGGACCAAAATGGCTGGCTTTGCTCCAGAATATGAGCATAACTAGAGGTGAAAGATGGCTAAACTGACTTACCCTAGTTCATGAGAGGACACATACTTTGACAAAGATAAAAACATACCAAATTTGTTTTTCTGATCTACAGTGCTGTGCAAAAGTCTTAGTCACATGTAAAGAAATGCTGTCGACCAAAAATGTCTTAAAAAATAATGAAATTAAATGGTTCAACATTTAAAAAATACTATAAACAATCATCAGTAAGCCATAATAAATGAAACAAAGTCAGTATTTGGTGTGAGACGACCCTTTGCTTTAAAAAAAAAAAATAGTAGTCTGAGATCCAGTGAGGGCAGTTTTATGCGGAAATGATCTGTAGGTTTTACTGAGCATCTTCCAGAACCAGCCACAGTTCTTCTGGACACTTTGACTGTCACACTTGCTTCTTCATTTTGCACCAAAACCCAGCAGCCTTCACTATGTTTTCTTTTTTAATCTGAAAAGTGCTCTCTTATGGAATACGCTGCTCAGATACAAACTTTCTTTTCTGCAACATTTTATTTTGTGCTGCAAAAAAACGAACGTTTGGACTCTAAAATGTTTTTGTACTGGCTCGATAATGTCGAAGTCATAAACTAGAAATCTATAACAAAGTTTGCATGGAAAAAAAATAGGGCACCTAAGACTTTTTCACAGTACTGTATATAAATTATCTTCAAACTGATATTATGCTGCATGGAGTTATTAGCTCATCCGGGCAGCAGGTGATGAGTTTATGCCATCGTGTGTTGTCCATCTTCCATCTGGCATCGTCCACATTTTACGAAAATCGCTTCTTCTTTCTCAATTCTTCACCAATTTTTATTCTTTTTGGCAGGAAGTTAGGTCTGCCTGGGGTGCATATAGTTTCTAGCCAAATTTGAATAATTGCAATTAATAATGAAGATATGGAGTAATTAATCAATCCCTAATGAGTAGTTTCCATACAAATCGCTTCTTCTCCTTCAATTCTTCACCGATTTTGATTCTTTTTGGCATGAAGGTAGGGGTACCTAGGGTGCATAGAACTTCTACCCAGATTTGCTTCATTACAATTATTGATGAAGTTATGGACTAATTAAGCCTTAATGAGCAGCTCAAC
Source organism: Neoarius graeffei (assembly GCF_027579695.1). NCBI lineage: Eukaryota > Metazoa > Chordata > Actinopteri > Siluriformes > Ariidae > Neoarius > Neoarius graeffei. Next base: position 47,366,679 of record NC_083595.1, on the reverse strand, counting down.
AAAAATCGCTTCTTCTCAGTCAATTCCTCGCCATTTTAGATTCTTTCTGGCAAATAGTTCAGTATTCCTAGGGTGGATATCGCTTCTATATATAGCTTGCAACATTTATCGCACAAGGTGGCCCACTTTAGATCGTTCCTTCTGGACTAGACGGGGCTGGAGTGAGCTACACCGTCATTGACAGTCTCGTTAATTTCATAAAGTTCCATGTGTCTGAATCTCACATGGTACTCAGGAATATGCAGTACTATATATATGTCATGAGCGTATATAGTTTATAGGAATGTATTTTTTGAAATTCAAGCCACATTGTGTGTGGCTAAATAGAAATGTAAAAAATGAATATTTAACAATAAATACTCAAGTTAAAAATTTATTTTAGCTTATGAGTCTCTACATGGGCGGCACGGCGGTGTAGTGGTTAGCGCTGTCGCCTCACAGCAAGAAGGTCCAGGTTCGAGCCCCGTGGCCGGCGAGGGCCTTTCTGTGTGGAGTTTGCACGTTCTCCCCGTGTCCGCGTGGGTTTCCTCCGGGTGCTCCGGTTTCCCCCACAGTCCAAAGACATGCAGGTTAGGTTAACTGGTGACCCTAAATTGACCGTAGGTGTGAGTGTGAATGGTTGTCTGTGTCTATGTGTCAGCCCTGTGATGACCTGGCGACTTGTCCAGGGTGTACCCCGCCTTTCGCCCGTAGTCAGCTGGGATAGGCTTCAGCTTGCCTGCGACCCTGTAGAACAGGATAAAGCAGCTAGAGATAATGAGATGAGATGAGTCTCTACGTTCATAGATCTTGTAGGTCAACAGTGTTTGGTGAGATTTCTGTTTAATATTATAGACCATAAAACTGTGATGCAAAGTCAGTAAAATAATTATGCAACCTAATAACATAGTTTACTTTTACAACCCCAAAGTTGATCATCGCACTTCCTGAAAAGTTTTATGTCTCTTATATATTTAATGTTGTGCAACATCCAAGAAACTACTTAGTTCCTGTTCTTCCTCCAGTTACGATGTTATTTAATACATTAGAGCAAGAGCATTAATATAAAAGTGTAATTTGCTTTGCAGCTGGAACTACAGTCAGAGCTGCTTTTAGAGAAAATTAATCAGCACTTTCTAACCAGTCAGAATTGAGAATTTAACAGCGCTGTGGTATAAAAATGGAAAGCAACAGTGTGTCTCATTTGGGTTTAATTTGGTTTCACTTTCCCTCCTTTCCTTTTTTTTTAAATCCCAAGTGAAAATATTAATTCTTCACACCTTCAACTCGACAATAGTCACTGCTACGTATCATATGAAAATTCTTCTTCCACACATTTATAAATATGCAAAGGTGTTATTTTGATGGAGAGGTCTCCTCCCCCTGGCCGTGATGACATGTCAGTACGTGAGAGTCATTACAGAGACTTAAAAATCAGACAGCTATTGTCCAAAACAGAAATGACTTCATTTATGTTTATATGCTGGATATTCAAGCATGAAACACTGCGGCAGGGATTTGAGTGTTTAAGCATCGGGCCTGCCAGAATAGTACAGAAGAAATCTAGTTACAGTGAGTGCAGTGAGCAGCTATGGCAATGATCAATGAAAATAAGCTTTAGCTGTTAAGACAAGCTCCAAAAAAATATCATATTGTTTTGACTTTTGGAGCTAACAGCGCTAACTTGTATTCGACATTGTTCGATATTGTTGCAGCAGTAAGGAGTTACTTACATCCCCACCAGCGAGCAGAGACCCGTTTGCATCAGCCATGTTCATGTAGTTATTGTTTCCAAACTGCAACAGAAACACAAAAAGTAGACAGAGATGTTACTCTTTATTTACACATCAAGACAATGACAGTTTTAGCATAAAATCCATATCGATGTCTCCAGTAACCCGTAAAAAGCAATTAATCTATAAATTCTGTTACTGACAGTAAAACAATGTGCAGTCTCTCGAACACAAAGAGAGAAGAGTTGATTTAATCCACTCTTCAGTACTGGTGTGTATTCAAAAATGCACAATTTGGTTTTGCATCACAAAGCAGAGAAACACACAGGCACTGAATCAAACCACAAACAGTCGGCGATCACCATGACAGCTCTTCCACTTCATACAGTTTAAACCAGAACCATGAGGTTCTGGGTTTGGTTCACTTTTCACCAACTGGAATGGTCTCAATCACTATAGTGCAGAATGACATCACTCGGAAAGCCAATTATCCAATTATTATTAGTAGTAATAGTAGTAGTAGAAGTACGGTAGTACTAGCAGTAGTAGTGGTAGGAGAAGGAGTAGTAGAAGTAGTAGTAGTAGTTAGAGTAGTAGTAGAATTAGTAGTCGTAGTACTAGAAGTAGTAGGAGTAGTAGTAGAAGTAGTAGGAGTAGAAGTAGTACTAGTATTAGTTCTAGTAGTAGTAGTAGTAGTAGTAGTAATAGTAGGAATATTAGAAGTAGTACTAATATTAGTTCTAGTAGTAGTAGTAGTAGTAGTAGGAATATTAGAAGTAGTACTAGTATTAGTTCGAGTAGTAGTAGTAGAAGTAGGAATATTAAAAGTAGTACTAGTATTAGTTCTAGTAGTAGTAGTAATAGGAATATTAGAAGTAGTAGTAGGAATATTAGAAGTAGTAGAAGTAGGAATATTAAAAGTAGTACTAGTATTAGTTCTAGTAGTAGTAGGAATATTAGAAGTAGTAGTGGGAATATTAGAAGTAGTAGTAGTAGTAGTAGGAATATTAGAAGTAGTAGTAGTAGAAGTAGGAATATTAAAAGTAGTACTAGTATTAGTTCTAGTAGTAGTAGTAGGAATATTAGAAGTAGTAGTGGGAATATTAGAAGTAGTACTAGTAGTTCTAGTAGAAGTAGTAGTAGGAATATTAGAAGTAGTAGTAGTAGGAATATTAGAAGTAGTAGTAGAAGTAGTAGTAAGAATATTAGAAGTAGAACTAGTATTAGTTCTAGCAGTAGTAGTAATAGTAGGAATATTAGAAGTACTACTACTACTACTACTACTACTACTAGTAGTAGTAGTAGTAGGAATATTAGAAGTAGTAGTAGAAGTAGTACTAGTATTAGTTCTAGTAGTAGTAGTAGTTGTAATAGTAGTATTAGTACTACTACTAGTAGTAGGAATATTAGAAGTAGTAGTAGGAGTAGTAGTAGTAGTAGTAGTCATATTAGAAGTACTAGAAGTAGTAGTATTAGTAGTAGTAGAAGTAGTTCAATGTGATTTATTTTACTAGCTTTTAAGATGTCTGTAATCTTTAGTCAGCATATAACTATTCACCCAATTCACGATTCAATTCGATTCATGCTATTGGGTTCATGATTCAATTTTTCGTCATTATCGTTACATGCCTAATCTTTTGACTTTTTTTTTTACCTCTGTACAGCACTTTCAACAAAAGTTGTTTTCAACTTTCAAAATTTTCATGTGCTATGTAAATAAATTTGACTTGATTTGACTTTACAATATGAAAGAAATACTCAGATTATGATTGTTTCTCTATCACAAAGCAGTTTTACAGGGATCTGGATCCCGAGTTAAACCCCTAATGAAGAAGCCAAAGGTGACAGTGGTAATGAAAAGTTCCCTGAGATTACATGAAATTTTTTAGCCTTGAAATGTTAAGATAGGAGTTAGTTAAGTTTGAAATAAAGGGGCAGGGTTAATGCTTGTTGTCGGCTAATGCTTGTAGCTTTTCGTAACATACAGAAGTGGGAAGCATGATGCCAGGTACGGATTTTCAGCTTGTGTTTTATTAGGGCAAATGCAAAATCGTAAACAGCGTCCATCTTGGGAGTCAAAATGAAAACAAGGTTAATCCAAAGTCAAAACAAAGATAATCCATAATCAAATGCAGAAATGCTGAAGGACTGCCTTTACAGCAGAACAAATGTACTTTAAGACGTCACACCAAATAGAGAAGAGAGCAATAAAAAATAAACAAGTGCTGATAAAAATAAAAAATAAAAACAGGTGAAGATAGTGTGATATCAAAACCAATGACAGAACAGAGGCGGAGACAGGACAGGACTAGAAAAACAAAAGCACATGGTGTTTATGAACATAGAAATCGTGATATTTAACAGTTATTCCACGAAATTGAGTCGTACATGAGCTGATAGCCGGCGAGTTGCGTAGCACCAAGTTGGTTATAAACCATGTACAACGAGATTGAGTGGAATAACTGTTTTATTCTATCCACATTCACTGGATTTTGAGAAACGGAGCATTTTTATTTTTTGCAAATTTGATCAATAAAAATGTTATACAAAACATCCAACAGAATAATTTCCGCTTAGAATGTAAACAAACTGGTGAAATGACAGGAGCAATTTGTGAAAAATATTATAATTCTTGAAAAATAAAAAAAGATATGGTTTTACCATCAAATAATTTCATACCATAATTATAAGTATTTTTTGGGGTTTTGTTTTCGTGTAGTGTTTATTTCGTCCTCGGTTAGTTTAGCAACACATTCCACCATTTTATTTTTCTCTACTAATGGTATATGAGCTGATATCCTAGTAGTAGAGTAGCCAATCAGTGCGCACGATTGCTTAAGCCCATGTTTACATTAGACTGTATCAGCGGATCATCAGATTAACGTTTTTAAAACGATTAGTGTGCACACAGCAACACCAATACACGATTTGCGTGCACACAGCAATACCAATACACGGATACGCTCGGCTCCGCAGGCATCCTGCGCTCCAAATCACTCCGCCCTGAACAGCGAGTGCCCTCTGGAGGGTGTGCACTCCGGCCTTGCGCAGCTCACAGAGCACGCGAGTGAAGTGAACAAGCTGTGATTCGGGACTGAGCCGCTGTGTGTGTGATCCCAGCGCATATCACTTACCACTTGCAAGTGGAAGGATGGCAAGCCTAAAGACAATCATAACTACACAATGGGCAGTATTTGCATCAGTATTTGCAGTATTTTCATACTTTTATACTCTTTAATGAAAGGTGATACAAGGCGGAAGTCCGCGCCGTTTTTCAGCAGTCGCGTCACATGACCAACGCCAGCGAATCAGGAAGGTGGATGTCACAGTGACGTTGTCCAATGAGACGCCAGCTAGAGCTCAGCACAGCGTATCCGCGTATTCTGAATGTTTACACAGCACCGGACCAGACACGATCTGGATTGAATACGTGGACGCTGGCGGATTCCCGTTTCCCGGCGTTTCCAGGCGGTTTAATGTAAACGGACAGTGCATCCGCGAAGAAAACGAGACAGATACGGTCTAATGTAAACGTAGCCTATATCTAGTGAATGTGGATAGAATAAAAAGCAAGTATCCATGACTGAGTAAGGAAAAACATCACACTGGTGTGTTCCTAATATCGCTGATTAAGATCACGTCTTCATTCTTTTCACCCACAGTGTTCAAAAAGCCATTTAAGAAATAAATAAAAATCACTGGATGCAAAATTATCAGTGGGTGCAGCAATTACGTGATAAAATTACTGGAGATAAATCATACAGAAATTGCCTACATGTGCCAGGTGTGCTAATCTCCTGTGAAAAGATTAGATTTATGGCCTACATTCATCTCCACTTGTTAAGATATCGTTTTTTATTTCGGTGTAGCGGCCGTCACGCTGACAGGTAAGAACAATGCAACAGCATCATGAAGAATTATGGGGTGGCAGCTGGAGAGGCTTGAACAGCAAACACACAGTTATAAACACACACATACTCCGGGAGAAGAATCTACACACAGTACAAGATACAATTCCCACAATCCTCCTCCTCCTCCTCCTCCTCCAGCAGTCTTATCTTTTTATACTGGACAAACAATAGCAGAAAGAAAATTAAGATCAGAAGCGAAAGAGAAGAGCTTTCGTTCTTTTTTTCCCCTCCTGCTACCTTGTTATAGCTTCTTTTCTTCTGAGTGGTGGTTAGTATGCGAATGTAATTACCGAAGGAACTGTAGCTAATCAACTGTGAATGGTATCCATTAATTAGTCTATGCCCTGGAGAGAGAATGTGTGTGTGTGTGAGAGAGAGAGAGAGAGAGAGAGAGAGAGAGAGAGAGAGAGAGAGAGAGAGAAAATGTGTGAGAGAATGAGCTTAAATTTTAATGTAAAAATGCTACAGCAATCTGTACACACACACACACACACACACACACACACACACACACACACTCTCTCTCCTCTGAGCATCTGGTAGAGCAGGTGGCTTCAGCTGATCACCTGACACGTTACCGGATCACAAAAACACACACAAGAACCTCAACAATCAGCTCAACATCTGTCCGAAACAGAAGAGAGAATGAATGACCCTTTTCATCAGGCTCTCACTGAATCACTTATTTCATCTCTCTCTCTCTCTCTCTCTCTCTCTCTCTCTCTCACGATTGTGTTATCAGTGAAGTGTTGCAATACTCTAAAATCTGTAGGGGTGTGTGTGTGTGTGTGTGTGTGTGTGTGTGTGTGTGTGTGTGTGTGTGTCAGTACATCCAAGTGTGTTTGAAGGTCTAGAGCACTGTCTGATAGACGGGCTCTGAACTTCTCCTCGCACATGGAAAGGGATAATGAAGAAAATGTAAAGGGTGAGAACGACAGAGACTGCAGTGCATTGTGGGAAGATGGGGGGTTGGGGGGAATGCATGGTTCATTTCACCATTAATGAAAGCGCAGCTGCAACACTAACACAGCAAGTAGTGTGTGTGTGTGTGTGTGTGTGTGTGTGTGTGTGTGTGTGTGTGTGTGTGTGTGAATGCAAACGGTTGTATATGCAGGCACACGTGTACAAGTGTGTTCGTGTGCAAACTGTCATTGTGCTACACACACACTCACACACACGCACAGATTCACACATGCAGATCGCAAATCTCATGAATATTAACGCAGAAACAAACACTTTCATTTCACTTCTTAAACCTGCACTTAATATAGTCACACAATCAGCTCCTGGTGTAAAGTATAATATTGAAGTTGATATACGACTGACATTTGAATTAAATATTGGTATTTAACCATTAAGGTAATCGCTGTACTTAAGGACTTGTTCATTGCACACTTTCGGATTATAACAAGACTCTAATGCTGGGATCCGACAACACAAACTCAGCCTGATTTTGACATGATTTTGTTGTGGCTGACAAATGTTCAGCATCAGGCCCAATTATGAACATCAGGCACAACGGACGGGCCTTGTCGTGTGGCATAATCGAAGAACGGTGATGTGGAGTCTGGGATGCCCCACAACACCCACAAGAAAAAAGTCCAGCCTGTCAGAATTTTCTGGCCTAGTTTGACAACTTCTATTATGTGTTCCTTGATATTCCTTCTGTAGCCATGATTGACCATTTCTTGACCCTCCTCCCCAACAACACACAAGGACGTAAACAATGATTGATGAGGGTCATACTGCCCAAGACACAGCACCAATATATGGCACCATGATTGCCTAATCTGACATGGTGACCATTGTGAAAGACGAACATCCCAGCATAAATCAGAATTTTATTAAAGGATAAGCTACTGTGTGACTGTAACTTACTGTAAGTTTCTGTGACACTCTCAGATATCATGTGACTGTAAGATACTGTGAGACTGTAAGTTATTTTGAGACTGTAAGTTACTGTGTGAATATAAATTGTTGTAATACTCGAAGTTGCTGTGGGACTATAATTAAATTTAAATTTATTCAAGAAAGTAAGTTACTGTGAGAATGTAAATTAGTGTGAGACTATAAGTTAGTACGAGACTGCAAGTTACTGTGAGACTGTAAATTAGTACGTAACTGTAAGCTACTGTAAGAATGTAAGTTACTGCAAAAATGTAAGTTATTGTGAGACTGTAAGTTACTACAAGACTATAAGTTTGTACAAGACTAAGTTACTGTGAGGCTATAAGTTAGTATAATACTGTAAGTTACTGTCAGAATGCATTACTACAAGACTATAAGTTAGTACGAAACTAAGTTACTGTGAGAATGTAAGTTACTACAAAGATGTAAGTTACTGTGAGACTGTAAGTTACTACAAGACTATAAATTAGTATGTAACTAAGTTACTGTGAGACTAAGTTACTACGAGGCTATAAATAAGTATGTAATTAAGTTACTGTGAGACTGTAAGCTACTACAAGATTATAAGTTAGTACGAAACTAAGTTACTGTGAGAATGTAAGTTATTACAAGACTATAAAGTTAGTACGAAACTGCAAGTGACTGTGAGAATGTAAGTGACTGAGACTGTAAGTTACTACAAGACTATAAGTTTGTATGAAACTAAGTTACTGTGAGAATGTAAGTTACTACACTCTAAAAAATGACACCATGTCTGAACTTAAACAATTGAGGTAACAATTTGCATCGGTCTTTTTAAGTATTCCCAACAAAGCAATTATTCAGTTCCGCTGACTCTTTTTTTAAAGTATGCTAAACTTAATTTCAGTTGACTTCTAAAAGCTTAGGTAGGTTGCACGAACTTAATTTTCCAAGTGCCAACTCAATTTGTTAACAAATTAAAAAAAATCAAAATCAAGTTTATTTGTATAGCGCTTTTAACAATAAACATTGTCGCAAAGCAGCTTTACAGAATTTGAACAACTTAAAACATGAGCTAATTTTATCCCTAATCTATCCCCAATGAGCAAGCCTGTTATTTAAATTACTTAACAAATTTGAAAAAAACTTAACAAATTGAGTTGGCACTTGGAAAATTAAGTTCGTGCAACCTACCTAAGCTTTTAGAAGTCAACTGAAATTAAGTTTAGCATACTTTAAAAAAAGAGTCAGCGGAACTGAATAATTGCTTTGTTGGGAATACTTAAAAAGACCGATGCAAATTGTTACCTCAATTGTTTAAGTTCAGACATGGTGTCATTTTTTAGAGTGTACAAAGATATAAGTTACTGTGAGACTGTAAGTTACTACGAGGCTATAAATTAGTATGTAATTAAGTTACTGTGAGACTGTAAGTTACTACAAGACTATAAATAAGTATGTAATTAAGTTACTGTGAGACTGTAAGCTACTACAAGACTATAAGTTAGTACGAAACTAAGTTACTGTGAGAATGTAAGTTATTACAAGACTATAAAGTTAGTACGAAACTGCAAGTGACTGTGAGAATGTAAGTGACTGAGACTGTAAGTTACTACAAGACTATAAGTTAGTACGAGACTGTAAGTTACTGTGAGACTAAGTTACTACAAGACTATAAGTTAGTATGTAACTAAGTTATTGTGAGACTGTAAGTTACTACAAGACTATAAATTAGTATGTAACTAAGCTACTACAAGACTATAAGTTAGTATGAAACTGTAAGTTACTGTGAGACTAAGTTACTACAAGACTATAAGTTAGTATGTAACTAAGTTATTGTGAGACTGTAAGTTACTACAAGACTATAAGTTAGTATGAAACTGTAAGTTACTGTGAGACTAAGTTACTTTTAAAATGTAATTTACTGTGAGATTCTGAGTTACTGTAAGTTACTATGGGACTGTAAGTTACTGTGAGACTGTTACTACAAGACTATATATTAGTATGTAACTAAGCTACTACAAGACTATAAGTTAGTATGTAACTAAGTTACTGTAAGACTGTAAGTTACTACAAGACTAAATTAGTATATAACTAAGTTACTGTGAGACTAAGTTACTACAAGACTATAAATTAGTATGTAACTAAGTTACTACAAGACTTAGTATGTAACTAAGTTACTGTAAGACTGTAAGTTACTCCAAGACTAAATTAGTATATAACTAAGTTACTGTGAGACTCTAAGTTACTACAAGACTATAAATTAGTATGTAACTGTTACTAAAAGACTATAAATTAGTATGTAACTAAGTTGCTACAAGACTATAAATTAGTATGTAACTAAGTTACTACAAGACTATGTTAGTATGTATCTAAGTTACTGTGAGACTGTAAGTTACTACAAGACTATAAGTTAGTATGAAACTGTAAGTTACTGTGAGACTAAGTTACTTTTAAAATGTAATTTACTGTGAGATTCTGAGTTACTGTAAGTTACTATGGGACTGTAAGTTACTGTGAGACTGTTACTACAAGACTATATATTAGTATGTAACTAAGCTACTACAAGACTATAAGTTAGTATGTAACTAAGTTACTGTAAGACTGTAAGTTACTACAAGACTAAATTAGTATATAACTAAGTTACTGTGAGACTAAGTTACTACAAGACTATAAATTAGTATGTAACTAAGTTACTACAAGACTAAGTTAGTATGTAACTAAGTTACTGTAAGACTGTAAGTTACTCCAAGACTAAATTAGTATATAACTAAGTTACTGTGAGACTCTAAGTTACTACAAGACTATAAATTAGTATGTAACTAAGTTACTACAAGACTAAGTTAGTATGTAACTAAGTTACTGTAAGACTGTAAGTTACTCCAAGACTAAATTAGTATATAACTAAGTTACTGTGAGACTCTAAGTTACTACAAGACTATAAATTAGTATGTAACTGTTACTAAAAGACTATAAATTAGTATGTAACTAAGTTGCTACAAGTCTATGTTAGTATGTATCTAAGTTACTGTGAGACTGTAAGTTACTACAAGACTATAAGTTAGCACGAAACTGTAAGTTACTGTGAGACTAAGTTACTTTTAAAATGTAATTTACTGTGAGATTCTAAGTTACTTTACTATGGGACTGTAAGTTACTGTGAGACTGTTGCTACAAGACTATAAATTAGTATGTAACTAAGTTACTGTAAGACTGTAAGTTACTACAAGACTAAATTAGTATATAACTAAGTTACTGTGAGACTCTAAGTTACTACAAGACTATAAATTAGTATGTAACTAAGTTACTGAAAGACTATAAATTAGTATGTAACTAAGTTACTGAAAGACTATAAATTAGTATGTAACTAAGTTGCTACAAGACTATAAATTAGTATGTAACTAAGTTACTACAAGACTATAAGTTAGTATGTAACTAAGTTACTACAAGACTATGTTAGTATGTATCTAAGTTACTGTGAGACTGTAAGTTACTACAAGACTATAAGTTAGCACGAAACTGTAAGTTACTGTGAGACTAAGTTACTTTTAAAATGTAATTTACTGTGAGATTCTAAGTTATTGTAAGTTACTACAAGACTGTAAGTTACTGTTAGAATGTAAGTCACTATGAAACTCTAAGTTACTCTGAGAATTTACCTTACTATGAGACTGTGCTTTACTCTGTAATTGTAAGTTGGTGTTATTAACCTATTAACAGTTGTTACATTATCAATTTCAAAGTCAGTGTCTGACAGATCAGATTCAACATCAGCAATAATACACAAAACATCCACAATGGAATACTTTCCTTTTTTCCTATTACTACTCAACGACGCTATGCTAATAATATTTTATATTTCCCACGCTGTCAACAGCTGCTGCCTGCCACACAGTGCACTAAAACTAGGTTAGTTCATTAATGCATGTGCTCTCTAGTGAATGGTATCAACATTTACTACATCTGCAATATCTGTCGATGATCACTTTCACTAGAACCACTGTACACCTAGAAGTCAACTTTTGTTGACATCTGCACTGAAAGGGTTAAATCATGTGCAATTTTTGTAAGTTACCATGTCATGGGTCACAATTTTTTTCTGAAACAGTATATGTTTTCCTACATTTTGCTCCATAAGGCAACTTTTAATGTCTTCCTTTTTTGATTATGGAGAGGTTCGATATTATTTGAATATTTTTCAGATAAGACCTTTGAAAAATTTGAAGAGGATTTAACAACAGTGTTGGTTAGTGTTATAAAATGTGGGTTTGAAATATCCACAATATCACAAAACATCGCATTCTGTGCTGCAATTTATTGCAGTGTCAATACTATATCGGACAAAAATGGACTAAAAAAAAGCAGGAGTAAAAAAAAGTAATCATGGGGGAGGGGAAAAATAAAAGTAAAAAGAAAAAGGGATGAGTTTGTTTCGTGTGTAAAGGCTGGCTTGTCCCCATCAGGGGGACAGAAAGATGGACGCCAAGACACATTAGCCCTGACGAGAGAAAAATAATGATGGAAAAGAAAGGAGGGAAGTGGGTCAGATGAGACAATGAGGCCTCTGTAATTAATTGAACAAGGAGGGCATGTAGAGTACATCGCTAGTGCACAGTGACAAGAATGAAACACGCCCCTAAACTGAATAACAGCTGAACCAATCAGTCCTCAGAGATGGACAGAAGAATAAAGACTGAGAAATAACTACATGGTGTAGCTCAGGCTACGGAATAGACATTAAATGCCTGAAAAAAAAAAACATTTGAGACTGCAAAAAGAAAACATATTATAAGCTTGCTTCAGGCATTGGACTGAGCATTGCACATATAACGATTTCACACACACACACAGCTGAATGAATAAACCATATTGCTAATATTACTGCAGATAATACAATAATATCCAATGTAATACATAGTGACAATCCCAAAAAGCAATAATAACCCCGTATTAACAGCCATTACATTATACAATCTGTTATTGTCCTACTTTTGGTTTGATAACACTTCCATATCCTGCTTTATTCCTTTTCTGAACAGCATTTCATAACCTTAATGCTGGAATATTCTTATGTGTGTATGCATGTCTATGGGGAAATAAAATGCCTAGCATCTATTATCACACGTCAAATTATTTGCAACCCCTCAGGCACAAACAATATTGCATCCTACTCTACTGGTGAAAGGGGCGGAATATTTGGGGTATGATAACTGGACAATCTGATAACAGTTTTTGATATTTTTCACCTGTTTATTTACTTGGAAATAACTTTCTTTTTTTTTTGTGATGTCTTGATCTAGCATAACTATTTCTGATATTTTCTTATACAATCCCGTTATCTTGTCCTTATAGATAAATGTAGAATATGTCTCTGGTCTATTTTGTGCATGACTGCAAGCTGAAAAGGTCAAATTAAAGGAGCCCTCCGTTGCAGTTGCGATATAAACACTATGAATCTTTTATCTTTGACACAGCTGCCGCTAGCTCCTCTGCTGAATGTGCATATCGTATATGATAACTAGATGGCTATTTCTGACAACTGGGACGTTAGAATGCTGTACTATGGGGAAAAAATGGATGCTGACCGAACAGTATGATTCGTAAACAGCTCTCAAATAGTTCTGTCTTAAAAATGACCAGCTATATTTATTTTAAACATGATTATGAAATGATAAAATGTTGTATCTTAAAGCTCAAAAGTCTGCTTAAAGCTGCTGTTTCTTGATTTTTGGAAGTTGGAAAGTCGTTCAAACGTTCAAATGTATATTTCTTACTCTTTCCCATTCCCAGTCACTGTTTCGGGGAAATAAGGGAAGCTGTGAATCATATGGAGGCGGAGCTCATTTCCAAGTCGGAAAAATGGAAAATAATTTAAAAAGCCATAAATGAAGAAATGAAACAGAATGACTGTATGGGATTTGTGCAAATGACAATTTTTAAAGGAGAACTCAAATCATTTTTAAACTTGCTTTATTTCTTAATTAACGTGTTATTCAATTACATTTTCAGTTTTAGTAACCTTATATCGTGACCCGTATTGGAAACTAATTGCAATTAAATATTATACTTATCGGCCTATTAGGTTTTTAGCCGTGTTGAATTTAGTTCGTTTGGTCCACAGCAGGCGTCACTTATCCACGTGATCTTCACAAGACTTGTGCAAGACTTCGAAAAATAAAGTGTCAGCCAGGTGTCAGTGCCGCCATTTTGAAAACTGTTTTCCAAACGAAGTATTGCACAAAAACGAGTTTAAATGATGATTACTGCCTACTTTTTTCAAACTTTCCTGATTGCTATCAAAACAAACACAACTTCCGGCTTGATTACATCAGCATTCGAAAGAAGGCGCACGCGTCTTTTGACAACGTTGGCAGATGTCGGTCACTTTGATTTCCGCTGTACGTTTTACTTCCGTCCTACGATGTCTCGCACAGGTCTCAACGAATCTCGTTTACGGCCATTGCTTTGACATATGAACTGATATATTACATAGCGTATTTCAAACACTCATAACTTGCTATAGCAGCGACAAAATAGCGTTCAAAAATGCGTTCCGATATTTAATAAAATGAGATAAATAGAATTTTGATAATAAAAAAAATTGCCTTCAGTTCCCCTTTAAGATATCTTTGAAATATAAGTAAGTGTTCGAAGTATAGAAAGAGTTCTAAAATTCGCACACTGCACCTTTAACGTTGTTTTGGTTTAGTTGATTATCTTTGTTTAATACACCTCACTTGGTCAGGTTTTCACACACTCACTCAATCACTCGTTCAGTAACTCACTTCTTCGCTCAATCATTCACTTTCTCTCTCTCACACACTCACTCTCTCACTTAACCGTTTGTTTTATTATCTTCTTTTCACATCTGGCAGCTGGCCAACTGGAGGCCTCTCCCTGCTCAGGGTGGAGGTAGGCGCAGTGGCATTGTGGGTAAAAAAAAAAGAGAGAGAGAGAGACTCGGTGGGGGTTGTCTTTGATTTGGAAGCTCTCTCTTTCTGCACTAAATGTACTCTCATTTACAAACCAATGCAGCCCTGAGCATGTGCTGCTGGCCATAACAGATCACAGGGGCTATTCACAAGCAGTCGCAACACACACATACACACGAAAACACACACATATGCACACACTCACATACACACCTCATCACAGTGGTACATTTGTAAGCTCAGAAGGAGAGTGAAAGCTGGGCTGTTTTGATCCACGGGAGGAATCGATCTCTAAAACTCAAGTTTAGAGTTCAAATCATTACATGCTGACCCTAAACTCAGCGAGAGAGAGACTACTTATAAGAGACTGCTCTCTCTCTCTCTCTCTCTCTTAGTCACCTTCTTTCTCTTTACAAACCAAACAAACCCATGACTAAAACTAAACAGTGGAAATGGCCTGAAGAGCGACAGAAGCGGAGAGAAAAGGAAAGAGAGAGACACTAAGTAAAAACATGTGATAAGCAGAAAGCAAAGTGCTGATGTTATCATAAACCTGACAGTTTCATTCAAAGCCATTTCAACTCTCTCTCTCTCTCTCTCTCTCTCTCTCTCTCTCTCTCTCTCTCAGCTGCTTTAATTTCCCAGAGATCACTTTAACCCTTGACAGTCCAGTTAAAGTAGTTCTGATGTCTTTGATTCTTTATACACAATATATTCTGTATGCACTTTGAAGAGATTTAAAGAGTACTGCAGTAAATGTTATGAGTTTGACAGTAAAAAGAGTTCATTCTTCAAAAAAAAGTAAAGTCATTCTCTCTTGAACTCATAATCAGACTTTTACATAAGCTTGTGAATACAGAAGAAGAAGAAGAAGAAAAAAACACTTCAGGATGTGCTCGTATAAGAAATTAATCAACCAACCATGTAGTGATGCGCAAAGAAAAATTCCTGTTTCCACCCTGAAGTTGATTATTTTCCAATCACAGCACACCCAGAAGCGTTTTATTATTCGTATATCGCAGCAGTGAGCTAGCAATAACAGTTTACTGTCTTTAATTTTTCTAAATGAGAAACAACACGTCATACTTTCCTTCCATTTCGAATTGCATGTCCTTAACAGTTTCCCATCTTAGAAAACATAAAATATAGATTTGAATGTAACTTTGTCTTTGAAATCGAAAATAGTATGAAAATTCTAATTTATGATGATTGAAAATAAAAGGTCATGCTCTAAAAGCATACATGATTATGCAAAATAAACAACTGGGTATAGGCATGTAACGATATATCGTCCACTGATAAATCACGATGATTCGAATTGATGAAATAAAAAACGAATCGCGATTATCATCAGCCTGCATAATCTCTTCGTTTTTCTGAGGTGTAATTGCATTGTTTAGACAGCAGAGGGACTGTAGAATTCAAGTGACTTCACTGTAGAGGAAAGTAACACAGCTCTAATGCTGCAAAAAACACAAAAAAAAAACCCAGATCTAAAACGGGAAAGAGTTGTCATGTGACTGTACAAACAGATTTAACAGGAATTCAGAGCTCTGTTTTTGCAAACTGCTGAAAGATAAAGAAAAGAGAAGCAAATGGAGGGAGTACAAATGGTCATATATGTTTATTAAGGAAAGAAGTGTTTGTTATGAACTTGCTCATTTTTAATAAAAGGAATATTTTAGTAAACAGGCTATTATATTTTATTCTATCCACATTCACTGGATATGAACAATCACGCACTCTGTTTGGCTACTCTACTACTAGGCTATCAGCTCATATACCGTGAGTAGACAAAAACAAAATGGCGGAGTGTGTTGCTGAACCAGCCGAGGACGAAATAAAAATTCTACTCGAAAACAAAACCCCCAAAAATACAAAAAAGCAACAAAATATGGAATAAAAGTATTTGATTGTAAGAACGTATCTTTTTAAATTTTTCAAGAATTATTATTATAACATTTTTCACAAATTGCTACTGTCATTTCGCCGGTTTGTTTACATTTGAAGCGGAAATTATTTTGCTAGACATTTTATATAAAGTTTTTAATTTTCAAATTTGCAAAAGATAAAAATAAAAATGCTCTTTATCTCAAAATCCAGTGAATGTGGATAGAATAAAACAGTTATTCTCAATCTCATTGCACATGGATTATAGCCAACTCGGTGCTACGCGCCTTGTTGGCTATCAGCTCATATACGACTCGATTTCATGGAATAACTGTTAAATATATTTTACTCCAACCTTTACAAATGTGGGTAAACAATTATTGTTGTTTATTCAGAAAATGAAACAAGTTTTTTTTTTCCAAATTAAGGAAAATATTTGTTGATAAAGAATAGAAAATAAATTATGCTTTTTTTTTGTTAATAAAATTCTGTTCTTTTTTTTCAAAAATTTCAAGGGAAAATTTAATCGTGAATTCAGTATTGTGAATTGAATTGAATTGAACTGAATTGAATTGAATCGTATCGTGAATTGGGTGAATCGTTACATGCCTAATAAAGTAGGTTATAGAAATAAAGAAAATTAAAAAGTGTGAAAAAGCTTTTCCGATCGTGCATTTAGCAAGTAAAAGTTTCTTGAATAATTGTCTATGACTTTATCAAATTAATAAATATATCAATATGCCTATTTCTAAGCATTTTTATTCTTTTCAATGCTGAAATTTCAGTTTGATGGACTTATGGACTTTTGCTTATTTTAAGCATTTATTTCTAAAAATGAAGTATAATCACTTGCCATTAGAACAAGATCAGTTCAAGCCTGAATTGAGTATACTCTCAGAAAATAAAGTACATTATTGTATCTTTAGGGGTACAACAGTGTGTCACTGGAACAGTTCCCTCTAAAGTACTTATTCGTACCCTTTATATACTAATTGGGAACATATCTGTACTTTTTGGGCCCAAAAAGGTACACATAGTTACCTTGAGGTTCAATACTGACCCCTAAGGGGTACATTAGTATAGATTGTACCTTGGGGGACAGAAATGGAGTCCTACAGTACCCCTATTTCTGACAGTGCAGATATAGTCATAATTGGTTTTTAATGAGAAATATGACAAATTCAATCTCATTCAGCGTTTTATTTACTTTATATAATTTTTTTGCAGTGTCCTCAAACAAACCTGAACTCTCCAGCAACACAGTGGTTTACTTTGTATGATGTTATCTCCCTGACCTACTGTAAGTCTTATTATAACAAATGCTATAGTAAGCTCTTTGTTCAGTAATTCAGTCATCAGGTGCGAAACATTTGCCTAAGTGAGTTTAGGTAACTGGAAATGAGTGCAGGATGAAACCAGAGATTGTCTTATGTCTCTTTCCTGGCATGGGCGTGTGATATAAAGCACTTCTGGGTGATAAAAATCACCCCGATCCTATGCACTGCTTGAGTTGCTCAGTCTAAGCTGTACGGAATAGTGAAAAAAGGACTAACAATGAGAAAAGAGGATTTAATACCGTCAGTTTTTGAAAGACAATAAGATCAGGATTATAACAATATCACACTATAATTAGCAGTATTTATTTCCATCGAGGGTTGGGTGTTATGACAAAAACATCATATCATGATACTGTATGAGACATTTACACTCACGGGCCACTTTAATAGGAACTTGTTCTTGATTCTAAGATCCCTGTTCTTGGCTGCAGGAGTGGAACCCAATGTGTTCTTCTCCTGTTGCATGCTGAGATGCTTTTCTGCTCACCACGGTTGTAAAGAGTGATTATATGAGTTGCTATTTCCTCCCTGGCAAAAACGCTCGAACCAATTTGTCCATTTTCCTCTGACCTCTCTTATCAACAAGGTGTTTGTTTCCACCCACAGAACTCAATGGTTTGTTTTTTTTTCAGCACCATTCTGTGTAAACTCTAGAGACTGTTGTGTGTGAAAACCCCAGGAGATCAGCAGTTTCTGAAATACTCAAACCAGTCCATCTGGCTCAAACCAACACCCATGCCACAGTGAAAGAAAGTCACACTTTGAGATCAGAATTTTTCCCATTCTGATGACATTGTGAACATTAACTGAAGCTCTTGATGTGTATCTGCATGATTTTATGCATCAAGGGATCGGCTGATTATATAACTGCATAAAACAGCATGTGGATGCGTGGGTACAATACGTGATCCAAGAAGTATCAACTTAACTGCCAGCAAAACCAGTAGTGCTACACAAAAAGCTGAGAATATTAAATTTTCAGTATGAAAGCCATTCAAAAAACATCAAATCTGCTGCTTTTTAGAGCTACTTATAGCTGCGACTACAAACCTTTCGTTCCATCACTCACTTTTTATTCTCTAAATAATAAAGGATAAAGTTAATGTTTTGGAATGGCCAAGTCAAAGTCCTGACCTTAATCCAATCGAAATGTTGTGGAAGGACCTGAAGCGAGCAGTTCATGTGAGGAAACCCACCAACATCCCAGAGTTGAAGCTGTTCTGTACGGAGGAACGGGCTAAAATTCCTCCAAGCCGGTGTGCAGGACTGATCAACAGTTACCGCAAACGTTTAGTTGCAGTTATTGCTGCACGAGGGGATCACACCAGATACTGAAAGCAAAGGTTTACATACTTTTGCCACTCACAGATATGTAATATTGGATCATTTTCCTCAATAAATAAATGACCAAGTATAATATTTTTTGTCTCATTTGTTTAACTGGGTTTTCTTTATCTACTTTTAGGACTTGTGTGAAAATCTGATAATGTTTTAGGTCATATTTATGCAGAAATATAGAAAATTCTAAAGGGTTCACAAGCTTTCAAGCACCACTATAAAGTCAAATAAAATCAATGAAATGAGGTAAATATTTTTGATCAGAAAATCCCATCAAACACAAAGACCTAGCAGAATGAAGTGAACCCCTGATTCAGTGCACCTCACATATGGATAAGTTGGATAAGTAATGCCTCGGTCACAACCAGCCGTACGTGCTCCTACGGCCGGTCTACGTGCAAAAAACGCAAGAAACTCATGGAGGGCGCGCGTGTGACGTGCTGATTTTCGAGCCGTAGACTGGCTGCAGACCGGCCGCAGAGGTTCTTTGTCATGCCAAACAAACTCTACGGGCGCTTACGTTTTTTTCAGGTTGCAAGACAAACTTACGGCCAACGTGCGTCTTTCTCCATGAACAAAAAAACCGCAGTGACTTGGAAACCGCCAAAAATCGCACGGCCAAAAAATCGTACGTCCGGTTGTGACCTAGGCTTTAGGGGCCTGAACCCTAGAGCTCTTGGTTGTGTCCATTTCATCTTTTCATAAGGCTAAGTGGTCCCTGTGGAGTCCCCTCCACGGTGGCAGTTGAACCACTCCCAGTGCCACACCACCAAAACAGTGGGGAAACCAAAGTATTTTTTTTTCAAGACACCATCTCTAGGAAGCTTGTCAATTAGGACTAAAGAGGCCTTCCTCCCCATGAGACATGGTTATCCCCCGCTGGACACCAACCCGGTCTCTCTAGACTATGGGGTAACTGGGGTAAAATTGGACTACTCTTAGTCTGGCCTCTTCCCTTTGACCTGTATGGCTTGGGTGGCCCTACCAGGAGCAACAGTTCCCACCACCATGCCTCCCAGGATCACCAAGACACACAAGGCCCTCCACCACAACAAGGTGGTAGTCCATGAAGGAAATTCATTACTTCTTACAGTGAATTCAGCTGATGGAACCAATGCGAGAGAAGATACTGGTGGAAGTGGCAAGCCGAAATGGGTATGATGACATGAGCTCCCACCCGCTGCCTCAGCATCTGTTGCGCTGGTGTAATAGACCTGTTTCTAGCAGCGAGGCCATTTTGTCATGTCTAAACACCTCGAATTAATGAGAATGCCCATTAGCTCCTTGTGCTCTCCATCTCCCACTGCACACACACACACACACACACACACAGGTCGGCTCTCCTGTAGTTCCTCGAACACAGCACTCACACTCCAATGAATCTCAGCTTTGATCTGGAGGAGTTTAGAGCTATTGGACCTCTGCCACAATGGGGCTCATGCCTACAGGACCACTGGAGCTGCTTCACATAATGGTGCACACACACACACACACACACACACACACACACACACACACACACACACACACACACACGTGCATGCATTCACACATCACATCACATTTATTTACAGTTTACACAGGGTCCCAACTTTTTTGGTAACAGGGTTGTACCCATATGGATTTGTATAATGGACACTCCATAGAGTCTAACATGAAGGCTAATAATAAACTTTTCTTTAAAAAAAAGGTGTTGCCTCATAACAAGAAGGTTCTGGGTTCGAACCTCACAGCCAACGGGGGCCTTTCTATGTGGAGTTTGCACGTTTTGCTCATGTCTTCATAGGTTTCCTCCAGGTGCTCCAGTTTCCTCCCAGAGTTCAAAGACATGCAGTTTGGGTAAAAATACCCAGCCACTGGGGTTGCACAAGACAGTGCATACTTAGCACCGGTCCCAAGCCCAGATAGATTGGGGAGGGTTGTGTCAGGAAGGGTATCTAGTGTAAAACCTATGCCAAATTAAATATACGGAACCGATCCGCTGTGGCGACCCCTAACAGGAGCAGCCGAAACACGAAGATTTATGAAACACACGCACTGCCGCTGACATGACAAAGTTTCCCAAAGGACCTGTTTATTTATGGAAGGAGTCTCCAGTGTCAGCATTGTGTCGATAAATTCAGGACAAATGCCTTTGCTCTTCTTGATAGCTTGGCTTGCTTTTATAGTCAAGAGATAGAAAAAAACGCTGGTGATGGTACAACTGTTTACAGCTGCTATAACATAGATAACTTTGTTTCATGGACGACTTGTTTCATGTTGCTATAATTGGATTAAAATTGTCATTCTTGTACAAATTGCTGTTGTATAGGGCAAAACCTTTAACCTTTAAAATGTTATGATTTAAAGCGATTAACCAGGAAATTTTGAAATCACGGGGTTGTGAAATCTCATCATTATACATTAATACAAGATGTTCTAGATGAAAAAAATTAAGCGTACTTTAGCTTAAAAAACATGTTAAAGTTGTAACGCCAGTCCGTTGGGCCATTTCCCCGGGCGTGGCCGTACTGGATTAGCCAGATACATGGATGTATTAGGAGATGAAAATGAGGGTGGCGTAGAAGACGTAGGCTTCCGCACGTCTTCTTCATTCCATCCTGGATCCAAGACGTTTGTCCGAGTGGCTTCATCAAATAAAGCAAGAAAACTTTACTCCAGGAAAAAGCCGCAAATTGTGCAGCGAGTATTTTACAGAAGATTGTGGATTTGTGGAGGACTTGGATGAAAAACTCACTGGGAAGAAGCGAGACACGAGGCAGAAACGACAAATGAAGCCAGACGCGATTCTGACTTTGTTTCACCACAAAACACGACAGCACACCGTGTCACGTGTCAAACGGATGGAAGATAAGGAGATAAATTATTATTATTTTTTAAATAAACAGGCAATAAACTAGGGTGGCACAGCGGTGTAGTGGTTAGCACTGTTGCCTCACAGCAAGAAGGTCTGGGTTCGAGCCCCGTGGCCGGCAAGGACCTTTCTGTGCGGAGTTTGCATGTTGTCCGCGTGGGTTTCCTCCGGGTGCTCCGGTTTCCCCCACAGTCCAAAGACATGCAGGTTAGGTTAACTGGTGACTCTAAATTGACCGTAGGTGTGAGTGTGAATGGTTGTCTATGTGTCAGCCCTGTGATGACCTGGCGACTTGTCCAGGGTGTACCCCGCCTTTCGCCCGTAGTCAGCGGGGATAGGCTCCAGCTTGCCTGCGACCCTGTAGGACAGGATAAAGCGGCTAAAGATAATGAGATGAGATGAGGCAATAAACTAGCCACTACTTTATTTTTATTTCTTTTCTAATCCTGCATTGCCATCATTTTTGTGAAGAAATGCAAACAAATTGACCGAGAAGTCACGCTAGACCATAATATTATACTATAGTCTAGTACAGCATGCACTTGTACACCTCCGCTGTGCTTGCGGAAAATGACATCACGCACGATGGAGTTATGGCGGCCTCCTTGACAAAAAATAGTCCCATTAAGAACAAATTCAACATGCAGCTTTTTAAAAAAATTTTTTTTATAAAGGACAGACATAAAGACCGACTTTTAGCTCAATTTGTTTATTTGCAAGCTATTTCCTGTAACAACTCATAAAACTGAGAAGTTTTCAGTAGCTACAGGGTAGCTTATAGGACGTTATGTTGTTACGCAAGTGAGATGCTGTATATCTCCATCGCTCTTTATATAAAACTTCTGTATTGTCAGACAGGGATGATGAAAAAGTGTTCTCATTTAAAGGTACAAAAATACTTTTTATTCATGTTGACCAAACCATTTTTTGTTCCTTTTCATGTTAAAAACAGAACACAATAAGACCGTTATCCCAGTGTTCCTGGCTGTTCTCATTTACTGCCCTTGCGATAAGCCTACAGCCGGCACAGGGCAGAGCCAGGTGCCGAGTCTCTATAAATCTGCACAGTACAAACTGCTAAGAGCTGAATTGTATATCAGTCCATTATTCTGCCACGGCTTCAGTGTATTAAACAAATGGATCAGCCTACAGCTGCGCAGAGGAAGCTCAAGAGAGGGAGGGGGACGGGGGCTGAGGGAGGGGGCAAAGGTTATTGTCTAATTTAAATCTTGGCTGCCTTCCCAGGCCTGTGCCACATTCCAATTTATGGCCATGTAGCGTTGGCGATCCTGACAGGAGAGCCTGCTGAAAATGGTACGACGGCCAGAAACTTGTCGAAAAATGAAGAGATCAACAGGTCGGAGGGAGATCACCAGTCTGACTGGAGCTAATTAGCGTAAATTATAGGAATGTGCTTGTTTGCCTTTTGATCCAAGACAAACCTCCAACAACACAAACCATCTGAACTATTTCAATCATCTGCAGTACTTTGAAAAAGTCTTAAGCACCCTATTTTTTTTTCAGACAAACTTTGTAATAGATTTCTATGTTATGACTTCTACATTATCGAGTCACAACATTACAAAAACATTCTATAGTTCCAAGCATTCGTTTTCCAGCATAAAATGGAATGTTACAGGGGAAAAACAAATGTTTGTATCTGAGCAGCATATTTAACAATTATTCCATGAAATCGAGTCGTACATGAGCTGATAGCTGATGTGGCGCGTAGCACAGAGTTGGCTATAAGCCATGTACGACAAGATTGAATGGAATAACTGTTTTATTCTATCCACATTCACTGGATTTTGAGAAATTTTTATTTTTATATTTTGCAAATTCAATAAATAAAAACTGCATACTAAACATCCGATAAAATCCGATAATTTCCGTTTAGAAACCAGCGAAACGACAGTTGCAATTTGTGAAAAATGCGATGATAATACTTTTTGAAAAATAAAAAAAGATACGTTCTTACTATCAAATAATTTTATTCCATATTTTGTTGCTTCTTTTTTTTGTGGGGGGGGGCCTTTTTTCGAGTAGAGTTTTTATTTCATCCTCTGTTGGTTCAGCAACTCGTTCCGCCATTTTGTTTTTGTCTACTCATGGTATAAGAGCTGATATCCTAGTAGTAGAGTAGCCAATCAGAGCGCACGATTGCTCATATCCAGTGAATGTGGATAGAATAATACATAAGAGAGCACTTTTCAGATTAAAAAAGAAAACATAATGAAGGCTGCTGGGTTTTGGTGCAAAATGAAGAAGCGAGTGTGACAGTCAAACGCTACGTTCACACTGCAAGGCTTAATGCTCAATTCCGATTTTTTTGTGAAATCCGATTTTTTTGTGAGGCCGTTCACATTAACAAATATATGCGACTTGTATGTGATCCTCAGTATGAACGAAAAGCGACCTAAAAGTGTTCCGCATGCGCATGGCAGGATACGACGACGTCACACGCAGTGAGCATGGCCAGTGTTTACGGAAGTAAAACCGCCGGTTGCGGTATGACCCATCCAATCTAGCTTGAATAGCTGTATCCCCCCAAATGGAAATCAGCTCCCTAACCTCTGCGTCCTTCCATTGAGAAGATTCAGAACCTTCACAGCCCGAAGCGTCCCTCGCATTGATGTCATGCGCAGGGGCGCAGATACGTTTTTTGAACTGGGGGGGACAAAAAACTGGGGGGGACAAAGCTGCCAGCAAACCAACCCCAACCCCGATATGCCTGTCAAACTTGTTGTGGGTTACCATAGCAACCAAGCTCGAGCTCGCAACCTGTGCAGTCTGCGCAGCTCAACCAACCAAATATCAGTCTTTGTTTTGTTTTATGTGAGTTGTTGCAACTATGTATACACTGCCGTGCACCTCAATAAACCGAATGGTAATTAGTCTTTTGATTTTTCCGTGAGGTTTGCCTTATGCAAAGAAAGACAGCATAGACGTTTTTTCCTCCCTATAAGTGGGGGGGACCGAACTAAGTGAATTTAAATCTGGGTGGGACGAATCCCACCCGTCCCCCCCTCTATCTGCGCCTGTGATTATGCGCCATGTTGTTGTAACTTTTTTTGAGAGACCCGCCGCCTACTTCAGCGCAGAATAGTGACGTTTGTGGCTTGTTGATGACGTGCAAGTCGGATGAATGCGACCTGGCGGTTCAGACTGAAGTCGCATATGAAAAGAGCGGATAGGAATCGGAATTAGGACCACATATCCAAACGGCCTGGGTCGGATTTGAAAAAATCGGATCTGTGTCGTTCATATTGTCAATAAAAGATCGGATACAGGTCACATATGGGCGAAAAGATCGGATTTGAGTCACTTCAGCCTGCAGTGTGAACGTAGCCAAAGTGTCCAGAAGAACCGGGGCTGGTTCTGTAAGATGCTCAGGAAAACCTACAGATCATTTCCGCATAAAACTGCACTCATTGGACCTCAGACTACTATTTTTTTTTTAAAGCAAAGTGTCATCTCACACCAAATACTGACTTTGTTTTGTTGATTATGGCTTACTGATTACTGTTTCTAGTATTTTTTTCTAGTGTTGAACCATTTCATTTCATTTCATTTCATTTCATTATTTTTGAAGCCATTTTTGGTCTCCGGCATTTCTTTACACATGCCTAAGACTTTTGCACACTACTGTATGTATATATACACTTTTTTTTCCTGCTTCTGGGAAACGTAATGAAAATTGCCTGTTACATGAAGCCACTTTAAAAATTTCAGTTTCATGTTAAGGAACAACTTGAAGGATTTCAACGCAGAACGACAGGTGCAGCTATTCAACTCGAACGCGCTCACGTATCAAACACGTATCAATTACTCCCTATTCAGATTGAACTGACATCCTCGCTGTGAAAATACACTTTTCTTTTAAAAACGCCCTAGCTTGACAGCATCACTTTTTTTTTGCACCAGTTTGTTTCTCCTTGCTGACAAGAGTAATCTGTTTTGAGTACCATGTTCATTTACTTCCCTCCGTTACATTTATACCTGAACTGTCATCTTAAACATTTTCCATTTCAAATAGAACAGAGAGATTATGGTAGCATGCATTCAGGGGAGAGGAGGGGAGGGGGTGAAATTATGATACCTAATCTTTGCCATTCATTTCTCGTCATTATGGTGACATTTTAGTGAGCTCGGGAACAAAAGCGCACTAAGGATTCATTCAGTTGCAGTGTAAAATTATTCCTCAGGCATACTCAGGACGGCAAAGAAAGATAGAAGAAAGAATTACTGGAATTGTGTCGTTGTTTTTTTTTAGGGATTTTGCTTCAGGGAGGTATTGAAAAAGTCTGGTTTAAACCGGAAAGCTGTTATTACAAGAACAAAACACACTTTTAAGTGGAAATCATTTTTCTCATTTTTCTAAAGAGG
The DNA here is from genome assembly GCF_027579695.1 of Neoarius graeffei. Classification (NCBI taxonomy): domain Eukaryota; kingdom Metazoa; phylum Chordata; class Actinopteri; order Siluriformes; family Ariidae; genus Neoarius; species Neoarius graeffei. Next base: position 47,340,450 of record NC_083595.1, on the reverse strand, counting down.
CGACATTAAAACAATAAGCAGAAGTTCTTGTGTGGTGGAGCCATGATGGAGAAAATTAAGCTAAATATACAATCACTGGTAATGTTCATGTCAATCAGATCCATTCCAGGCTTTAACATCCAGCCAAATCACGATATGAGACTGATTTCTACTCTTTTCTACTTTTTCACCACTATTCAAGTTCCGTCCTTAAATTACATTTAACGGACCGTTATGAATCTCTGGGCTGACACTGAATTGATTCGAGACACAATTTATTGGTTTTGATTCAATTCATTTCAGAAGCAGTTTTGTACACGGAAGAAGAACGAATCACAAAATGGAGTTGATTTGATTCGTTTCAGAATTCTCGACGGTGTATTGAATTGAATCCTTCTTCCTGTACAAGAATTGCTTCTGAATTGAATTGACACAACTCGGGATTTATTGCTTTTGATTAGATTCAATTCAAAAGCAAGCCCTGTACATTAAGAATGATACAATCCAATATATTATAGTGTATTTAATCGAATCATCCTAAAACGTGCCTCTGAAGTGAATCGAAACAACACGATTCAGCGAATCTTTGAATAGTAATTGTTTCTAACATACCAGAGATGCCAACATTGACAAATGAAAAAGAGTAGCACCTCTGAGAGCAGTGAGGTGAAGCTGAGCGAAGTGAGGCGTCCTATTAGGCCGGGGGTCTAGGGGCCGCCGAAGCTCCCAGAAACCAAATTTCAAGAAGGGAAGCTCAGAGATGCAATCTAGGCCATTTTGAGCTACATTTTGAGGAAAATAAATGCAGGGTTTACTGTGAGCAGCAAGGTGGTGTAGTGGTTAGCACTGTCGCCTCACAGCAAGAAGGTTCTGGGTTCGAGCCCAGTGGTTGACGGAGGCCTTTCTGTGCGGAGTTTGCATGTTCTCCCCGTGTCCGCGTGGGTTTCCTCCAGGTGCTCCGGTTTCCCCGACAGTCCAAAGACATGCAGGTTAGGTTAACTGGTGACTCTAAATTGAGCGTAGGTGTGAATGTGAGTGTGAATGGTTGTCTGTGTCTATGTGTCAGCCCTGCGATGATCTGGCGACTTGTCCAGGGTGTACCCCGCCTCTCACCCATAGTCAGCTGGGATAGGCTCCAGCTTGTCCGCGACCCTGCACAGGATAAACGGCTACAGATAATGGATGGATGGGTTTATTGTACAGTATAAGCTCAATTATCCAAACTCTCTGGGGAAAAGTTTGGCTGACTAAGAGGATGTTCAGATAAAAGGGGTTCATAGAACTGAGCTTGTCCTGTAATACAGTGTTTCAGTAGTTTCATCATGACCAACAACAAAATCCAGAGTAAAAGACAGAAGATTTATGTATAGGTCTTTCAATAACAACAAAATTAATACTGTATTTACTTCCTGAACTGTGCACCAGTCTAATACTGGACTTAACTTCATAAATTCCAGACTGAAAGATGCCCATCCATACAACATGTAATTAAACCGAACATGCTGAAGTTACTCAGATAATTCGTTGTACGTAGCTGACTTTACTTTCTTCAGTGTCGTCCTGTTGTATGACTGTCTTCGCTTCACACCTGACACTAATTTTTGTGACAAAACGAAAATTTCAGTTTTGGAACACAACCAATGAAGACAGTTTGCTTCCAGGAAGACCGCTACGCATCACTACTGCGCATTTCTGAGCACTGATTGGCCGAGAGCATGGATCAGGTCACCTCTCAGCTAATCACAGCACAGCTAACGTAAGGATATGGAAATTCCTGGTATTATCCAAATCAGTGTAAACAATGACAAGTAAAACAGTCCAAACACTGAAAATATGTTGAGTCGATCAATACACGGGAAAAACTGATTGAAAAACGTATTATTTTCAGATCGACACATAGCACCATAATGTGTTCCAAATCCATAGCTGCTACACCCAAATCATGTATGTTAGCATGCCTGATATACTTATATTATCATTATAAGCTCATTTTAACGGCTTGGCAGGTTCCCTTAGGGCAGCACGGTGATGTAAGTGATTAGCACGGTCGCCTCACAGCAAGAAGGTTCTGGTTTCGAGCCCAGTGGCCGGCGAGGGCCTTTCTGTGTGGAGTTTGCATGTTCTCCCCGTGTCTGCGTGGGTTTCCTCCGGGTGCTCTGGTTTTCCCCACAGTCCAAAGACATGCGGTTAGGTTAATATGGGACGGCCTTGAGCGAGGCACCTAACTCCCAACTGCTACCCGGGCCCTGTTAGCATGGCCGCCCACTGCTCTGGGTATGTGTGTGTGTGCTCATTGCTCACGTGTGTGTTCACTGCTTCAGACGGGTTAAATGCAGAGAGGAATTTCACAAGCGTGTGATGAATAAAAGTAGTTGTTGTTTTCTGCAATTCTACTCACAGTTTTGTGAAAGCTACATAAAAAGTATTTCTTTAAGTATGTTTATTTTGTTAATAAATCATGATTAATTTGAATATTTATCTATTTTTTTTTAGAATGGTTGTGGCTGTATCTGGGGATACGCTATAAATATATAGAGAAACAAATAAAACATTACACTTCTTGTTGTTGTTGTTTTTTTTATCTCATTAGCATATCACTTACGTACGCCTTTACGACATACTACACAGTGCTTCCTAAGGCACTGTTCATCCACTGGCACCGATTTCCTCTGTAGTCCAACATTACAAGTTATACTGAGGTGTTTACCTCAGATTTACACGGTGTTTAAGTCCTGACCTCGAAGCCGAAAGGGAAAACGAGTATGCACCATCAAAATAAACAGACACTCTCGAAACCACACCAACTGCTGAGCATCATCTCCAACACATGTACCAGCATGAATCTCTACAATCATCTGTCTTCATTAGTCTGTTGCCTTTGACCTGTTTTTCTAGCTCTCTGTTACAACGAAGACATCTGCAGCGCTCCGGTGTGTAGGTGCAGAGAGCTCGGGTCCGCATTAAGCCTCAACCTTGCAACAAATCACTCAGACAATTACGGATAATAAAAGAGCAAGGCAGGCCTTCAGAAGAAAGCAGGATGACAAACCATCAGGCTGGTCAAAGGAGAGATATTTCTCTGCCATTCAATCACCAGAACAAACACAGATACCCCTTTTCCACCAAATCAGTTCCAGGGCTGGTTCGGGGCCAGTGCTGGTGCTGGTTCACAACTCGTTCAACTTGCGAACCAGCTGAGAACCAGTTTGCTTTTCCATAGTCGGGGTGCGAAGGGGAGCCATGTCATTACGCCACTGTATACGTCAGTTACGTTGCTGCATTTGCATAAACCTTGGCACGAACATCGAAGCAACAGCAACACGGAGAAGAAGAAGAAGAAGCAGCAACAACAACAACAATAATGGATGACTGCTACTTTACTCCATCCATGATATCTCGTCGCTTATTTAAAAATGGCGCCCTCTCGCGGTCTTGCTATTGTTGTTGGTCTTAATAACTCTGCCCCCCTGCTGACGTAAGGAGTTCTTTCCTCTAGCCCAGCAAAGAGCTGGTGCTACCCTGGAACCAGTTTTTCTGGCCCAGAGCCAGTTCTTTGTCAGTGGAAACAGAAAACCTGGTTCCAAACTAAGCACTGGCCCCGAACCAGCCCTGGAACTGATTTGGTGGAAAAGGGGTAAGAGAGATTTTATCTCCTTGTTCACTTCGGTTAAAGGCATCAGGTTTGATGGAGGGCTTTGACGGAGTTGCTGTGTTTCTGAGAAGCTGATCTCATGAGACATTCGGATGAATTCAGACTAACAATGAAGATGTGATTGGATTCTCAATTTTATTCAAAAAAAGCTGTAAGGAAGGATACAAAAGCTACCAACACCCCGTATCCTCAACTTTAATCCTTCTAACATTTCGTAATTCAGGTTCTGGCTTATAAAACTTTCGCAGTTTATTATTAACGGCTGATAATGAACAAATCATACCGGCTAGTGGCCTAGTGGTAGCGTGTCCGCCTCTTGATCGGGAGATCGGGTCATACCAAAGACCATTATAAAAAAAATGGTACCTACTACCATCTGGCAAGGCACGCTGCAATACAGATGTGAGTGGCAAGTTAAACTCTCGTGGTTACCAGAGGACTAGCCTCCCACTGTAACCCTAGCTATGTAATAGGCGAGAGGCCGAGGGCTGCGGAAACGGAGATCGGCGCTGCTCGATGCGCCACATGGCACGGGAAGGACTTTAACAGAAACAGATAATGAAAAAGATAAAATCATACTTGAAGACTGGAGAGCAATGTTTCCGCTGACCTTGAACAATGAACATAACCTTCACCTACACTCTGACCACAGTGACCTTCCAAGGTAACATGCAAAGAAATGTGCCACTGTCTGCTGAAAAGCAGAACTGTGCACAGTTGAGTGCAAACATTTGCATCACTCATGGTGTCCAGGTGAAAAACGACAATGTAACAAAAAAAAAGTAAAACATTGGAAAATCAGCACACACAGACGAAGGAGTCAAAGTTTTTCTCAAAGTCAACTGCAGACTGATATGAATATTTATAGTTATTCTATCCACATTCATTGGATATAAGCAATCGTGCTCTGATTGGCTACTCTACTACTAGGATATCAGCTCATACACCGTGAGTAGAGAAAAATAAAATGGCGGCATGTGTTGCTGAACCAACCAAGGATGAAATGAAAACTCTACTCGAAAACAAAACCTCAAAAATTAAGTCTTTAAAAGAAACAGAAATAGCTAAAAGAATATAGTTTTTTGTTTTTGGGAGGGTCCCCCCCCCAATATCTCCTGTTCCACACTCCAGCCCAGTCAGTGGCGGTAATGCACCTTTAAGTTGGTTTGCCAACCACCACAAAACCCTAAAGAAGAAGAAAACCCCAAAAAAATACAAAAAAAAAAAGCAACAAAATATGGACTTCAAATTTTTGTTGGTAAGAACGTATCTTTTTTATTTTTCAGAAATTATTATTATTATTATTGCATTTTTCACAAATTGCTCTGGTCATTTCGCCGGTTTGTTTACATTGGAAGCGGAAATGATTTTGTCGGACGTTTTGTACAAAGTTTTTATTTATCAAATTTGCAAGCAAATAAATAAATAAATAAATAGAAATGCTCTGTTTCTCAAAATCCAGTGAATGTGGATAGAATAAAACAGTTATTCCACTCAATCTCGTTGTACATGGCTTATAGCCAACTTGGTGCTACGCACCTCATCAGCTATCAGCTCACGTACGACTCGATTTAGTAGAATAACTGTGAAATGTTTTATTGGGGGAAAAAAATTGATATGTCATTACTAGTCCTAAGGGTGTGCAAACTTTTGCACTCCACTGCGCTGTACAAAATGCCAATTCATAAATTTCACTTCTTATGACTCAGCGTATCCAGAGGGCTTCCGGAAATTTGCCTTTGGATTTACTTTCTCGATGACTCTGAATCCTTTAAAAGGTGTCGTGATTCCTTTTATAAAAGCTCACGTAAAACTCACACTTGGTTAATATCAGAAAATTGGCAGAGCCAAAGATCAAGTGAGGCTTTACTTCAGTCTGTTCTCACATTCATCCAGTGATATTCAAATCAAACTTTGTGTGACTGACGCCTTCTAATCTGTTATTCCGCTCTCTCGCCAGAGGCACTGCGTTTCACACACTGGTGGAGATGCTGTCAGATCAGAGTTGTCATGTATAACAAAGCATGTTTAAGGGATAATTAGGGCCAGATGGCTGTTTGTGGTGCCAAGAGAGACAGGCAGTCCATATGCCCGTCTGTGGCACATCTGCACCACTGTAAGCTACGCAACTCTCACAAGTGTCAGTCATTCCCAACACTGTAGCTTTGATCATGTGATCCTCCGTTGTTAGCATGGTTTCATGATTGCATGCTAAAACACTGGCGAACACTTTTACCCAAAGCGACTTAAAATTGAGTTGAGCAGTAAACTGAGTTGACCAGTAGCAGCTTGGTGGTACTAAGATTCCATTTCACAGCCTTCCATTCAGTGGTCCAGAATGTGCTGCCACCACAAAAATTCTACATACTGTTAGAAAACACAGCTCCTTGATGGTTCTTTGAAAGGTTTAGTCTTCTCAAATGCCCAGGGTCTAGTTGGTACCTCCAAACCATCCAAAGAACCAATGATTCTGAACAGAGAAGCCCTTTAGAGAAAGAACTTTTCCTCTGAAGAACAAACTCAAAAATCCTTTAGAGTGCAAGAGAGAACCTTTTAATTCTTGAAGTTTTTAAAGAAAGGTGTTTTTTTTGGGGGGGGGGGGTGTTGGATAGTTTGTGTGTTTCTAGCTTTCTACCTGGGTTCTACTGTACTTGGACCTTTTCTGACAGGAGAAACCTCTTCTACATCTTTCCCTCAGGGGAAAAAAACTTTAGAGTACAAGATAAAAGTTCCTCAGTGGTTGGAAGGTTCGGAGAGCTCTAGCGACTGTATCTTTAGGGTTCATACTCAAACATTTCTGAAAGGACAGGACTTTGTTGTAAACTTCTACACAGAACTTTCCCTCAGAAAGACAAACCGAAGGACCCTTCAGAATGTGAAATGGATTTTTTTTTTCTGAAAGTGTCTGTTCTTTCTTAAAATGGTGCCTCAATGGTTCTTTGGATGATTTGGAGGCAATTATCTGCAGAGGTTGCACTTGGAACCATTTCTGAAAGGGGAACCCTTTCTTCTAGTCTTCTATACATAACTTTCCATCAAACTGATGAACCTTTTGGGATGCATGATAAAGCCTTTTTTGGTGAAACTTTTTTTCTGAGTTCTTTTTGATTATGAGGTTTTGCTTTTCAAACAGGGTCCTACTTTTCTTTTCTGAAAGGGATCCCCTTTTTTCTATGTCGCCTTCTGAAAAAGAAACCCTTTAGAAGGATAAACCAAGGACCCATATAAGGAGAAAGATGAAACCTTTTTGTTTTTGCTATGGTGGAAGAAAGATACATGTTTCTTGTTTAACTCATGCCCTCAAAGAAAAACGTTTGTGGGATGGTTAGTGGTTTTAGCTTCTTGATGGGATTCTAGTTGGAACCCACTTTAAAAGAGAAACCCTATGGTGTAGGGTTCAACATATCTCCCAGAAGGACAACCCAGAAAAACCCAAAGGTAGTGTAGAATGTTTTCCCCTCTTAGTGGTTATTTTGGTTCAACTCCAATAATCTCTGATTAGAAAACACTGTTATAGCATTCAGTATAGAATCTTTAAAGGTTCTCTAAAAGCATTACATTACAGGCATTTAGCAGACGCTCTTATCCAGAGCGATGTACCACATACCCAGAGCAGCCTGGGGAGCAGTTGGAGGTTAGGTGCCTTGCTCAAGGGCACTTCAGCCATTCTTGCTGGTCCAGGGAATCAAACCAGTAACCTTTTGGTCCCACAGCTGCTTCTCTAACCATTAGACCATGGCTTCCCATGACCAAGAGCAACAAACTGAAGAATTTTTTTTTAAATTAGGTTTTAGAATCTGGAGAGCAAATCAATATGATTTCTGAATATTCTACAGTCTTCAGGGTAAATCAAAACCCACAAGGTTTTTTATTTAAGTTGTCTCTCTACAAGGGTTCTATGTAGAACCCCACAACAAAGTAATTTCCTTTCATAGAGAGTTCCAAGTACCCACCTTTTCGGAAGATAAGAACCATTCACTATCTGAAGAACTCTTGAAAGACCCATTGAAAATCCCTTTTTCCAAAGAGTATGGACTTTCACTGGCAATGATCAGCCAATTATACATCCTGCACTGGAAAATTTAAACGCCGAACAAATCTAAAACCCAGATACTTTTTTTTTTTTCCCCCAGGATGATGGTGTGTCATTAAACCATTCTTAAGCCTGTGTTAAAACCCGGCAATACACTGTGACCAAAACCATGCTACTCTAATTTCCCTAAATCTATGAATTAAGACTAGTAGACACATTTCTATATATTACACTGTGAAATGAAAGCTTTCATAAATAGCCTCATAAAATCAATATAGTCCATGTAACCCCATCTGGGTAATTTTGAAATGAACACACTGGACTAATTTTGGCAGCACGGCCGCCAGTAACAGTAATCCCGAGCTTAATATGCCTCCACAAATCTACACGAAACAGGAGAGCCTTTAGCATGGCGCCGTTCCCATACAACTTTATTAACTGTGTAGAAATAAGATATAATTTTTTCCACATTACAAAACACACAGCTGGCGGTTGGTGGGCCTAATTCGTCATTGTTATTCAAGAGCTTGATCAGCCAACACTTAAAACAAGATCCTCCTAGATTCTAATTAAGCACTACGGTACCTCCCAAGGGTTCTGCTTTGGCAAGGCAAAGCACTTTGATTTATGTAGCACTTTGTTGTTAGTACTCGCGGGCTTGCCTGTTGTGAACGTGCCACCAGTGCATAGAGTAATTTCTCGTATTTGTTAATTAACTCCTGCTAACAGCACTTTCCTCCACATTGTGATACAAAATGCGGTGGATTGAACACAAATATGCCCTATTATTTCATGTCTCCACCTACAAGCAATTAAAATGAAAATAATTTGCCGTCTATAGAGCCCTCACTAGGAGGGGAAAACTTTTGAAGCATACCAAATAGCGCCCATTTAAAGCCAGCAATCACGCAGCACTGATAGGCTTTCAAAGCTCTAATTACCTCTCAACCTCGTGGCCGTCCAACGGCATCGCTCTAAAGTGCGAGCTCTCGCTCTGGTGAATTACAACCAAATGTCGTGGCTCTCGTCAGCTAACCCTTCAGCCTCACAATCATTAGATGCACATACACACTCAGGCCCGCTGTAGAACAGCTGAGATTAGGTTTTGCCTCTCGGTCCCACTACAGAATCATTCAGATTAGATACTACTGATCTCTTTACCGTAATGCCGGTGATTAAACACAGTGACTGCATGTAATCACTCAGATTAGATACTAATACTAGACACTTAAGCTGCTAATCAGATTTAAACACTTCGCCAGACTATCAGCAAATAAAGATGGACTGTTACTACTGACTGTTGATCATACTGGGCCAACACTCATCCATATATCTTCAGTAAGTGCTTTATTCTGGGCAGGGTGGCAATGGATCCAAAGCTTCCCAGAAAATCTGGGTGCAAGGCAGGAATACAGTCTAACTGGGCACCATGAAGAAACCAGAGAACCTGTAGGAAACCCACAGGGATTTCCGAGAAAATGCAGAACTCTGCACAGACAGTAATCCAACCTCAAGATCGAACCAAGGACCGCAATGATACCTGCTAATTATGTCATAATGTCATGATGTTGACATTATTGTATCACTACCCACAAGGATGACACTCCATGTACAACCCCGATTCCAAAAAAGTTGGGACAAAGTACAAATTGTAAATAAAAACGGAATGCAATGATGTTGAAGTTTCAAAATTCCATATTTTATTCAGAATAGAACATAGATGACATATCAAATGTTTAAACTGAGAAAATGTATCATTTAAAGAGAAAAATTAGGTGATTTTAAATTTCATGACAACAACACATCTCAAAAAAGTTGGGACAAGGCCATGTTTCCCACTGTGAGACATCCCCTTTTCTCTTTACAACAGTCTGTAAACGTCTGGGGACTGAGGAGACAAGTTGCTCAAGTTTAGGGATAGGAATGTTAACCCATTCTTGTCTAATGTAGGATTCTAGTTGCTCAACTGTCTTAGGTCTTTTTTGTCGTATCTTGCGTTTTATGATGCGCCAAATGTTTTCTATGGGTGAAAGATCTGGACTGCAGGCTGGCCAGTTCAGTACCCGGACCCTTCTTCTACGCAGCCGTGATGCTGTAATTGATGCAGTATGTGGTTTGGCATTGTCATGTTGGAAAATGCAAGGTCTTCCCTGAAAGAGACGTCGTCTGGACGGGAGCATATGTTGCTCTAGAACCTGGATATACCTTTCAGCATTGATGGTGTCTTTCCAGATGTGTAAGCTGCCCATGCCACACGCACTAATGCAACCCCATACCATCAGAGATGCAGGCTTCTGAACTGAGCGCTGATAACAACTCGGGTCGTCCTTCTCCTCTTTAGTCCGAATGACACGGCGTCCCTGATTTCCATAAAGAACTTCAAATTTTGATTCGTCTGACCACAGAACAGTTTTCCACTTTGCCACAGTCCATTTTAAATGAGCCTTGGCCCAGAGAAGACGTCTGCGCTTCTGGATCATGTTTAGATACGGCTTCTTCTTTGAACTATAGAGTTTTAGCTGGCAACGGCGGATGGCACGGTGAATTGTGTTCACAGATAATGTTCTCTGGAAATATTCCTGAGCCCATTTTGTGATTTCCAATACAGAAGCATGCCTGTATGTGATGCAGTGCCGTCTAAGGGCCCGAAGATCACGGGCACCCAGTATGGTTTTCCGGCCTTGACCCTTACGCACAGAGATTCTTCCAGATTCTCTGAATCTTTTGATGATATTATGCACTGTAGATGATGATATGTTCAAACTCGTTGCAATTTTACACTGTCGAACTCCTTTCTGATATTGCTCCACTATTTGTCGGCGCAGAATTAGGGGGATTGGTGATCCTCTTCCCATCTTTACTTCTGAGAGCTGCTGCCACTCCAAGATGCTCTTTTTATACCCAGTCATGTTAATGACCTATTGCCAATTGACCTAATGAGTTGCAATTTGGTCCTCCAGCTGTTCCTTTTTTGTACCTTTAACTTTTCCAGCCTCTTATTGCCCCTGTCCCAACTTTTTTGAGATGTGTTGCTGTCATGAAATTTCAAATGAGCCAATATTTGGCATGAAATTTCAAAATGTCTCACTTTTGACATTTGATATGTTGTCTATGTTCTATTGTGAATACAATATCAGTTTTTGAGATTTGTAAATTATTGCATTCCGTTTTTATTTACAATTTGTACTTTGTCCCAACTTTTTTGGAATTGGGGTTGTATGTATCACTACTGGGAATCGCATCAATTGTTTGGAATTTCTAAAAATGTAAACAATATACTGGGTGGCACAGTGGTGTAGTGGTTAGCACTGTCGCCTCACAGCAAGAAAGTCCTGGGTTCGAGTCCAGCGGCTGGTGAGGGCCTTTCTGTGTGGAGTTTGCATGTTCTCCAAGTGTCTGCTTGGGTTTCCGCCAGGTGCTCCGGTTTCCCCCAAATACATGCAGGTTAGGTTAATTGGTGGCTCTAAATTGACCATAGATGTGAGTGTGAATGGTTGTTTGTCTCTGTGTGTCAGCCCTGTGATGACCTGGCGACTTGTCCAGGGTGTACCCCGCCTCTCGCCCACAGTCAGCTGAGATAGGCTCCAGCTTGCCTGCGACCCTGTATAGGATAAGCAGCTACAGATAATGGATGGATAAACAATATACCTGTAAATTATCAATAATTTCTATAGCAAGGCACCAAACAATGCTTGGTTCCCTTCTTTGACATTCATAGCCCAGAAGTTTCTTCCAGCACCTTGTGCTTTTGCTATGAGTGATGAATTGTTTCACATGGCTTCTATGATTGTTAATGTAAAAAGGAACTTGCATGAAAAAATGTAGATACTTCCCTTTATCAAAAACAATCTTACCTTTCCATTTGACCAGCAGATGTAAATAAGCAACCAATATTCAGATGTTTGCCTTGGAGTGACAGTCAAAGTCCCTCCTGCACCAGGACCTGGTCTTCCCAGGCAACCTCCTGTCCCAGTACTAACCAGTCTTTTGAGGCGCATTGGGCAGCGCCAATCTCCGTTTCCATAGCCCTCGGCCTCTCGCCTATTATATAGCTAGGGTTACAGTGGGGGGCTAGTCCTCTGGTAACTGTGAGAGTTTGACTCGCATCTGTATTGCAGCATGCCTCGCCAGATGTCAGTAGGTACCATTTTTATGATGGTCTTTGTATGACCCGACCACGAGTAGAACTGACAAGCTCCCAGTCGAGAGGCGGACACGTTAACCACTAGGCCAGCTCGCAGTCTTGGAGTAACAGACCTGCTTTTAACTTTTCCATCTTCCTGTAGATCCAAAACCTTTTGCTTAATTTTAAATTTTGTTTTTTGAAACTAAACAGTAGCTCAAGCATGTCTTATGGGAACACCAGACATAATTTTGTCAGAAAACCACCAACATATGGGTAGTTTTGCAGTTTGGTGGTGTTTTTTTTTTTGTATAACTTCATAAAAGTTGGCTCAGGTATTGTATACACTGATCCACAGAGTTCTGGCTTTGGGATCAAATCAAAATTGAGAGAAGCAGAATGATCCATCGCTATGAGAGCTTATGTTGAAAGTACTTCAAGTGTTTTTGGCAGAGGTGCCAACGAGACATACTAATGAGAAATTTCCTGCAGACAGAGAGAAGAAACAGAAGAACCAACATTAAGAACAGCGAGGCAAATGTTCGGTGTGATTCAGAAGCTCCTCCATGTTTTCTTTTATTTATTCATTTTTTTTCCAATCAAATATACCACAGCCATACCTACTCGGTTTCTATTGGCTCATAAAACTGAGACTTGTCAGTTCGCAAATCAAAGTTCATGTAGATAAACGTAGCACAAGGCAAAAGTAGGTCTTATGCGTAGAAAAAGTGCCCTTTTTCTTTGCCCTTTAGTGAATTGGCTTTTCTGCGGGATTGAGTTTTATTTTATTTATTTTGACTGCTGTTAAAAGTGTCAGCTACACTGTATAGTTTCCCACCTTTGCTTTGAGCTTTAAGAAGTATTAACATCTCATCTCATCTCATTATCTCTAGCCGCTTTATCCTGTTCTACAGGGTCGCAGGCAAGCTGGAGCCTATCCCAGCTGACTACGGGCGAAAGGCGGGATACACCGTGGACAAGTCGCCAGGTCATCACAGGGCTGACACATAGACACAGACAACCATTCACACTCACATTCACACCTACGGTCAATTTAGAGTCACCAGTTAACCTAACCTGCATGTCTTTGGGGGAAACCGGAGCACCCAGAGGAAACCCACGCGGACACGGGGAGAACATGCAAACTCCACACAGAAAGGCCCTCGCCGGCCATGGGGCTCGAACCCGGACCTTCTTGCTGTGAGGCGACAGTGCTAACTACTACACCACCGTGCCGCCCAAGTATTAACATGTTACTGTTAATATATTCCTTTAAACACTTCATTTTTTTCCAATCTACTTTCACAGCCCATGTACACCCGTCAGAAAACACATCACTCTATTATTTCTTTCTCACTATTAAACATACTTCAGTCTAAATCTGTCCTAGTCAATCTCATCCATATCCATTACAGTGGCTAAGGGACATAGATAAAGCAGATAACAACTTAATTGCCTTCAGCTTCTGATAGCATGCTGATGAATAGATCTCACGAACGGGCCTTTAAATTGATGGGTTTTTTTATAGAGCAAGAGAGGAAAAACAGCTGATCAGCTGAGTAATTACAAAGATTGGAAGTCAAAAAGTCAATGTTTCCTTTTCTTTAACTTCACTAGCCTTGTTTATTACACATTTTATTGCGCTGAATTCAAAAACAAAATCAAGGCGCTGTCAAGTGTATTAGGAGCTTCGAGATTGCTTGTGCAATTTTTTTTTCTTTCTCTTGAATCTCTAGTGATTTCATGCGTGAGCCAAGAAAGCAAGAGGCAATGTTCTAGGTTAAACTGAGAACATTTTTGGATTAAAAAACTGTGTCCAACATAACAGCTGGTCAGATGCATCTGGTGACCCCGAGACAAGTGGACAAGTGGGTCGACTGTGTAGGCATATACCGTATACATACATCAACATACACACACACACACACACACACACAGCAGAGAACATGCAGAGTTTCTTTTACGCTCTGTATTAATACACTGAGGATCAATTTACGACTGTAATTACATATATCGTTTGTAAAGAGACAAAGACTTCTCATCTAAGGTTGATCATACAGGGACTCTAGCTGCATGTTATAGCTCTGGCATTGCTACCAAGACAATTCCATTTAAACCAGAGGTCAACAAATCATAAATTTATGAGCACCAGTGTGCTTGGCCAAAAATATGTGGACACCTGACCCTCACAAACACTGAACCTATATGGTTGTTCCCCAAACTGTTGAATGCCTTTGTATGGTGTAGAATTACAAGTTCCTTCACTGGAACAAAGAAGCCCAAACCTGTTCTCGCATAAGAGTGCTCCTGTGCACAAAGTGAGCTCCATGAAGACATGGTTTACCAAGGTTAGAGTGGAACAAATCAAGGGTATGTTATGGCTGTGATGGAGAGGTGTCCACAAACTTTTGGCCATTGTTAGGTCATGTAGCATATCATGTTTGTGCCCTTGACAGAAGTCACTGGCAAACATTTCACCTATGTGCTCTGGTGTCCTTGGAAAACTTTGCATGTAAAAATATTATTTGCATCTGCAGACCTTCTTTATTTTCTTTCTATGTGTAACTGCAAGTGATATATTGTGTGTATTGTGCTAGCAGGAATGGAATAGGACAGCTTTGTGGAGGGATTCAGAACGAATAACTACATACTACATGAAAACTTCTTTTGTTTTCACAAACAACCAGGAAGGAGTAGTTGTGCAGTAGTCTTGTCTACTGGGTAACTATGAATAAAAGCTATTGCGCTATCCACATTCAGTGGATATGAGCAATTGCGCGCTCTACTATTTTGATTGCCTGCTCTATTACTAGGCTATCAGCTCATATACGGTGAGTAGAGAAAAACAAAATGGCGGAGCGTGTTGCTGAACCAACCAAGGATGAAATAACTCTTCTCGAAAACAACCCCCCCCCCAAAAAAAAAATACAAACAAGTGTTGCCAGACAAAACAAACCTCACCCAGTAGTACTTATGATGACTATGAAGGAAGATATCACGAAAAAATGATGTTGACCTTTTTGGTGACGTTGACCTTGATTTTGACCTTGTGTGTGAACATACTTGGCCAATAAACAAGGTTCTGATTCTCATTCGTACACAGTACTGCTCTCAGCCAATCAGAGCACATCTAAATTAATATGAAGGAAGATATCGCTAAAAAAACGATTTTGACCTTTTTGACGACCTTGACCGGATAACCCCGAAAATGTTGGAGGTTCTATTTGAGACCAATGCCCATCTATCCTGAAAGTTTCATGAAGATTGGTCCAGTCGTTTTCCCGTAACATCATTAACAAAAAAAAACAAACAAAGAAACCCCACTGAAAACAGTACCTTGCCCCCTGGTGGAGTCCGTCCCGGGCGAGGTAAAAAGCAACAAAATATGGAATGAAAGTATTTGAGAGTAAGAATGTATCGGGGTTTTTTTTTTCAAGAATTATTATTATAGCATTTTTCACAAATTGCTACTGTCATTTTACCATTTTGTTTACATTCTAAGCATAAATTATTTGGTCAGATGTTTTATATAAAGGTTGTATTTACTGAATTTTTGACAATTTTCTCTTCATGAAGAATATATTTTTTCTTTTTTTTATTCTGTTTTTTTTTCACAATGGATATTTTCAGGAAGAAAGTTATCAGTGGTCAAAAATGGCATGGCCCATTATAGGAGTGCTCCAGGATGTCAATTATGTCTTTTGCAGATTCAGTTGGGAATTTTTTTGGTGATTTTACCAAACGTTTACAGTCTTTAGTGGGTTTAAATTCTTAATTATGTGGGTCAGATCCCTCTGTTCAAAAAAAGAAAAAATAAATAAAAATCCATCATAATTCATACACTGGAATTCACTATAGGATGAACAAATTTTAATTACAGAGCAGACAACGTAAATATCTCTGTATAAACTTATAGTGACGAGTACCAACACATTAAACATATTTATCCATGTTTATACAATGAATTTATCTACTGTACATTTATCATACACTACCATTCAAAAGTTTGGGGTCACCCAGACAATTTTGTGTTTTCCATGAAAAGTCACACTTTTATTTACCACCATAAGTTGTAAAATGAATAGAAAATATAGTCGAGACATTTTTCTGGCCATTTTGAGCATTTAGGCCCTGTCCACATGGCAACGGATTCAGGTGAATCTGATAAAATTGTTTATCGTTTCGGCCTGGCGTCCACACGGCACCGGCGTTTTGGATGCCCCAAAATGAAATCTTTTGAGAACGGGTTCCAGAGTGAAAAAAATCTGGCAACAGAGCCATTGCGAAGTCGTCTGGATGAGTAGAATGGATTTGTTTACGATGACGTCACAACCACATGTGCTTCACGCCGGGTAGAAGTGTAACGAACTCGATGCGAGTTGTCAACAAATCCTATAACTTGGTTCATGAAACGCGCTTACAAAATATTTTCACTGTGAATATTTATTGTGTAATGGTGCAAAGTGAGAGAGAGAGAGAGAGAGAGAGAGAGAGAGAATAGCCCTTAGGGCAGAGTCAATCCCGCCAGCAAAAATAGGGAAAAAAAATGAGTGATCTCACCTCTTCAGATGTTTATTCCGGACCATTAAAGAATTCTGGAGGATATCAGAATGTTGGCGTACCGGCTTCCATCTACCCCCGTTCATTCCTCTTTCCGCGTCTCCATTCAAAAAACGAGCACGTGATTTAAAGGGACTATATCCATAGGATAGGGAGTGAGAAAGTGTGTGCGTGTGACAGTGACCAGGATAGTCACTGTGCGCATGCGCAGTTATGCGCATGGGTCTACTTCTATTGTTCTGGTGTCTCCGATGGGACCGTCTTACAGCGCACGTAGAGGTGTGGCATGTGTATTGCATCGTTTTCAGCAAGCGTTGCGTTGACATATGAACCTGATATTTTACTGATCCGTTGCCCATGTGGACGCGATATTTTAAAAAAAATCTCGTTGCCGTTGTCGTGTGGATGTAGCCTTAATCGACCCCACAAATGTGATGCTCCAGAAACTCAATCTGCTCAAAGGAAGGTCAGTTTTATAGCTTCTCTAAAGAGCTCAACTGTTTTCAGCTGTGCTAACATGATTGTACAAGGGTTTTCTAATCATCCATTAGCCTTCTGAGGCAATGAGCAAACACATTGTACCATTAGAACACTGGAGTGAGAGTTGCTGGAAATGGGCCTCTATACACCTATGGAGATATTGCACCAAAAACCAGACATTTGCAGCTAGAATAGTCATTTACCACATTAGCAATGTATAGAGTGGATTTCTGATTAGTTTAAAGTGATCTTCATTGAAAAGAACAGTGCTTTTCTTTCAAAAATAAGGACATTTCAAAGTGACCCCAAACTTTTGAACGGTAGTGTATTTAATTCTATATGCTTCATAAAATGAATTGGTGCAATAATTTGTTAACTCAGCATCCTGAAATGATCTTCCCAGATTGTATTTATCTTCCAATCCCATTTCTGATGATTTCAGAAAACTTGTTCATGATAACTCATCTCATCTCATTATCTGTAGCCGCTTTATCCTTCTACAGGGTCGCAGGCAAGCTGGAGCCTATCCCAGCTGACTACGGGCGAAAGGCGGGGTACACCCTGGACAAGTCGCCAGGTCATCACAGGGCTGACACATAGACACAGACAACCATTCACACTCACATTCACACCTACGGTCAATTTAGAGTCACCAGTTAACCTAACCTGCATGTCTTTGGACTGTGGGGGAAACCGGAGCACCCGGAGGAAACCCACGCGGACACGGGGAGAACATGCAAACTCCGCACAGAAAGGCCCTCGCCGGCCCCGGGGCTCGAACCCAGGACCTTCTTGCTGTGAGGCGACAGCGCTAACCACTACACCACCGTGCCGCCCCTCACCTGAAACATTTTATTCAAAACCCACTTAATGCTACTGTTTTCCAAAAAATAAAAAAGAGAGCCAGGAAATGAAGGAAAGAAAGGATATTATCTTTTAGGTCTCAGTAGAAAATATACTTGTGTCCAATTTGCCAGAGTAATTTAACAGAACTGTGAGGAGGATGAGGAGCGTGAGGGTTGAGTAAGGTTAGTGATGCTTTTCATCAATCTGGAACAAGTACACCATTCGCCATCAAAAACACATGCCTTCAAAAGCCAACGATCTACATTCTGTACTATTTTCATCAAAAACATGCAAAGAGTGAATAGCCTTGCCAATGAGCCTTGTAATAGTATTTCTCTGCTACTGTGAAAAAGCAATTTGAGCCCAGTATATCCAAGCGCAATAAAATATAAACTTCATTGGACAAAAGAAATGTCATAGTGAGTGAGCTTCATCTTTAAAGGTAACATAAACTTCTCAAAGTAACTGCATAGTGCTTATTCAGGTAAGATTGCTGACTTTATGCATTTGTCCTCTTTTTTTTTTTTTGAGGGCGTGGAGGTGGTTATAAATATGACATTGAAGACAGCATGGTGGAGTTGCCTCACAGTTCCAGGGTCCAATCCTGAGCTCGCGTTACTATGTGTTTAGAATTTCTCCATGGTAAGTTCTCCACTGGTTTCCTCCAGACTTTCCTGTCCAAAAACCTGCACGTTGATTGATTGATTAGTGACCTTAAATTGGTGTGAATATGTGTGTGCAAGGTTCCCTGCTATGGACTGGCATCCCTTCCAGGGTCAATACTCCCCCATGTTTAAGTTCAATCCACCACAACCCTGACCAGGATAAAGTGCTTACTGAAGACAAACAAATGAATAAAGGACTATACGAACACGAGGAAGTTGATTTTTTCAGCGACACTTAAACAATAAGCTCATTGAAATCATTGACAGATACGGGCCTTGGTCAAAATATATCCACTGAGAAAGTATTCAACTCTGAGGAACCTTCAGCAGGTCCAGTATAGGTGCTTTCAGACCAAACAGTTCGACTTGTCCAGGGTGTACCCCGCCTTTCGCCCGTAGTCAGCTGGGATAGGCTCTATCTTGCTTGCGACCCTGTAGAACAGGATAAAGTGGCTACAGATAATGAGATGAGATGAGATATTAACTTTAAGAGCTGTTGGCTAACATTTACACGGATTTTTAAAACTGGTGGTCGCCGATGCTGCATAATTCAGCCTGTATTGGCTCATGTGTTTGACCCATCATCTGGACCAATCAATGTACACTTACATCTCTCATGGTTCCTGGGAGAATGCTGGAAGAGTACCTACCCTGCAGTAGGAGCTAAAAAGTCCCTCAAAACAGCATTCTAAAATCTATGATCGTCCTCAGATCCTGCAGTGCAGACACACAAAAAAAGGCACCTTTCTCCAACAGTTCAAGGAAGTATGAAAAAAGTTCCTCTGGGCCGAAAGTGCCGTATAATAACCGAGAAATTTAAATGTTTGGAAGAAAAGGAAAAAAAAACTAGCAAAAAAAAAAAAAACTGGTTCAACAGGAAACTATTAAATTAGTGCCTCAAGGCCATCCAAAACCATCAAGGTTATCCTTTTCCCTACTATCCAAATTTTGGGTCCACCACCAAAAACTGGTTTTATTTTCATAATGTATTGGAAAATAGCAAACAATAGCCTACTATCTGAATTATTGGTACGTTTTACTCAATGTCTGTTCAGCCTCTTCTCGCACCATTTTGTCAACTTGTTATGATGCCAGACATTTAATTTTATAAATGTGAACATACACTACTCGCTCTCCTAATAATAACTTGTCATTTCTTAATATCCGCTCTTTGAGCATTTTCCATGAAAATGTGTCTGTGAAACAGTGTTTTTTTTCCAATTTTATGGCTTTATTGTAAGGGTGTGCCAACTTTTGCACTCCACTGTACGCTTTCAGAAAATAAAGTGTGTTATTGTACCTTTCGGGGTACAATGGCTTGTCACTGGGGCAGTACCTTCTAAGGTATTTATTGGTATCCTTTCTATACTGCTTAGGAACATATATGTACCTATTTGGCCCTAAAAAGGTACACATAGTTACCTTGAGGTCCAATAATGAGCCCTAGTGGGTACATTAGCATAGATTGTACCTTGGGGGACAGAAATGGACTCCTACTCTACCCCTATTTCTGACTGTCCTAACACACTCCTTATAGTAACACAGAATGTCCTTTATATAGTGTAATCATTTTATTGTTATATGAGAAACACTACAGTGTATGGCCAAAAGTTTATGGACACCTGACTATTGCACCCATATGTGCTTGTTGAACATCCCATTCCAGATGTCCCACTTTTGCTGCTTCTGCTCTCCTGGGAAAGCTTTCCACTAGATTTTGGAGCGTCGCTGTGGGGATTTGTGTTCATTCAGCCACAAGAGCATTAGAGGCTGGAGCAAGATGCCTGGTATGCAGGAAGCCTGGGAGGCAGTTGGCATTCCAGTTCATCTCAAAGGTGTTCAATGGGGTTGAGGTCATGGCTCTGTGCAGGACACTTGAGTTCTTCTCATCCAACCTTAGTAAACCATGGAGCTTGCTTTGTGCACGGGGGCATTGTCATGATGGAAGAGGTTTGGGTTTGTGAGTTCCAGTGAAGGGAAATTGTAATCCTATAGCATACAAAGACATTTTATACAACTGGGTGCTTCCAATATTTGTGGGAAAAGTGTATGTGCTCGTGTGAAATCAGAACCTGTTAGTAACAGTAATGTTAGTTTTGGACTCTGTTGAACTATACTTTACTTTTGGTCAAATTTCAATAAGCTTTCCTACAGCAACTGGTCTGTCACGTCAACGCTATTGAAATATTTTTATGTCTATATTTTAATTAATTTAACCCCATACACTCACTTGTTATTGTTCAGTTGTTCATTTTACAGACATTATTCATAACTACAGTGAAACTAATAGCAAAGGTATGCAGTTATGAGAATGACTGATGTACGTTACCTCAGATCTTTGTAGTTTGAGGGGAAAAATTAAATCTGAAGGGTTTCTAATGGAGGGTTGTATATGTATGCCTACTGCTCCACTCCTGCTCTTCATGTCAATACTTTCCCAATAAGCTCCAGATGGGAACCAGCTGCTCAGCTTCCCTAATGCAACTTTATTAGAACCAAAATGCAACGTTCATTTACTCTGTAGCGCAGAGGAACAGGCTGGCATTTTTGTTAAGGATACTTCTGAGGCCAATAGAAATCACATCAGCAATGAAGCAATCACTGTACAATTTTTGGAAGCCATCTACAAAGCAGCCACTCTCTGCTTGTAATACGTGTATGGAATAAATATCCACACTGAGGGGAACCATATGTTCCTCTGAAAGACTTGCACTGCTTCAATCATTTTTTTTTCTTTCTCTCATTTTTTTCCCCCTAGAGTCGAGTTAATACTCACCGAATTCTCTGGTTTTATACTCACTCCTTATTTTTTCATTCAACATCAAAATGAGAACATGTGTCAAAACGTATTACGGCACAACTGAGCTCAAAGCTTCATTTAGCCTTATAAATAAAGAGAAGAGACGGGAAAGGAATAAGCACTTTGCCGACTTTGCAGGAACCGAAGGTTTGTATTACAGTTGAAAACATGCAGTGATGGGGATGAAAACAATTTCATGGTTGGTGAACTGGAAGACGGTGCAAACATGTGTGTGAAAGGTCCCTATCTTCGCCCATGTGTCTGATTCACTATCATCTCATGTTCGAGAGTCAAATGATTAATTGCCCGTGTTAGTTCTGTCAAGCGGGCTTTGGAAATGAGCATCCTTGGATCGTAAGAGTACACAAACAGTGTTGTTTAGACTCGCATTGAAAGTGTAACAGAAAACATCATCAAAGTGACACGTTGTATTTGGGATGTACAAGACGTTTGGCAGCGGAGATATAAACTGAACAGAATTATAGGCCAGAATAGCAAACAGCACTATTTAGGGCCCGAGCACCGGAGGTGCGCCACCTCCAGTGTCCACCAGAGGGTGCAGCACTGAGGTGCAAGGCCCTATTGTTTTCCTAAGGATTCTTATTATTACCTCTGCCAAGGAGGTATGTTTTCGGTAGCGTTGGTTTGTTTGTTGGTTTGTCTGTTAGCAACATTACGGAAAAAGTAATGAACGGATTGCTCTGAAATTTTTTCCAGAGGTGTGACTGGGCACAAGTAACAATCCATTAAATTTTGGCGGTGATCCGGATCACCTTCTGGATCCCGGATTTTTTTTAAAGGATTCTTGGCGGAGGTCTGCGCTCACCGAGTGCTTTCCTAGTTATACTTATTATTCTTTTTCTTCAGGACTTGGCCATTTTTGAGGTGATTCCCATGGGCGAAAGCTCATGAAATTTGGTACACACATCAGTCCTGACCACCACTACTCAGGGATACAGGCTTGGTCCTGGGTGTGTCCAGGGGACTCCATAGCGCCCCCACATGTCATTGAGACTTTTGCCTGGTATATAATTTCACCTATCCGTATCAAATTTGGTTGGTGTATGGGGTGCCCCAAGACGAACAAAATTGTAATGTACATTGTATTATCCATATTCAACAGGAAGTGAGTTATTTTTGGTTTTGTGCATTTTGATACGTGTTACATTTTGACGTTCTCGTCCTAGGCAGTTTCTTGAATTCATGACAGATTTGGTATGCCAGAGGTGCTCGGGCCCTTCATCGCCACTTCTGGCTATATTAAAGGCTGCTTTCACATTGAGAATTTATATCCTCAACCAGTAGCACACATTTGATATATAATCACAAAAAAATGTTTGCAGGAATGTGGCTGTTTTTAAAAAGCACTGATATTTTTTCCATCACTTCAAAAAAGTTAAGATTTTAGAAGGCACCAAGTGATGACCAATCAGGTCACAGCTCAAGAGACAAGATAGAAACAAGGTTTTGATCATGAACCAATTAAAAAAAAAAAAAAACACTTGCAACATGACAAATCTTTGATATTTTAACATTAAATAAATATTGAGAAAGGTGAAAAAAACGACGGAAAAGCTAGCTTATACGCCGATACTGTTGGAACGCAGAAGCGGTAACAGTGTTATGGTTACAGTTGGGTGTGTTGCATGAGCCTTTTTTTTTTTCCACAGCAGCACAAAAATCTCTTCAGATAGTGTATTTTTCTGTAGAATAAAATGCCTCATGTGAAAATGTGAAAACAGACAAACACTAAACTCAGGCGCTGTGAATGTGATGATGAAGATGAAGATGATGATGATGATGATGATGATGATGTGGGGTTGTAATCTACACATGGAAACGAACCAAATCGTTTCAAGGACAAGATTCTGACCAGTGAAAAATGAGACGAGAGTGCGAGAAAGAGTGAAAGAATTACCATTTAAAATAAATTATATTCCATTCCTATTCCATTCCTGGAGAAAACAAAGACTCTTTATTCTTATCAGTCTAATGCACTGCTATAAAGGATGTCATTAAAAACTCTGCAGAAGGGGTGATGGTGCTTTTCCGATTTGTATTAGCTTTTTGTGGAGATAATTCAAATGTATTTGGAGCCGATTCGGATATTAACCTGCTACCTCGTGTTTGTATATGACTTTTTTTTTTTGAAGGGGGGAGAGGGGGAGTTTAGTTGGAAGAACACTAACTAATGAACATTTTAAAGCTGGTTATTTGGTTTCCATACCATGCAGCTGTGTTCGAGCACCATCTCGGTTGGGAAAAATCCCACAGAATGGCAGGATGAGAAAAGATAAACAAGGAAGAGTGGCTGTGGAGAAAGAACGTCAAAGAAAGCTCGAGCGGATCAACACTCGAGCCTGCGATCACTTTTCACTTTTGTCAGCGAGGGACAACGAAAAGATGTTACTTCCCTCTGTGTGCTCTGTTTGCACATTCAAATGAGTCTTTTATTTACTTTCGCTCTCTAAACTCTTTGCTCGCTCGTATTTGAACACCTGCTGTTTTTGTCAGGGCCGCACCGAGCGACCAAAAGCCGCAAAGCATTGTGGGTGCAGCACAGCACAGCAACGAGCAGTCAAACAAAAGACTAATGGAATAATCAGTTCAGTATGATTTCACCTCATCATCTAGCGTACGCTATCAGACAACTCATTCTCCCGCTGCATTAATGAGGCCAGAGGTTTGCTTCTCTCCCATCTTCTCTTTCTTTTCTCCACTTTTCCAAATGTCAAAACAACGGAAAAACAGATGCCTGGGTGGAATTAAGAGGCTATAAACAATGGATTAGGAGACAAAAGGTGACTAAGCGGAAAACAAAATGATAATAATGGAACATTCTGGTCCTGCTACGGTTCAAAAAATAATAAAGGACAGCTTTATTGTCGATTTATTTTTTCAGACTTTACGCTGTGCTACTTTAATGCTGCATTAATCCTTTAAAGGGCTTAGATTTATGTTTGCCTTTTGCTGTACATTGAAATTTTCTCTTGTTTCAGCATAAACCAAGCTACAAATTGAATTACTTTTTTTTTTTTTTTGGCAATTATATGAAATGTACAGCAACGGCAGCCAAAAATTAAAGTTTAAAAAAACAAGTATGCTAAGAAGCATTTTGCACTGTACAGTATTTACGATACAACGTTTAGAAACTTTGTAATTCAAGTAATGTTAAATATTAATGAATAAACAACATAACTGCATAGAGACAACAGACAGATCAAATCTCACTCACAGTGGAACTCATTAAATATAAATATATACCCCCTCTTTCCCTTTCCCCCCCCTTGATCCTAAAACATCTATTATGAGGACAAAACATACTTCTTTGTTTGTGTCACTGGCATGTTTCCCTCTTCCTCATTTTCTCATAAATTATTCTGCCCTGTTTAACCCCACTCTCAAATAACAAACTCCCTGTACCTCAGTATGTAAGTGTACCAGTGGCAAGTTGTTTGTGTGATTCTTTTTTTTTTTTTTTTTTACTTTTTCAATGTATTTTCACGTCAAAAAATGACTAAAGAACAAAACAAAAGATGACTAAAATACGCATACATATTTTTTCCGCAGGTAAGAGCAAGATTGTTTTGTATCGTATAATTCAGCAACATGTTGTCACCACAATAAAATCCTAATAATAAGAAATCCTTTTTAATTATAACCACAAACGTGAGACTGATTTAGAGTTTAATTTGATTGTGCATTTTGTTTCTTTGACAGGTTTTTGCAGCTCATTTCTACACACTCACAGGAAGAAGTCATTTACTTAAACTAACAACCCAGCCCGGATGGAGATTACTACTGCTACTTTGCTCATTCCTAATTAACCATTAAATTTTCATGGATCGGAGTCTCATAACAGCCTTTGAAATGAAACTATATGGTGTACAACAACAAGGCAAGACATTAACTGAGCACTCCTTCAACCTACAATAAAAATATCTAACAGGTTTTTGGGAGAAATCACAGCTTCTGATTAACTTGTTTTTATATAATCATGACACTAATACAGCACTAATGTGAAATTTTACTCTCTAAACTCAAAGTAGAGTAAAATTAACTATTTTTGAGGAAAATACTCAACTCTGGAAAAATTACGCAGCCATTTTTTCCTGTGTACACACTACAGCGCACACATATCAACCAATCTGCTTATAAAAAATATAAGAAATATTTACAATTACTCGAGTTGATCTTCGGCCGGATCGAGTCGATGTTAAAAAAAAAAAAACAAGGCACCGCTCATCATCAGTGTCACAGTTCTCAAGACTGAATTGAGTCGCTGTCCTGAATCATGAATTGAATCATAAACTGAATCATGAATTGATTCACTGTCCTGAATCATGAATTGATTCATGAATTGATTCACTATCCTGAAATTGAATCGCTGTCCTGAATCATGACTTGAATCATGAATTGAATCGCTGTCTTGAAACTGAATTGCTGTCCTGAATCATGAATTGAATCATAAATTGAATTGCTGTCCTGAATCATGAATTGAATTGCTGTCCTGAATCATGAATTGAATCATGAATTGAATTGCTGTCCTGAATCATGAATTGAATTGCTGTCCTGAATCATGAATTGAATCATGAATTGAATTATGAATTGATTTGCTATCCTGCAATTGAATCACTGTCCTGAATCATGAATTGAATTGCTGTCCTGAATCATGAATTGAATCATGAATTGAACTGCTGTCCTGAATATTGAATTGAATCATGAATTGAATTATGAATCAATTTGCTGTCCTGAAATTGAATCGCTGTCCTGAAATTGAATTGCTGTCCTGAAACATGAATTAAATTATAAATTGAATTGCTGTCCCGAATCATGAATTGAATCATAAATTGAATTGCTGTCCTGAATCA
Source organism: Neoarius graeffei (assembly GCF_027579695.1). NCBI lineage: Eukaryota > Metazoa > Chordata > Actinopteri > Siluriformes > Ariidae > Neoarius > Neoarius graeffei. The sequence goes on along the minus strand of NC_083595.1, from coordinate 47,314,441 downwards.
TGAATTGAATCATGAATTGAATTATGAATTGATTCGCTATCCTGAAATTGAATCACTGTCCTGAATTATGAATTGACTCATAAATTGAATTGCTGTCCTGAAATTGAATGGATGTCCTGAATCATGAATTGAAGTCCTGAAATTGAATCGCTGTCCAGAATCATTAATTGAATTGCTGTCCTGAATCATTAATTGAATCATTAACTGAATCATGAATTGAATTGCTGTCCTGAAATTGAATCGCTGTCCAGAATCATTAATTGAATTGCTGTCCTGAATCATGAATTGAATCATTAACTGAATCATGAATTGAATTGCTGTCCTGAAATTGAATCGCTGTCCTGAATCATCCGAAGCATGTAAAATCCGCATGCCATCTTGCAATAAGTTTTACCTCCAAACAGGGAGCCTAAACTTTGGCTGACAGATTTTATCCTGTTTACGGTGGACATTTCCACCGCAAGAGAGAAACCAATCAAAACCAAAAGTGTGAAAGTGATTATCATGCCGTTACCATGTGGATAGTCTTTTATGAATGCGTAAGTGAGAGCTCAGCACTCCGACTCCGGTGTGACTGAGGAAGGTGACAATTTTTATGTTTCATCTAATTTAGGTCATTTAAAAACTATTATATTACTGACAGTGGGCACAAAAGAAAGTGTAACCTATAAAGTTTCTGTCAATATGTTTATCATGCTTGTATGATAAAAACTCATGAAGATATTTATCTAAATACATGACCTACTCATTCTAAACCTGCCGAGCTTCACCGGCAAAGCTCTCAACCCTAAAGGGTTAATGCTTTAAAACTTTCTATTGAACAACTCTACAAAGATTTTGCATGCATTATCAAAAGAATACAGAAAATACTCTTATAAGACATTCATTGCATTATTTACTTCTGCTCTATTGCTTAAGGGTTATACAAATTAATCAGATTATAAGGGTAGTTCTTCAGTAACGGAATTACATTCACAGCGAAACGTGGTAACTTTTTTAGCTGCAGTACTCAAGATAAATAAACATTTCCACACTGTATAGGGTATCTTTTGACCCTAAAAAAAAAAAAATAATAATAATAATAATAGCTATGTTTAACTCTGAACACAAAAAACTTTTATGAGGAAAGAAAAGTCAAAGAATCACGTCAGAAAAACAACAACTTTCATTTCTTAAAATTCAAACCAAGATTTCTCTGAAGCGACACTGCTATAATTGGGGTGATGATATTTACATATGGTTTTCAGTACATTTTGCTTTGGATTCCATACTTTAGCAATATCACTGAGCTGACAAGTTAAGGCAATCTTAATGATTTCATAATGTTGGCCTCTCTGCTGAAGAACTGCCCATAATCTCAGAAATTACTACTGAAAAAAAAAAAACACAGACACATGAAATCTTTCAGGATAAAATTATCATGATTGCAGCATCTTTCTGTCCTAAAATATCAAATTCTTGATTACAGCTGATGAATTACAGAAGCTCGTGAATGTTGCGACTGGCGTGCAGCGACTGTAAACCTTCAAGTTTAAAACCAACACAATTGTTATTATAACGTAATTCAAATGAATTTTAACAGAGTAAACACATCAGATACACAATACGGTCTGTGCAAAGGTTTCCCAGACTCTTTTATTTGAAATATGTGTTAGACAAGCAGTGAGAAAGACCTCAGACTTTCTGGAATTAAGTACATGGAAATACTTACTTGGTTTTACCAGAGGCTGTTGTCACAACTGGAGTATCACTTGACAGATCAACATTCCAGATCAGCCCTTTGTTTCAACAATGAGATTTTTTATAGATGGATGGTGTGTGTGTGTGTGTGTGTGTGTGTGTGTGTGTGTGGGGGGGGGGGGGGGGTAGGAAGAAAAAAAATTAAAAAAAACTTTGGACATAGGTTGGGTTCTAATTCAGGTTTTTTTTTTTTCCCCAAGCAAAAGAACAAGGACATTCAAAACCTCAGCCAAATGGTTTGGTGAATAAATTGCACTGGTGCAATGTGAGCTTCTTCCCTTTGAGTCTCTCTTCTCTGAGAATTAAACATTCCTGACAAATCTCACAGGACGATTTGGTGACACTGATCGCCATCGCTTAACGAATCCTGCCTCGTTCCTTTCTTCTCCTTTTCCTAATATGGATCAGAGTGCTTTAATGATATCTACTGTAAATATAAAACAATGGATTACACTTTTCTCGAGCCTGGTGTTCATTGTGCGACATGACGTCTACATAAGCCGATCATGACAAGTGACATACAGTACTGTGCAAAAGTCTTAAGCACTCTATTTTTTTCCATACAAACTTTGTTATAGATTTCTATTTGATGACTTCTACATTATCGAGTCGGTACGAAAATGTTTTAGAGTCCAAACGTTCGTTCATTTTCCAGCACAAAATTAAAGGGAAAAAAAAAGAGTTTGTATCTGAGCAGCATATTCCATAAGAGAGCACTTTACAGATTATAAAAGAAAACATGATGAAGGCTGCTGGGTTTTGGTGCAAAATGAAGAAGCGAGTATGACAGTCAAAGTGCCCAGAAGAACTGTGGCTGGTTCTGTAATACCCCTTTTCCACCAAATCAGTTCCAGGGCTGGTTCGGGGCCAGTGCTGGTGCTGGTTCACAACTCGTTCAACTTGTGAGCCAGCTGAGAACCAGTTTGCTTTTCCATAGCTCGCAGTGCTAAGAGAAGACACGCCATTACGTCGCTGTATACGTCAGTTACGTCGTTGTATACGTCATTATGTCGCTGTATACGTCAGTTACGTCGCTACGTTTGCATAAACCTTGGCGCGAATATCGAAGCAAAAACAACACGGAAGAAGCAGCAGCAACAACAACAACAACAATAATAATAATAATGGCTGACTTCGCGTTTGTACAGCTGTGGCTTCTCGTCGCTTAAAAATGGCGATCTTTCGCGGTCTTGTTATTGTTGTTGGTCTTAACAACTCCGCCCCCCCACTGACGTAAGCGGTTCTTTCCTCTGGCCCAGCAGAGAGTTGGTGCTAGCCTGGAACCGGTTTTTCTGGCCCCAGAGCCAGTTCTTTGTCAGTGGAAACAGAAAACCTGGTTCCAAACTAAGCACTGGCCCCGAACCAGCCCTGGAACTGCTTTGGTGGAAAAGGGGCATAAGATGCTCAGTAAAACCTACAGCTCATTTCCGCATAAAATTGCACTCATTGGACCTCAGACTACTATTTTTTTTTTAAAAGCAAAGGGTCGTCTTACACCATATACTGACTTTGTTTCATGTGGCTTACTTCTAACTGCTTATAGTCTTTTTTTAATGTTGAAACATTTACTTTCATTATTTTTGAAGCCATTTTTGGTCGACAGCATTTCTTTACATGCACCTAAGACTATTGAACAGTACTGTACATTTAAATTTATACAACCTTACAGTTATCGGTTTGTCAGTCATCAATTTCAATGTCACGTTGACATAACACCTGAGTGAGATAGATGGTTGGTTATGACACTTTATGAGCTGAGTGAATTAGAAAGTCATAACAGCATCATAGATCAGTTGTTGGGGGAAGCCATGGACTAATGGTTAGAGAAGTGGCTTTGGGACCAAAAGGTCACTGGTTTGATTCCCTGGACCAGTAGGAAGGGCTGAAGTGCCCTTGAGCAAGGCACCTAACCCCCAACTGCTCCCCAGACTGCTCTAGGTATGTTATGTCGTACATCGCTCTGGATAAGAGTGTCTGCTAAATGCTTGTAATGTAATATTGACACCTCTTTGAAAAAAAAATCCATTATCAATGCTTATGTAGCCTTACAGCAATTCTCATAGGGGTCTTATGTAGCATCATAAACACTATGGTCTTTGTAGTCATTTGAAGTAAACATTGGCGATATTTGTGTACAATTAGGTCAATTGTCATAAAGGGCTTATGTATGTTTTATGTAGCCCTATGAACACTGGTATTACCAAAACTTATAAAAGTAGTCTTTATATCAGCTGTTGAAATAAGCCTTTATTTATATAAAGGACTTCATACAGATTCTATGTAGCTTTATGGACTCAGCTCATACTTGTTGACCTGGTTATAAAACAGACATAAATATTCAAAGCACTATTGTGTTTCATCAGTTCGACCAGCACTGAAATCTTTATAAATGTTCATATTGGTTTACATCAGTGGTCTTGAAAGCTTTATGTAGGTTTCATGTGGCCCCGTGAACACTGGTATGGTATTACCAAAGCTTAGAACAGTAGTCTTTGTGACAGCTGTTGAAATAAGCCTTTATAAACAATGATGTAGGCCTTATTGTATGTTTGACTGTATGTAGTCCTATGAACACAGCTCATACCTGCTGAAAGAAGTCTTTATATACTGTAGCAGACACCAACATCCAAAGCAATACTCTGGATAATACTGTGGAAGACTTTCTTTCAACTTGGCTTCCATCTATTCTAACCCCATTGAAACCTTTATAAATGTTCATGTTGGTTTATGTCAGTGGTCTTGAACAGTTGACATGGGTTTAATGTAGCCCTAAAGTAATGTTAGCAAATAGTGTAACATGATACGAATGTTTTAGCTCAACTGACCTGCTCCCTCTGCGGCCATTGTTCATTTAGTAAGCGGAAAAAAAAAAAAAAAACAATGGAAATTTTTTGAAATATGGCTTTGCTACATGAGTCACATTGGGCTTTATATCATGTTCCTCACTCTTCCAGATTCAATTACATCCCTCAATGTCCTGAAACTCTCTCAGGTCAAACATTACAAGGGCAATAGCTTTAATCCACAATCAGGATCTGTCTCAGCAGCGCTTGTATGTGTATGTATGTGTATGTATGTGCGTGTAGCTCTGTGCTGATATTTTATGCATGTTTCATGTTTCAGTGCATCTGAATATCCCATGTGGAGTCCGTATTGTCTGCTGATTGATCTCAGCTCTGTGATGTGAGTCAATACGGCATTATTGATTCACTTTCTGGTTTTGCTTCATATTTAAAACACCATTTAGAGCTTCTGGTTTCTTTGTTCAGTCCTTCATTTTATGCGTATGACCTCTAATAACTACAAACGCCTTCTCGAGACCCGCACGTTAACATTCTCATCAATTGGTACTTTTGATCCTAGTGTTAGCACGTTATCCATTGGAGTAGTGCACAATTAGTAGAGTTTAACAGGATATGAAAAAATAAGCAAGCTGGCTCCTGGAATTTTATCGAGCAGCTGAGATGCAGGCAGTTTCTTGACCAGAGAAAGACTGGACCTGATCAGACTCGACTCCATTTTATCCAACTTGTGATTACTGCAGATCAGTGTTGTAGTCGAGTCACTAAACCTCGAGTTCGAGTCCAGTCTCGAGTCCCCAGTGTTCAAGTCCGAGTTATTAAAGAAAATCTCGAGCCGAATCCACTATTGATCCAAGTCGAGTCCGAGAACAAGACTCCAATCGCACCATTTGACGGTGGCTGTTGCTGCTTTTATGTGAAAGCGTCTCTGCTACTGTCAGTGCGTTTACATGCACATAGAGAAAATCGAATTTCTGCCGTAGCTCGACTGAAATCGAAGTTCTAAATGCCATGGAAACACCTTAGCTCAGCTGAAATCGAACGGAACTGGATTTCTCGTAATCGAGCTACACGACCTAGATTATGCGATTGTAGCCGAGCTACTTAGTGCATGTAAACCCTATCGAGCTACGTAGTCGAGCTACTTACTTCAGCACTGCCCCTTCCGGAAGTGACGAGTGACGAGACCACAAGCGGGAAACACAACAGCCTCGGTCGGCATGACAACAGTAGTAGTAGCGAGCAGCAGAAGAGGTCAGGAGGAACAACATCTCTCGATGTTGCTGTCCTCGTCGTCGTTCTTCTTGTGAACACGGAACTGATAACTTTGTTTATACTCTTGAATAGCTCTTCTTCATGATGACAACCGGAAGTGTACCAACACGATGTGCACAATGTACCTCACACAATAGCTCGATTTCCTTGTGTGCATGTAGGATTGGATTTCTCTGGCACCCCTGCTGGGACCCTTAGCTCGATTACCGACAGTAGGTCGATTTGGATGTGCATGTAAATGCACTGTGTGTTGGACTAACGTTGCTGCTCGACTACCCCATTTTAGGTAATGAGCTACGGATAAAAAGCCTTGTTCATCGCTCAGCAAGCCCCGCCCATTATCAACAGGGCAAATAACATGAGAGAGGGTTAACACAAGCTAGTTCATCGCTCAGCAAGCAAGCCCTGCTATCAACAGAGCAATGAACATAGTGTGTCACTTCCTTCTCTGGGTGGAGTCTTGGCAAATGACGATTGAAGTTCGAACTTGTCCCCGTTGTCTCCTCGATAGTTCTTCGACATATGGAACACATCACAGTGCATTTTTTCCCACTGTATGAGAAGTCTGTATAAGCAAAGCGGACAATCCTAGGGGCTTCTCTCCAGGCATTTTAGCGCCATTAACGTTCGTTTGCTCCTGAACATGACGTATGAACTGGTGAATGTGCATTCTCTTGCACAAAATTAGTATAAAAATTTATGCAGATATAAATATCTTACATCAAATTATTATGGCATGTTACAAAAAAATAAAGAAAAAAAAATCAGAGTCCTCGTCTCAAATTTACGAGTCCGAATACAGTTAATGCACGAGTCCGAGTCATCAGTGCTCAAGTCCAAGTCAAGTCATGAGTCCTTAAAATTAGAGCACGAGTCAGACTCGAGTATAAGTTCTGGACTCGAGTACTGCAAGCCTGCTGCAGACCATGACGATTGGAAATCATGCTCCTGTTTGGAAAGATACGCTAGTGTTTTAGTTGGAAGTGAATTAAAGATGGTAAAGTCACTAAAACAGCTAGTCATCTGGATAATGGTGGCTGTCAGGTACAAATTAACATAAGTACTATCAATAAAGATAATTAGTTCCATGGATGGAATATAGGTAGCTTGTAGACGAGGTAGGAGCAATGAGGCAATTCTGTGTCGAATTCATTATTCCCACAATGGGTCCATACTTTACTTCTCACTTTTACATCTACAGAGTTTTGATTGGTTTAAGCTCTGCCCCAACTCTCTCTCTCTCTCTCTCTCTCTCTCTCTCTTGGACTTATCACTTAACATTTTCCAATGGTCAAATATTTTATTGTGATTGTGATTGTATGCTTTGGCGATGTAACTGGTCATTGGTACAACGTATGTATGTATGTATGTTTGTGTGCATGTACTGTATGTTGCATAGAAGTTGTAACTATAGCTGAAACCATTGGAAAGAACCGACTTTTCATGTTTGTGTAAGTTTGTCAGTCATCATAAAGAGTTTATGTAGGTTTAATGTAACCTTATGAACACTGCCTTTACATAACGGCTTGTTCCCTGTCTTTTCTAAACTTGTCATGCACATGGTCAATAATGGCCCTTTTCCACTACCCTTTTTCAGCTCACTTCAGCTCGCTTCAGCTCACTTCAGCCCGACACGGCTCGTGTTTCGACTACCAAAGAACAGCGCGACTCAGCTCGCTTCAGCCCTGCTTAGCCCCTAAAACTCGCACCGTTTTGGAGTGGGGCTGAAGCGAGCCAAACCGAGCCGAGTGAGGCTGGGGGCGTGAGCAGACACTCCCCTGTGCACTGATTGGTGAGGAGGAGTGTCCTCACATGCCCACACGCCCCGCGAGCACGCTGGGATCTGTCAACACCGTAAACCCGGAAGAATAATAATTACGAATTACGAGAATTTCTGAAGCCTTATGCACCTCGCCTCATCTATACGCGCTTGCCAGTATCTGTTGGCGTTGTCGGTGACAACAAGCCACAGAACCAAGACCAGCAACACTAACGACTCCATGTCCTCCATGTTTATTGTTTACTATCCAGGTCGTGAGACTACCACTTAAAAGGTCACTGATGTCACTGTTTGCGCTGCTTAACGACATCACGTGACGTCCACCCACTTTCGCTAACTCCACCCAATGTGTCCACCCACTTCCAGCCAGCATGGTTCAGCGCGGTTGTAGTCGAAATGCAACTCCAACAGCCCCACTCAGCTCGACTCAGCACGGCACGGCTCAGCCCAACTCAGCCGCGTTTGTAGTGGAAAAGCGGCATAAGATCCCAGTTCAAATAAGCCTCTATAAATGTGTGTGTAGGTTTTTCAGTTTCCATGAAGAGTTTATGTAGGTTTAATGTAGCTCTATGAGCCCCAAGTAAAGCCTCGGTCACAACCGGCCGTACGTGCTCCTACGGCCGGTCTACGTGCAAAAAACGCAAGAAACGCATGGAGGGCGCGCGTGTGACGTGCTGATTTTCAAGCCGTAGACTGGCTGCAGACCGGCCGCAGAGGTTCTTTGTTATGTCAAACAAACTCTACAGGCGCTTACGTTTTTTCAGGTTGCAAGACAAACTTGCGGCCAACGTGCGTCTTTCTCCACGAACAAATAAAACGCAGCGATTTGGGAAACACCAAAAATCGCATGGCCAAAAAATCGTACGTCCGGTTGTGACCTAGGCTTAAAGTGTTGACGAATAGTGTAACGTGACACCAAGCTTAACTTCTTTTGTGACATAAACATGTTGGAAAAATCAACAAAACATAAAAGTTGCTGGCTGAAATAAACCTTTATAAATGCTTTTATAAAATGTAAGTTAATGTCAGTTGTTATAAAGAGCTTATAACAGTTGTCATGTATTCCTAAAAACACTGCATCTAAGTTGAGGGTTACTAAAATGGATATAGACAAAAGTAGATTTTATTATAGCTCATACCTTTTGAATGAAGTTGCTAAAATGGTTTTATTTATTTATTGTTTTAATGTTAAGTGCAATGAAGAGCTTATGTAGTTCTATGAACACTTTCCTTAAGTAAAGTTGATAAACTTTGTAAAATGACATCAAGCTAAACCGAACTGCTCCCTGTCTTATATAAACATTTCATCAGAATTGGAAAAAAAAAATGTTTGGTGAAATAAGCTTTCAATAATCCTTGTGTAGGTTTAAGTCAATTGCCATAAAGGGCTTATGTAGGTTTTGTGCAGCTTTATAAACACTGCCTCTAAGTGTTACCAAAATTGACAAAAGTAGATGTTATTACTGCTGAAGCCTCTTGAATTAATAAAAAATAACAATAATTTGTAAGCTTGCCAAGTTGTCATGAACAGCTTGTATAGGTTTTATAAAGCTTTATGAACACCACCCTTAGGTAAAGTATTGATAAACTATGTAATATGACATCAAGCTCAACTGAACTGCTCCCTGTCTTATATAAACATGACACCAGAATTAGAAAAAAAAAATGCTTGGTGAAATAAGCTTTCAATAATCCTTGTGTAGGTTTAAGTCAATTGCCATAAAGGGCTTATGTAGGTTTTGTGCAGCCTTATAAACACTGCCTCTAAGTGTTACCAAAATTGACAAAAGTATATTTTGTTACCGAAATGCCTCTTGAATTAATAATTTTTTTTTTTTTGTAAGTATGTCAAGCATGAAGAGCTTATATAGCTTTTATGAAGCTCTATGAACACCGCCCTTCGGTAAAGTATTGCCTTGTGTTATGTGAACTTCACATCTAAATTAACAAACATATCCTGGTTGAAATAAGCCTTTATAAATGCTTGTGTAGGTCTGCTGTTTGTCATTAAGGGCTTAGGTAGGGTTTGTGTAGCCTTATGAACACCAACCTGAAGTGTTACCAAAACTGACAAAAGTAGACATTATGACAGCTGATGTGTCAGTTATAAGCAGTTATAAATGTTTTTCTGTGTTTATGTCCGTCGTCATAAGGAGCTTATATAGATTACATGTAGTTCTATGAACACTGGTCTTAATACCTGTTGTCAAATATTGTAACATGACACTAAACATCCTATGTTAGGTGAAAAAGTCACCCAAAATCAACCTTTATAAACACTTCTGCAGGTTTACATCATTTGCCATGAAGGGCTTATTGTACGTAGGTCCTATAAAACAAGTAGATTATGAGAGAGACTATGATGCTTCTTGAAATAAACTGTTATAAATATTTATGTAGGTTGAATGAACCTAAGGGTTGTAAGTGTCCACGTAGGAAAATTATTTTCGTAATATGAACATGAAGAACGGAAAGCAATTCTGAATCATCGTGGTATATATGAATATTGTGCTTGCATAACTTGGGTTATAATATGAGTTTGCTGATCTGATTATAAATCTAATTACGGCGATGTGGTTCTCAAAATGATCTCAGCTCTGCGTTTACATCTGATTACTTTTTCCAGCAAAATAACTCCACACATTCTTCATATTTAACAGTCGTAGTAGCCTTGGAAATATCGAGGACATATTAGACAGAAAAATCTTTCAGACACAAAATACATCGTGCTATCTGAGATTTATAGGATATATTTATAGGATATATGACTACAAGTGTAACTCTCTCATCCTGGAACCACAATCACATTACATCCCAAGTTCATCAAGGACAAGGGTCGATAGAGAGAGAGAGAGAGAGAGAGAGAGAGAGAGAGAGCGCACTTCATTTGATTTCCGTTCATCGTTCTGAAGAGAATGTGATATGATTGGAAGGTCACTTCCTCTGTGTAAGTGTGTTAGTGTAGTTTCAGTATCAAGTTCATGTGCGAGTGCCATCAATTACGATCCCAAAGACAAGTTCATGCTTTTATTTTAATTCTTGTGCTACAAGTATAACCAAACTTCAGCATACTTAATGCGTCAAACTCCCAGGAGCCATCGCCGTCTCCAGACCTCCAGAGGTACGTCCCTCACATTTGTAACCAGTGTTGTAGTCGAGTCACTAAACCTCGAGTCCGAGTCCAGTCTCGAGTCCCCAGTGTCCAAGTCAAGAACAAGTCATTAAAGGAGAACTGAAGGCAAATTTTTTTTATTAGCAAAATTCTATTTATCTCATTTTATTAAATATCGGAATGCATTTTTGATCGCTATTTTGTCGCTGCTATAGCAAGTTATGAGTGTTTGAAATATGCTATGCAACATATCAGTCCATATGTCAAAGCAATGGCCGTAAACGAGATTCATTGAGACCTGTGCGAGACATCGTAGGACGGAAGTAAAACGTACAGCGGAAATCAAAGCGACCGACATCTGCTAACGTTGTCACAAGACGTGCGCGCCCTCTTTCGAATGCTGATGTAATCAAGCCGGAAGTTTTGCTTGTTTTGATAGCAATCAGGAAAGTTTGAAAAAAGTAAGCAATAAACATCATTTAAACTAGTTTTTGTGCAATACTTCGTTTGGAAAACAGTTTTCAAAATGGCAGCACTGACACCTGGCTGACACTTCACATTTCTAAGTCTCGCACAAGTCTCGTGAAGATCGCGCGGATAAGCGACGCCTGCCGTGGACCAAACAAACTAAATTCAACATGGCTAAAAACCGAATAAGCCGATAAGTATAATATTTAATTGCAGTTAGTTGCCAATACGAGTCACGATATAAAGTTACTAAAACCGAAAACGTAATTGAATAACACGTTAATTAAGAAATAAAGCAAGTTTAAAAATTATTTCAGTTCTCTTTTAAAGAAAATTGAGTCGAGTCCAAGTCGAGTCCACTATTGATCCGAGTCAAGTCCGACATAAATGTGTCACACACGCACACTCTCAAAAACACACCGATAGCTTTGAGTAGTGTGAAGATATATGTCCCATACCATAGCCTACAATAAATTCACAAAAAAAAGAAAAGTATCTTCTATTTATATAATAAGCAGCAAAGTTTGTTTGTTTGTCTTGAGCTAACGTTACCATTTCTCGATGGATTTTCACCAAATTTGGCAAGTAGGTCCGGGGATGACCCGGAATTTTGCAGATATAAACAAAATTCATGTACGGGCCCCAGGGAGGTCTCTGGAGGGCACAACATCCACCCACCCCCTCCCTCAATACCTTTCACGTTACATTTATCAACACAAACTCTCGACAGATCTTCACTAAACTTGGCACGTAGGTAAAGGAGATGGCCACACTTTGACAGAACTCAGAAATTCCATATTTGGGCCCCAGGGGGTCCCCAGTGGGCACCTGGGTGGTGGATGTTTGTATTTTTGTTTGTCTTGGGTTAACATCACCATTTCTTGATGGATCTTCACCAAATTTGACATGGAAGTCTGAGGGCAACCCAGAATTTTGCAAAACCCAAGCAACTCCTCATCACAGGTGAATTTTTTTTTTCTATTTCCGGTTGAGAGTACGTCGTGCGCATTCTGGCTGCCGCTTCTCACCAGAGCTTTTCTTTTTCAATTTTCTTTTTTTGTGTGTGTGTTTGTGTGGTTTGATGTTTGTTTGAGTGTTTTGTCCGCCGGTTGTGGTGTAGCTCCGGACCCAGTTTTGGGCGTCGGTTCCCTCCAGGCCTTGGGTCGCCGTGGGCGATGCCTGTGCTCCCAGCTGTGGACTGCAGTGAACTCGTTGCTCATTTTACATCGTGGTTGTCCAGCGCTCTGTGCTTTAACGCTTGGCGTGATATTCCGAGCGATGTTGCTCGGTGGCGTCGCGGCGGCTGTGCAGGCGGTTTGGGACACACCAGCGCTCTGCGTGGCGGAGCTTCTCTGCTCGCTTTGTGGATCCATGGCGTGGTGTTCGAGCGATGTGGCTGACGGCGTCACGGCGGCTGTGCTGGAGATGTGGGACTCGTTTTCATGCGCCTTTTGGTGGGACTGTGGCTGCTACACCACTGGAATTACATCTTGACCCCTACTTGATGGACTTTTTACTTTTATTTTTTATTATTTATTCATTTATTTATTTTATTGTTATTTTTTTTTCTTTGTTTATAATTGTAAAGCGTCCTTGGGTTTCTTGAAAGGCGCTATATAAATCTAACTTATTATTATTATTATTATTATTATTATAACTCCGGGTAACCCGCTAGTCAGGAATATTTAGGAAAAGGCTGGTGGCACTAATGTTAAGTATCCATGTCAAAAAAACATAACAATCTCACAAACATAACACTCTAATGTGCTTTATTGTAATAAATATACTTGTGTGCATTTCAGAAACATTTATTTCACGGTTTCAAAAACATTCAAAAACATTTTAGCAACATTAACGTTAGTTTGTTCCTGAACGTGATGTACGAACAGGTGAATGTGCATTGTCTTTCACGAAATTAGTATAAAAATTAATGTCGATATAAATATAAATATCTTATGCCAAATTATTACGGTATGTTATTAAAAATAAAGAAAAAATCCGAATCCGACTCCAAGTCATCGTGCTCACGTCCAAGTCAAGTCACGAGTCCTTAAAATTAGGACATGAGTCGGACTCGGGTACTACAGTACATGCCTGTCTGTAACTGCTTAATTTTCCTATTAGTTCCACTGTAGTTACTGAATAATGATTTTAAAAAACCACACACACACATACAAAATAATGTCTGGATGTTTCACTTATCCAGCAAAACACACATCATCTTCAGGAAACCCAAAACAAAACGTCCACATCTGTTTCCTCTTGAGCACAATCTCCATCTCAAAACCTGCTGTTTGAAATCTGATCACCGATGTCCAAGCTTATTTTCCTTTCGGCATTTGATCTTTCTGCCAACGTTGACCGTTTTTCACTTACCGCAAACAGAAGTGCACTTTGTGTGGGCATGGCAATGGTTATCAGGGTGCACTATTGCTAAGGAAGTGCAGGAACTTAGAGCAGACAAAAGCAAAAACAAAACACAAGGCCTTTTGGCTAATATGACATGATAAGCCATCATAACAAATGGAAATGTTTTGTTTTGGTTGGTTTTTAAATGAGAAGTGCATTTTTTATGACTGTTTATCACAGAAACACTGTATTTACCAAATGCGTTTTGTTTAGATATAAATCAGGATTATCACGAAGTACATCAATCATGAAGTGAGACTGAAGAGAACAGCAAGCTGGGCGTGTTCATGCAAAACAGTGTCTGGATATTTAAAGCTGAAGATATACAGCATATGCTTTATTTTTTGCTCTCCAAATCAAGCCATACTTTTAATGCACTTTAACCAAAAGTAAAACTGACAGAAATGCTTTTAAAACAGTTGATTGTACGGTACAAATGGACATCCTACAACATGCCGTGCTGTCATCCTACAAGCCAAGCCATCACACAAATAATTCTAACATTTTTAAAGATGCGGTCTGTAATTTCAATAAATATATATATATATATATATATATATATATATATATATATATATATATATAAAAAACACCATCTTCAATTCAGTTGCACTAAAAAGACTCTAACCCCATTCCTCGGATTTAAATACACAATCATGCAGTGTCGATTTGTTTAGAAAAGAAAGAAACTAAACTCAGCAGGTCTATTCTACCTAGGGGTGGAGCTAGTTTCAGGGCCAGAAAAATGCAACCAGAAGATATACGCCAGATCCATTGCATCTGTGGCAGTAATCAAAGTCAAAAGTATATTGAAATAATATCATTATTATTGGTAGAGGAGTAATACAACTATTATACACTAGGTGACACTTTTGCGTGTCTCAAACTGCTGTTTTAATAAGATGGCTGATGCAAAGGTCAGAGAATAAAATGGAAAATAGGAAAACTAGCAGTATTATGCTTTTTATGTTTAATAGCATGCATGTGAGAGAGGTTTCTATAGCGACAATGTTGGACAAATAGTTTTATCTTCTACGTACAGTACAGTGCAAAAGTCTTCAGCACCCTAATTTTGTTGTTTTTTGCATATAAACTTTGTTATAGATTTCTATTTTATGACTTCTACATTATCGAGTCAGTACAAAAACATTTTAGAGTTCCAAATGTTCGCTCATTTTCCAGCACAAAGTTAAATGTTACAGAAAAAAAAAGTTTGAGCAGCATATTCCATAAGAGAGCACTTTTCAGATTAAAAAAGAAACCATAATGAAGGCTACTGAAAATTTTTTGGTGCAAAATAAATGAAGAACCGAGTGTGACAGTCAAAGTGTCCAGAAGAACTGTCGCTAGTTCTGTAAAGCCAGTATCTCACTGGGCTACGACAGTCTGCGACTAGTTGGAGACACAACAATTGCGATAAACTATGCGAATTAGCGACAATTTTCACTTGGAATCACACTGAATTGATATTCACATATTTTACCGCAATTTTGTGTCTCCAACTAGTCGCAGGCTGTCGCAGCCCAGCTTTCCCTCGGCAGGCAGGGAAGTAGAGGAAGCCTCATGGAAACTGACTCGAGAAGGGTTCTCGACGGCTTTGCGACACCGGCGACACATTTGCGGCTATTTTGAGAGAAATTCTGTCGCACAAATTTTTTGAACATGTTCAAAATTTCAGCGACGAAGGAGCGACACTTTGCGACTCGTGCGAGGAAATTGAGAAGCCCTGCGAATGTTTCAAGACACTTTTGAAACTCTGTCGCGAATGACGTTCGCAAGCTGTCGCAGCCCAGTGAGATACTACCCTAAGATGCTCAGTAAAACCTACAGCTCATTTCCGCATAAAACTGCACTCACTGTACCGCAGACTACTATTTTTTTTTAAGTAAATGGTCGTCTTACACCAAATACTGACTTTGTTTCATTTATTACAGCTTACTGATTACTGTTTATAGTATTTTTTTATGTTGAAACATTTCATTTCATTATTTTTAAGCCATTTTTCATCAACAGCATTTCTTCACATGTGCCTAAAGCCCGGCACACACGGGCGATTTTCCGTTGCTTGGTCGTGCAACTTTTTGACGCAAGCGAAAAATTGCTTCGTGTGCGGATATTTGCGACGGCGATTTTTTTTTGTTGCTTGAGACAGATCGCAGGTATCAAACATGCTTGATATTCTGTGACAAAAAAAATCGCCAGTCGCTGACCTGTTGCAGAGAGATCGCCGCGTGTGCGTGTCTTTGCAGTAACGAAGCGATCAACTCCAAAGGCTAAGCCCGCGAAATAGTCATGTGATTTCCACGTGACTTGCATCCCCCTCCCCAAATCGCCTACTGGTCGCAGATAACATGCACATGCAGCTACTCGAGAGGGGAAACTTGCGTCCAAAAATTGCAATATGCTTGCGATGAGAAGTCGCCCGTCTGCACCGGGCTTAAGACTTTTGCACAGCACTATGAACAACAAGAAATGACTTTTTTTCCTTTTGTTACAGTTGGCTTTGAGCTGAATTTTGTCATACAAAATAGTTTGAGAAGTTTTTTTCTGGGTTTTTTTTGTTGTATTATTAGTTTTAGCAGTAGACACTGCAGTAGCAGTAAACCAGCATAAACAGGATGTGATTGTTTCATACAGCTAGTTTATCAAGAATGGCAAAAAGTCATAAAGTAATAAACAAAGTCATTGATATTTTTCTTATCGCAGCTTTATGATTCGGTAAAAGTTAATTCTGTGCTTAAGGTTAAAATTTAATCGAAGTGACATGAATTAGAGTTAACAATTGCTATTCAAGTCTTATCAAGGAACCAGAGTCAGATAGTAGTGATAATAGCTAACAGTGTGGAAGAGCATATGATGAAATGACAGCAGCTGTATACAGGTTAACAGCGCACACACACACACACACAATATCGTGAGGAGTTTAACCCATGCACGCCTGATGTACAAAACAACAGAATGCTTCTGTAGCCTCAGGAAAATTGTGTGTGTGTGTGTGTGTGTGTGTGTGTGTGTGTGTGTGTGTGTGTGTGTGTGTGTGTTTTGGGCTTTTGAATGGGTGTTTTGTTTGCCTTTGTGCTGCAGTAACAATGTGTGTGTGTGTGTGTGTGTGTGTGTGTGTGTGTGTGTGTGTGTGTGTGTGTGTGTGTGTGTTGGGGCGTTTAGGGGCGTGTAGAGAAGATCAGTGGGTGTAAACATCTCTGTAATTTACCATCTCTGATGCTTGTCACCTCGTTTCCTTTTTTTTTCTTTTGTTTTTGGCTCAGGAGCACAAAACCTCTCGGCAAAATCGGACCCTTGTTCCAGGAATCCTCCTCTTCTTCATCTTCATGCACTAAATAAATCAGCTACAGCTGCATCATCATCATCATCATCATCATCATCATCCAATGCTGAAAACAAAAAACATGGTCCGAAGCCCAGTTGGATGGCTGAACTCAATCTGCTCCATTTGTTTACGGTGTATTTATGATTTGTTTAATATGGTTTGGTGAACATAGAGAAGTGCTACCACACTGGGTTTCTGAGGCAATTTGTCATGTGTGTGTGTACACATTTGCCATCTGTTAGTACAAACCCACACACACGCGCGCACACACTTCCTGACACAAAGTCCAGTGGGGTTGCCATGGCGAGAGTGAGGCACAAAGAGAATCGTCCATTCTTGCATAACTGAATGAAGCTTTTCATCAGACACGAAGGTGGGGGAGAAATGTGTGAGAGAGAAAATGAGAGAGGGACAAAGAAAGAGACAGAGAGTGAGAGTGAGCAAGAGAAGGAAAGAGAAGACTGGAAATGCTGACAAACACCAAACTGTGGCCAAACTCCATTGAGGGAAATGCTGTGTCATTATTTGCATTCGTGTTATTCCTGTTATCTCAGTTAAACAGCTCCAGATCTTTCTCTAGGACAATAAAAAAGTACTTTGATTAAAAAAAAAATAAATAATAATAATAATAAAAAAAACAAGGACGCATGCAGTCAGCTTGGGATCAGCTTGGATTTGATTTAAAAAGGGGGAAAAGTCCCAAAAGTACTGTAAAGTTCTTTAGAGAGAAAGTGTGTGAGTGTATGTGAGAGAGAGAGAGAGAGAGAGAGAGAGAGAGAGAGTTCAACGTGGTGCTTGAGCTACCACTGAATGATCTTTGTGTTCCTTCTGTCAAACCTTTCTGTAGATACTTCGATCTACAGAGCACTAATGGAGTGAGCACTTGACATCATTGTAAAACCACAACAAAAACATAACCAGTCCCACTAATGGTCTCCGCATGCCTGCGAGGCCAATGTGTCAGCTCCGACTCACCCTTTTTTCCCCCGACGTTGTTTTAAAAATGCAGGCCAACCAAAATCAAACAGAGTACTGACATCTCAGTCACATCCCCCAGCTCACATTTAGACCTGAGCGCAAATTCCGCTTCAAAATCCTCCACCAAACTGATGAGAAGAAAAAAAAAAAACAAGCACCACCACCACCTCCTCCACCATCACCACCTCCTCCACCATCACCACCTCCTCCACCACCACTAACAACAACTACATCAACAACAACAATGCGATCTTCTGAAACAATGTAGGCATGTGTTCATTTAAGCCTTTCAGAAGTGGGCCCGGGGTTTTTTTTCTTGTAAATTTGCCTTGACTGCTACCACATGTGCAGCCTTCTAAACGGTACACTCGGGCCCAAACCGCACTCATTACAGAGCGGAGAAGCGGCCAATCAGCAGCCGAATGTCAAACCCAAACTGCAAAAGTAGCCGTAGAGCTGTATCTCAGAGTCATTTGTCGTAAAAATCCATAAATACTGAAATGCAAATGTAAATATCATACTGTATTTAGAAAGATCTAAAGGAATTAAGTGAAATGACGAAAAGGTACAAATGAGAACCTTTAGTGTAAAACTGGTACTTTTCCTTTTTTTTGTTTCTTGTTTTTTTTTTCTTCCTTCCTGTATGAATGTTGGCTAAGATTTGAAATGTTGATAAGAATATAACAATTCTCAACGAGTCCTGTTTTATTTTTTCCTAGTAAACCATGATGGCTAGCCTGATTTCCTCCAAATTACTACAACAACCACATTTCCTTTTCACTTTTGATGCCCAGATTAGGAAAGTTCCCTTTCAGTGTCCTTTTTTTCCCCTAATCCAATCATCCTACATTAGCTAAAGCTTCATTAAACCAATGGCTAATTAAGGTTCTGATATAGTTGTAGATTAAAGTGACTGGATTTCCAGATAATGGTGTCTTATAAAATGCTTCTGTAATTATTACAGCTATTATTAGCAAACACTTCAGGATGGCATATCAGATGGGTTTATGTGCATGTTTATTCATTGCCTATCAAAAGTGAGCAGATAAAAACTTCCATTGCTGATTACAGGATGTAACATTTTACACTCTTGGGAAGTTTTTTTTTTTTTGCTTATTTGGCACAAAACATGACCGTCCTGAGAAATCACGGCCAAAAAAAATGTTGTTGTCGGTGGTGTTGGTGTTGTTAATTAATATTATCTAAATATCATTAACAGGGATAAATGTGAGTCTGTAGAAAGTTCCGACAAGTTGAGATGGAAAAGGATGCATGTTCTGATTTTCTATCTATGAAAATAAACTTTTGGGGAAATGAGGACTGTTTGAAAGCTCTTCTTCAATGTCAGAGCTGCACATGAACGCAGTTACGAAGCGTGCATACATACTGATCTGATGGATGATTTATTTATCACAAGCAGTTGCATTCAAACTGTTTGTCGTAACCACAAATGGCTCTTGGAGGAAGTATATCCGGACCTAACTCTCATGCATATATATTATGTTATTTAAATAAAGGCAAAGGATCAGGTTTCTTTGCATGATAGACTTCACTAAGTTGGACACTGATAGTCTGTTGGATCGCATCACAAAACATGCTTTGTTCAACAAGATGGTATCTAGAACGAAGTGGGGGGAGAAGAGGTTTGAAGAGGTCTGAAGATTTGACCAACACTTTGGGAATTTCAGCTCTGGCTGTGAAAACTTTAGTGGCCCAATAGTAACATTTACACAATACCCCTGAGCCCAGGTCAACAAATCACACACAAGTGGCCCAAAAGGAAAACATTCCAATCATATCATTGTGTCATGATGCCCATGGCGTTGTGGAGAGGAGGAGGAGGAGGAGGAGGAGGTGGTGGGGTGGGGGGGCAAGGGGGGGGAAAGACGCACGGGAAAAAAAAAAAAAACACCGCACAATCCGTGCATTCATTGTCCCGCAGCGCGCGAGCTCGGCTTTTGTCTGGAGCGCTCGCCTAACAACTGCTTTTTCCAACAACGCGCTGCTTAATCCATTAACGTGACACTCTTAATTACAGGTTGCATGTGTTTCCAGCTCTCCAACTTCTCTCTCTGTCCATCCCCGTGTTTGTCCACCTCAGAATATCACACTTAAAGTCAAAAGTGCATGCAACTTCTGCACAATTTGTCCTTTTATTATTATTATTATTATTATTATTATTATTATTATTATTATTATTATTTCTTAAACGCGTGCATGCACGCACGCACCTGCTCCATGCTCATTTAAGATGCCCAAAGCAGAGTAAACTGCAAGACTAGAAACCTGTGTCGTCTTATTGCGTTAAAAAAAAAAAAACCACGCACAATGTTTATAGCATTAATAACTGTAAAGGTGCATGATGCGCAAACCTACTGCAAAACATGGTCCTGTGCAAAATATCACTGAGGTGCGTTTATGAATAAAGTCTGACATGGTGCGAGTGCGCATGGGGTTTTGTAAACAAACAAGCAAACAAAGTCGTTAGAAGTGCGTGCGCAAGAGCGCCAAGGCAACTTCGCGCAAGAAAGGATGAATTAAGAGCATCTCACCTTGTTGTAGCTGTAGTAGCCAGAGCAGTGGGAGAAATCCATGTTCTGTGGATCTCCAGGAATTGCAGTCCCCCCTGAGGACGGATAAAATCGTACATCCATGCTTTTTTTTTTCCTGTCTTTGGAAAAGCGCAGCTGCACTGCGACCAGTTTGTGTCTTTGCGCTGCCTTTTTTTAATGTATATATATATATATTATATATATATATTTACAATCCAAGAGGAAGGCTGGGAAGGTGGAGTGTCTGATAAAGAAATAAAGGAGTGGTTCAATTTAAGTGGGGGGAAAAAAGTTTGTTTTTTAGTAATCCCGGGATTCGGTTCACCTCAAGGAGGTGCGGAAAATGTCCGGGTCTGGCGCGCGCTCCGAGGAGTGCGGGACACAAAAGGAGGCAAAGTGAAAGCAGTGCGTCCTTTACAGCCTGTCCTTGCACAGCATCACACTCACATCTAATTCGTCCGAGTTCAAAGTTACACTGATCTCATACAAACAACCAAAATGATCCCTTTCCATAGGACACTTCTCTCCGTCACCATGATCCTCCAATGTCTTTTTTTCTTCCTTATTATGATCAGGTCTCATAGAAAGGGAAAAAAAAAAACTTCCCAAGTGCAGTTTACAGATTAATTATGCCGCCGGGTTGCAGGGGATCAGAGATAACCAATAGTCTCCTTGTTAACATCAGCCTACATCAAGCTGTGTGTTTTTAAGCGTAATGAAGAAGAAGAGCGTGCGGCCAACCGCGACCACGCCCCGCGCCCTGATAACCACGCCTACTGGGTAGTAACATAGAACTCCTTTAACCCGGCCGGCACCTTAAATCCTGTAGGTCGGATGATTTCTGTGCTTTAAACCCAAGAAAATCTAATATAATTCCCCAGCCCCTTACATTCAAGGGTTAAACTGGGAATTAGGCGTTGATGCAGCACTGCAGTTTTCATGGGTGCCAATATTTATATATATTTATTAATGTGGATGTTTCAGCATCGATACTGTACCGTGCGTTTTGCTGCACTAAGTTATGTGGCAAGGTGAAATGCTGTAAAACAGCAGGGAGGACTGAAAGCATGCTTCTCTTATGATGAAAATTTGCAAGTAGAAACATGCAGCGGCAAGAAAAGTCTGAAAATCAACTTTCTTTTCCGGGGAAATTACTTAATGCGTGCTCAGAAAGTCGCGAGAAGATGCCAGATGATGTCATATGTTAATTTGCTGACGTGTTAAATTGTCATAATTATTTGCATATCAAAATTGAAGAAGGAAGAATTTGTGAAGGCACTTCTGAAGATGTAATGGTGATCAGTGATTGGTAGTTGGGAACAATGGTGAACAGTAATTCGCTACTGAGAACACTGGTGATCAGTAATTGATCATTGGGAACAATGGTGATCAATGATTTGGTTTTTGGAAACAGTGGTGATTAGTAGTAGGGTATTGAGGGCAATGGTGATCAGTAATTGGGTACTGAGAACAATAGTTATCAGTAATTGGTAATTGGGAACAATAGTGATCAGTGATCAGTCACTGGGAGTAATGGTTTCCAGTTATTTGTAGTTAAGAACAAAGGTGATCAGTAATTCTGTGTTGAGAACAATGGTGATCAGTGATTCGGTGTTGAGAACAATGGTGATCAGTGATTAGTTGTTGGGAACAATTGTGATTAGTACTAGGGTATTGCGAACAATGGTGACCGCTAATTGGGTATTGGGAAAAAGTAGTGATCAGTAATTGGTCATTGGGAACAATGGTGATCAGTGATCAGCCATTGGGAATAATGGTGATCAGTGATTGGTAATTGTGAACAATGGTGATCAGTGATTGGTTGTTGGGAACAATGGTGATTAGTACTAGGGTATTGAGAACAATTGTGACCACTAATTGGGTATTGGGAACAGTAGTGATCAGTAATTGGTCATTGGGAACAATGGTGATCAGTGATCAGCCATTGGGAATAATGGTGATCAGTGATTGGTAATTGTGAACAATGGTGATCAGTGATTGGTTGTTGGGAACAATGGTGATTAGTACTAGGGTATTGAGAGCAATGGTGACCACTAATTGGGTATTGGGAACAGTAGTGATCAGTAATTTGTCATTGGGAATAATGGTGATCAGTGATGGGTTCTTGTGAACAATGGTGATCAGTGATTGGTACCTGGGAACAATGATGGTCAGTGATTAGTTGTTGAAAACACTAGTGATTATTACTTGGTCATTGGGTGCAATGGTGATCAGTGATTGGTAATTGGAAAACACTACAAACTGGTGGTGAGTCGAGTGAACCTGCTCTCTCAACTCATATAACTAGCAGCTGTGATGTGAGCTGGAGAGCCATACAAAGTCCAAGATAGTCACTAACATCAACTCAGAAAGTCACTAGATTTGATAGACTCATTTTTGAGGGGGGAAAACCCACCAGTCACCCAATCTAGTGGCAAATCACTAAGTTGACACCACTACTGTCAGGGTAATACATCACATTAAATACTTAAATTGTTGAATCAAAATTTGTATTAGACACAATTTAACTGCTGTCCAACAAATTATCAGATCACATCTCATCTCCATATGCTGTTGACATGAAGGTGTACAAGGAAACTTGGAGCAAATTCAACAGCTGAAAAATCCCCAGTATACAATTTCCTTAAATTTATACTTACTGTTAAATTTCCACTTGTGGTGTTTATTTATAGCCACCTGGACTTCCATTAACACATTAGCTGCTACTTCAACTCTGCAACTCTTAATTCAACCTTGTAAGATGACAGTGAAGTCAAACCTAAGGATTCTGCTGTGTACAGTGTTGCACTTTGGTTTATGAGATGTTGTATTATATTAAACCGACATGGTCTATTTAAATGATAAACCTGCCTTCGCAAATCCGAGGTGGATTATTTGCATGCGAATCAGCCGTTTCCTCTTCTGCCTTTCCAGAGAAGTCTAGACCCTGTTGTAAATGCAGCATATCTACCTGAATGCTTATACTCTAGGCTTGATGATAACTTATTTCACACTCGTTTAAAACAAACATCTATACTGCAAGTGAACAATAGTTAATTAGCAACTCGCAAGTTTGTCATACTTGCATACTCGCCATGTTAGTACAAGCTGGATGGGCAGGGAATGTTGAGAAAGAATGCTATGAATTCTACATAAACTCAGTACAATACAGAGAGAGAGAGAGAGAGAGAGAGAGAGAGAGTTCTTGCTAATCAAACACTGTCTCTGTTGTAGTAGGTTGATATCATTCCCTAATGTTGCCACAAGGGGCAGAGAAATGAAATGTAAGCTGCACAGGGGTGATTATCATTTCATAAACTCACTTGGCTAATGTAGACCTTCTCTACAAGATTATAATAGAGTTCTACGAGTCACAGTCATTTTAAGCATCCAAATAATCTAGCAGACCTGCTACACAAGGACGTTCTTGACACTTTTGCAACTAGAGACCCCCTTTCAGTGTAAAAGAACATTTCATGAACCGTGTAATGATTGTAACATTTATGAATACGATCCAACTGTACAAATGTTGTTATTGGTGCCTAGCAATCAAACCAGTAACACTATGTTTCAGATTTAAAACACTTAGTGTCTTGTAAACAGCAGGTTTTATAAAAATATCAGGTCAATTTGGATTGTTTTGAGGTTTCTAAGCTTTAGATTAAGAAATGAACAACTTCCTGGAAGAATTACATTGGCAGCATCCATCCATCCATCCATCCATCCATCCATCCATCCTTCCATCATCTTATCCATCAGGATCACGGGGAAGCTGGAGCCAATCCCAGGGGACTTCAGGCAAGAGATGGAGTATACCCTGGGCAGGTCGCCAATCGATCATAGGGCTCATAATCAGCATGATTTTTTTCAATAGAAACCTGATTAAATGGATCAGATAATTATGTTTATGGTACCTGACCACGAGCTGGTCTAGTGGTTAGTGTGTCTGCCTTTCTATTGCAAGTTCTACTCGTGGTTGGGTCATCCCAAAGACCATCATAAAAATGGTACCTACTGCCATCTGGCAAGGCACGCAGCAATACAGATGTGATTAGGGAGTCAAACTCTCGCAGTTACCAGAGGACTGACCCCTCACTGTAACTTTAGCTATGTAATAGGCGAAAAGCTGAGGGCTACAGAAACAAAGATCAGCGCCACCCAATGTGCCTTAGGGGCCTGGTTAGTACTGGGATGGGAGACTGCCTGGGAAGACCAGGTCCTGGCACAGGAGTGACTTTGACTTTTTATAGTAACTAAATAACAAGACCATCAATGACGGCGTAGCTCACTCTGGCCCTGTCTAGTCCAGAATGAATGATCTAAAGTGGGCCACCTTGCACAATAAATGTTGCAAGCTACGTATATACACTATATACAAGCTATATATAGAAGCAATATCCACCCTAGGAATACCGGCCTATTTGCCAGAAAGAATCCAAAACAGCGAGGAGTTGACCGAGAAGAAGCAATTTTTGTTGAATTGCTCATTAAGGCTTAATCAGTCCATAACTTCATTAATAATTGTAATTAAGCAAATCTGGGTAGAAGTTATATGCACCCTAGGTACCCCACCTTCATGCCAGAAAGAATCAAAATCAGTGAAGAATTGAGGGAGAAGAAGCGATTTGTGTGGAAACTGCTCATTAGGGATTGATTGATTGATTAATTACTCCATATCTTCATTATTAACTGCAATTATGCAAATTTGGGCAGAAGCTATATGCATCCCAGGCAGACCTACCTTCCTGCCAAAAAGAATAAAATTGGTGAAGAATTGAGAGAGAAGCAGCGATTTTCGTGAAATGTGGACGACGCCAGACGGACGCCGGACAACATGTGATGGCATAAACTCATCACCTGTCGGCCGGATGAGCTAATAACTATAAATCTAACAGTAGAATTTGATTGTTTTCCTATGACATTTCCTCCCAAAGTGATTTACTTGATGCTCTTCAACCACACCCACAGCAATTTCCCACTTGTTAATTGTTTTTTATTTATTGAAGAAATACACCTCATACTTTTTTATTCATTTATAATTACATGTAATATCATGGATTGTCCTTGAAACAAGGTAGTTCCTGTTATCACTTCCATTATAGCTGCTATAAATAGTCTTTCCCGTCTCTTTTCTTCTGTTTGTTGAGGTGAAAAAGACAAAAGAAAAGCAGATTGTCGTGTTACTGAGAAATGGCAAATTGCAAGGTCTTCCCGTGGAGGAAAACCTACAGCTGCAGTTTTAACTTGAAGTGTTAGAAAACACTGACACTGTAGATTCCTTCGGTGAATGTTAAATAAACAACTTACAGAAAACTTCACCATATCAGTGTTTTGACATTTTTCTTTGTTACGTAACATAATACGGTATAGCATACAAATATAAACTTTGAAGCCAGAATTATAGCTCGAGCTTCTGTTATAGGACTGCGAGTTGGCCGCCTCTCGACCGGGAGGTCGCGAGTTCTACTTGCGGTCGGGTCATACCGAAGACCATCATAAAAATGGTACCTACTGCCGTCTGGCAATGCACACTACAATACAGATGCGAGTGGGGAGTCAAACTCTCACGGTTACCAGAGGACCCGCCCCCCACTGTAACCCTTGCTGTATTGCTGGGTTTCACATGATGTCACATCCGCCTCATTAGTTATTCAAAACTTTAGCTGGTGGTCTACCAAAGCTCAGTTGACAAAGCGTTTGTATGAAGAAGGCGCATTGCTCGTATGAAAAATGCCTTACGCTTGCAATGTTTTAGGTTGTTCGAATCGATCAAACCGTGAAACTGATAAAAGTTTCTTCAGGGTTCCCCGTGAACTAATAAAAAAAGGGTGAACAAACACAGGCTTTCACAAAAGGACGTCGAGAAAGGTGGCTTTTGAACCTCTCACTGAACTCGAAGGGAGCTGAGTTGAAGCATGCTCGAGTTTGCAGTGATCACTTGGTGAAAGGTTTGTATCCCTCTCAGCTATGGCCTTAGTGTTTACCAAGTACTTTTCTTGCTATGTGTCGTTATTTTACAGGACTTTTTTTTAAGCCACAAAGCGCTGAAGTCCCCAGCTGTTTCTTTGTTTACTCCTCACAAAGTCTATATGCATGAAGGTCGCAACAAAATTCTTACCCAGCCGTACGGTTACAATGCGCCGTGATCACTTCTCCGTCTTGTTTAACTAAGATCCAGGTCTTTAAAGGGGTTTCTGATGATCTTTGTGAATGGTTTACCTGAGAGATAAGAGCCAACACAAGTGAGAATCAGGCGAACTGTCACTTCAACTTGCAATGCTTCGTTGTAAAGACGTGAATTAAAAGCTTTAAAAAAACACACTGAGATGGGCAAAACAATACAGGATTCATTCGGCAGTGACTTGATAGCGAGGTCCTTTACCCAGCCACATACAAAAAAGTTGTAAGCCTCCATACTCTTCCACGCTTTCATCTGTTTTGCGGTGTAGAAGGACGTCTGCAACACCAGATAGTTCGAGATGTCGGGGAACTCGACTGAAGGGTCGTTTTTGAGATCGTATAACAAATCCTTCTTTCCCAGACTGTAGGGGTCGATTCCATTGCACAGAGCAATCTTCTGAATATATCTAAAGCCAGCAGTGGCTTCTAGATTACGAGCGTACTCTGATAAGTTATCGCTAGTTGTTTTGCACTACGGCAGCCATTTAGACCACCAGCTATTTCACTTCCGGTAAAACCACTAAGAAAAGTCACGTGACTGAAACCCAGTAATAGGTGAGAGGCTGAGAGCTATCGAAACAGACATCAGCGCTGCACCCATACGCCTTAAAGAGTTGGCTAGTGCTGGGGCAGGAGACTGCCTGGGAAGACCAGATTCTGGCGTGAGAGGGATTTTGACTTTTTTTTTTTTTTACTTCTGTTATAGACATTTGTGACCAATCAGAATGAAGAATTCAACAGCACTGTGTTATTAATAAGATTAATATTTATCAGCTAATACTTTTGCATTTATAATAATTGTCTTTATACTTGGTGTCTAAACAAGCAGTTTAAATTTATTGTGCATCACTCAAGGATAATATAGAAACTTGTCTCATCTCATCTCATTATCTCTAGCCGCTTTATCCTGTTCTACAGGGTCGCAGGCAAGCTGGAGCCTATCCCAGCTGACTACGGGCGAAAGGCGGGGTACACCCTGGACAAGTCGCCAGGTCATCACAGGGCTGACACATAGACACAGACAAACATTCACACTCACATTCACACCTACGGTCAATTAATACCCTGTCCACACTAGGGATTTTGTACCGATACGAAACTACTTTCGTACCGCAACACCTGTCCACACTAGCAACTATACCGGTACTGTAGCGGTATAACTGTATCGGTACGAAACCCATAAATGTATGGGTTTCGTACTGGTACAGTATCGGTACTGTAGCGCTTCGCTGTAGTGTGGACAGATGAAGCGGTTCTGTATCGATACAAATATAATGCGCATGCGCAAAGTCACACACCTCAATCGATGTCTTCGCTGAATAAAATAGTGAAGAACGGAGATTCGTTTGTTTCTTTCTCAACTGCCTCGCGCATTTTATACGATTCGACTGAATAAACGACCACCAGAAATACAGACTGTACACTGACAACAAAAAGCACACACACGTTGTTTCATCCGTACAGAAGCCGAGAGAGGGCCTTCATATAATCCTTTTTTTTTATTCATCTTGTTATCCCGAGATAACGACATAATTAATTCAGGATCTCGAGAAAACAACACAACTAATTCGAGATCTCGAGAAAACAAAACCGTTATTTCGAGATCTCGAGAAAACAAAACAATTATTCCGTGATCTCGAGAAAACAAAACAGTTATTTCATGATCTCGAGTAAACAGCTGGCGGCACGGTGGTGTAGTGGTTAGCACTGTCGCCTCACAGCAAGAAGGTCCTGGGTTCGAGCCCCGGGGCCGGCGAGGGCCTTTCTGTGTGGAGTTTGCATGTTCTCCCCGTGTCCGCGTGGGTTTCCTCCGGGTGCTCCGGTTTCCCCCACAGTCCAAAGACATGCAGGTTAGGTTAACTGGTGACTCTAAATTGACCGTAGGTGTGAATGTGAGTGTGAATGGTTGTCTGTGTCTATGTGTCAGCCCTGTGATGACCTGGCGACTTGTCCAGGGTGTACCCCGCCTTTCGCCCGTAGTCAACTGGGATAGGCTCCAGCTTGCCTGTGACCCTGTAGAAGGATAAAGTGGCTAGAGATAATGAGATGAGATGAGTAAACAGCTGAGAAATGGTTCATTCAGGTGCGCCAAGAGACTTGTGATATGCTGACTTTGGGGCTATTTCTCATTCTGTATAGACGCAACTTTGGTCATTAGAATGTCTGGAATAATCGATCACCTAATAAGGCAATATTTTGATCAGGGGTTGACACAGGGAGAGATTGCATTAAGTCTTTTAATAAGAGATAATTTCAAAATTAGTCCGCGGCACCTCCGCAGAAGACTGGCCCGGCTTCGTCTCTACCGACGGAGATACAGTGATCCAGCTGAGATCATGAAATAATTGTTTTGTTTTCTCGAGATCACGGAATAATTGTTTTGTTTTCTCGAGATCTCGAAATAACGGATGCCATATATTCTCGGAAGGAAGTTACTCGGTAACCACGGAAACATTTCGTGCACGCGCATTTCAACTACCGTGAAAGAAAACCGCAAACATTTCTCGCTAGTGTGGACAGATGCACTAAACTGTACCGGTATACTTTGTATCGATACAGTTATACCACTATCGTACCGGTATAAGTGTGAACACAGCATTAGTGTCACCAGTTAACCTAACCTGCATGTCTTTGGACTGTGGGGGAAACCGGAGCACCCGGAGGAAACCCACATAGAAACTTGTATTATGAGTATTTGTTTTAAAGTACGGTAAATGTTTAACATGCCAAAAGCAAGACATTGAGAAATGCTTGATGAAATTAAATGAGACATCAGACGCTGTGGGATGAGTGTGTACTGTTCTTGAAGAACATATTTGCTTGAACTGTTTACTAGCCAAAGAAATCAATTCACATCTCCTCTGCCAATTCACAACTCAAACTGTGCTGCAAATATAATATTTACAATGAGACTCCCAGTTGTTCTAAAGCCTGTATGCAAATCTGCAGGACTCTGTGATAGGGGACTGAAACTCAGACGTTACAACAGTAAAGCACTGATGAGTCATGACATCTGGAAAGGATTACTGTATGTTTGAAGAAAGCCAACGGACACCTATAACTCACGCTGCCTGTTTCCAACTGTGAAACCTGGATCATTTTTAGTGTAAGCAGGAATAATGCAAACTCTGATTCATTTTTGACTGATATATGAAGTGATTCATTAACATTTATACTGCAGCGATGGTGAATGCTTACAGTAACCCTGATTCGTCAGAACGTTAATGTTCTTAATGCAGCTGCAAATCACAGCAATACAGGGTATCTTTACAACTTTTATCCAATATGAAAAAGACAACCAGGAAGTGTAGAAATACAGCATGCAGATTGTCGCATTTTACCGACAAACATTAAGGTTTTCTGAATACCAGGTTTTACATGTTTTGCACATTGCTAATGTTGCTCATATTAACATATAGTTTTTAACTTATCATCAAGATTCACATTGATGAATTCTATTGTAATTTCATCTCATCTCATCTCATTATCTCTAGCCACTTTATCCTTCTACAGGGTCGCAGGCAAGCTGGAGCCTATCCCAGCTGACTACGGGCGAAAGGCGGGGTACACCCTGGACAAGTCGCCAGGTCATCACAGGGCTGACACATAGACACAGACAACCATTCACACTCACATTCACACCTACGGTCAATTTAGAGTCACCAGTTAACCTAACCTGCATGTCTTTGGACTGTGGGGGAAACCGGAGCACCCGGAGGAAACCCACGCGGACACGGGGAGAACATGCAAACTCCGCACAGAAAGGCCCTCGCCGGCCCCGGGGCTCGAACCCAGGACCTTCTTGCTGTGAGGTGACAGCGCTAACCACTACACCACCGTGCCGCCCTCTATTGTAATTTAACAACTAATAATGTATAACCCTTGCTTTGGTAAAGTTTTTGATATGACCTTTATGAAAGAAGACTTCTATTACTTCCAGTGCTGTAGTCGAGTCACTAAACCTCGAGTCCAAGTCCAGTCTCAAGTCCCCAGTGTTCAAGTCTGAATCAAGTCCAAGTCATTAAAGAAACTTTCAAGTCCACTATTAATCCGAGTCGAGTCCGAGAACAAGACTCCATCCGCACCATTTGACGGTGGCTGTTGCTGCCTTTATGTGAAAGCGTCTCTGCTACTGTGTCGGACTAACGCTACTGCTCGACTGCCCCATTTTAGTTAACAGGCTACAGATAAAACGCTTGTTCGTCGCTCAGCAAGCCCCGCCCACTATCAACAGGGCAAATAACATGAAAGAAGGTTAACACAAGCTAGTTCATCGCTCAGCAAGTAAGCCCCACCCACTATCAACAGAGCAGTGAACATAGCGTGTCACTTCCTTCTCTGGGTGGAGTCTTATCAAACGATGGTTGAAGTTCGAGGTTGTCCCCGTCGTCTCCTTGATAGTTCGTCTACATATGGAACACATCACAGTGCATTTTTTCCCACTGCATGAGAAGTCTGTATAAGCAAAGCAGACAATCCTAGGGGCGTCTCTCCAGGCATTTTAGCGCCATTAACATTCGTTTGTTCCTGAACATGATGTACGAACAGGTGAGTGTACATTCTCTTGCACGAAATTAGTATAAAAATGAATGTAGGTATAAATATCTTATGCCAAGTTATTATGGCATGTTACAAAAAATAAAGAAAAAATCCGAGTCCTCGTCTCCAATATACGAATCCGAATGCAGTTAATGCACGAGTCCGAGTCCAAGCCTGAGTAATCAGTGCTCAAGTCCAAGTCAAGTCATGAGTCCGTAAAATTAGAGCACGAGTCAGACTTGAGTCTGAGTCCTGGACTCGGGTACTACAAGCCTGCCAGTGTCAGCACTTTGAGGTAAAGTTTTTGAGGGTGGTAAAGTCTTTTTTCTCAGTTACGTGACAAACTGTGTTTTTACTTCTTATCAGCTTCAAGAGAGAGAAAAAAGAGAGTTTAAGACTGTTTAACTGTTATAATCGAAGTGAGAACATGAACCAACTTGTTTTGTGGATGTTCTACAACATAAAATCTAACTATAAACAGATAAACGTCAAATTGCGTCAAGTCAGTTTATTTGTATAGCACTTTTAACAATAGACATTGTTGCAAAGCAGCTTTACAGAAAAATAAAGATTTTTAACATATGAACTACTAAATTTATCTCTAATTATTTTATTTATACCAAATGATTAAGCTTGAGGTGACGGTGGGAAGGAAAAACTCCCTGAGACCACATGAGGAAGAAACCTTGAGAGGAACCAGACTCAAAAGGGAACCCATCCTCATCTGGGTGATAACAGATAGTGCGATTATAAATAATTTGCAGCTATAAGTGTGTCCTATAGGCTATGGTCAAAACGTGCAATTGTGTAACCAGGAAATTCAAGTTTTAGCATGAAGTCTATTTTGTTGAAGTTCATTGATGGAAATTGAGTGCAAGACTGTTCATGACAACTGCAGTCCAAAAGTTACCATGGTGATTGTAGTCCTAAGGCACCGTAGCAGAACTGTAAGTGTCCAGCACCATCTTCTAAGTGTATTTTTAGATTGTCCATATAGGACCATCCTCCACAGGAGCGAAGTGATGAGAAGTTCAGCCAGAAGTATGGCATGAGGATGGATCAGGCTGGTCCAGGAAGCAGGAGAGGCCAGCATCACTGGTGTTTCAGGAGTGACATGTAACTTGACAGAGAGAGAGAGAAAACAGGTTGTTAGGTATGTCAGTTGTCACCTAATGGTTAAGAACAGGGTACATTGTGCACTGAGGGCAAGCAGGGACTCCGGCAAAACCGACTAAGACAGCATAACCAAAACGGAGAACCAGAAGGTAACACAGACACGAGGGCACCCTGAGACATAAAGTGGCCAGTCACTCCACCGTCAGAAAGTTTTGGGTTTTTTTTTTGCTTTTTTTTTTTAATTAAATAAAAAAAATTGTTGACATTTTGTTGTGGTATAAGATAAATAACCCACTTCAAGATGTGATGTTAATGGAAAATATTCAATTTCAGAGTAGCACCGGTAACCCGGGATGCATCACACCACTCCACCATTGATTATTTTTCTCGAACAACACATCCCTGAGTGTTTAATTCCTTGCATAATGTACAAATGCAACTCTGTGAAACATAAAGCTCTTTTGTATCGTCTTGTAAAAGTTCCCTTGTAAATCAAAACGGTATGATTGCCTGTAGTGCATTTTATTCACCACGAATTGGCCTAGTGGTTCATGTGTCCACCTCTCAACCAGGAGATCATGAGATCTACTTGTGGTTGGGTCATACCAAAGACCAGCAGGAAAAATGGTACCTACAGCCATGTGGCGAAACATGCCGCAATACAGATGTGAGTAGGAAGTCAAACTCTTGCGGTTATCAGATGACAAGCCCCCCACTGTACCCCTAGCTATGTAATAGGTGAGAGGCTAAGGGCTAGTCAAGTCAAGTTTCTTGGATAGCACTTTTGACAACAGACATTGTCGCAAAGCAGCTTTACAGAAAATTAAATGCTTTAAACATGAGCTAATTTTATCCCTCATGAGCAAGCCTGTGACGATAATGGCAAGGAAAATCTCCCTCAGATGACATGAGGAAGAAACCTTGAGAGGAACCAGACTCAAAAGGGAACCCATCCTCATCTGGGTAATAACAGATAGCATGATTATATAAAATGGCACGGCATGATGGTGTAGTGGTTCGCACTGTCGCTTCACAGCAAGAAGGTTCTGGGTTTGAGCCCAGTCGCTGACGGGGGCCTTTCTGTGTGGAGTTTGCATGTTCTCCCTGTGTCTACGTGGGTTTCCTCCGGGTGCTCCTGTTTCCCCCACAGTCCAAAGACATGCAGGTTAGGTTAACTGGTGACTCTAAATTGACCGTAGGTGTGAATGTGAATGGTTGTTTGTCTCTATGTGTCAGCGCTGTAATGATCTGGTGACTTGTCCCAGGTGTACCCTGTCTCTCGCCCATAATCAGCTGGGATAGGCTCCAGCTTGCCCGAGACCCTGCACAGGATAAGCGGTTACAGATAACAGACGGATGGACGGATGAGTATAAAATAATTTGCTTCTGTAACTGTGTACTATATAATCAGAAAGTATAACTGTGTAACCAGGAAAATCATTATAATTTTAACATGAAGTCTGTTTTGTTGAAGTTATAAACTGTTCATTGATGGAAACTTGAGTGCAAAACTGTTTATAACAATGGTAGTCCTCAGCCATAAATGTATTACTGTAAGTGTCCAGAGCCATCTTTCAAGTACGACTTTCGACTGTCCATATGGGGCCGTCCTCTACAGGAGTGATGTGATGAGACTCCAGCCAGAAGTAGGGCATCAGGATGGATCAGGCAGGTCAGAGGAGCAGAAGAGGTCAGTACCACTGGTGTCTCAGGATCGGCATGTACTGTAACTTGACAGAGAGAGACAGACGGGGGGACAGGTTGTCAGGTATGCCCAATACAGAAATGGAGATTGGCGCTGCCCGATGTGCCTTAAGGGCCTGGTTAGTACTTGGATGGGAGACTGCCTGGGAATTCCAGGTGCTGGCACAGGAAGGACGTAATGCATTTCATTAACTGATTTTCTAAGTTTGGCTTCGTGACAGATGTGTATGAATGCGTGGGTGAATGTGTGTGCGCACTGGCATCCCATCCAAGGTGTATTCCCAGAACAGGCTCCAGATTCACTGCATACCTGACCAGGATAAAGAGATTACTAAAGATGATGATTAGATATTCCTAGTACAGTTCAAGCATTATTGAAGCACTGTTGCAGCAACTGTAGAAATGTAGAAACATTTCCAGTAAAGAAATAAATAAAAATCCACACTCACAGAAGAGTAAACGTTCTTTGAACCATATTCCCAAAAAAAGAAGAAAAATGTTCTGTTAACTGAAAAGTGCTAGCTGGATAAGCGGCTCAGATGTCTCATGACACTAATATAATACAGACTCGTTTGGTTCGATACCCCTGGCTTGGTCCTGTTTTCTCTCTCACTTCATCCAAATTCAAGAGTGAGTGAATGATTTAGTCCAGGATTTTTGTGCAGCCAGTACGACTGCCAAGGTTTAATTAAATATTGCAGGATCATATTCAATCTCACAAATGAGAGCAAATCCTTAATAGCGTTCTAATAACCAGAGGATATATCCTCCCCTTTGGGCTCGACATTCCATATTACATCTATGTGATTTGTAGTGGTACCAATTTCATCCTCATATATTCCGGATGTAGGCTTTGTACTTATAGGCATAAAAAAATCCCGATTTCTGGTTCTTAATTGGCAGGAATCAAGACGGTTCAAAGAGGCAGCAGTAGGGGAGCCTACAGGTTATGCATTATATATATGTTATATGAATTGCATGAGCAGATTATTAGCAGTACTCGATATTTCTCTAGAACTGAAAATATGAAAGCTCTATGGGTTAAGGGCCTGGTCCCACAACACCGGTAACTATAACTATACCAATAACTACAACTATAATTATCCCTTTGGCTGAATTTAGTTCCAATCTGGAGCAGAAACACCACAACTATAATCCTGACTATAATATCACTCGGCCCTGACACTCAAGGAAATAAATGCATGCAACTTAGGAATAGTCAGGGAAGTTTTTTCCAAGTAGTAGCACATTATTCCGGGTCATACTGTACAGCTTGGGCTTCAAAACAACCCATGTACACACTCCAGTGGTTGATATAATATAGATAGGTCACAGACTACAGAAATATAATAAAAAAGGATACAAAATATGACGGCGGCACGGTGGTGTAGTGGTTAGCGCTGTCGCCTCACAGCAAGAAGGTCCGGGTTCGAGCCCCGTGGCCGGCGAGGGCCTTTCTGTGTAGAGTTTGCATGTTCTCCCCGTGTCCGCGTGGGTTTCCTCCGGGTGCTCCGGTTTCCCCCACAGTCCAAAGACATGCAGGTTAGGTTAACTGGTGACTCTAAATTGACCGTAGGTGTGAATGTGAGTGTGAATGGTTGTCTGTGTCTATGTGTCAGCCCTGTGATGACCTGGCGACTTGTCCAGGGTGTACCCCGCCTTTCGCCTGTAGTCAGCTGGGATAGGCTCCAGCTTGCCTGCGACCCTGTAGAAGGATAAAGCGGCTAGAGATAATGAGATGAGAATGAGACAAAATATGACGTGGTTATGGATTTAATATGGATGCATCATGAATGCTAATAATTTGTGGATCGGTCATGGACGTTTCAGTATATTACAGATTGGTTACGGATTTCATACGGATGATGCATCATGGATAAAAAATTAAGAAGTCGAAAACGATTAAATGTTTGGACTGCTGTAGCTCATAATTGAAATATCTTACCTGCATTTACATGTTTATTGATATTTCATGGAAAATCACATATCCGTGAATAAAAGATCTTTACTTTGTATTATTATTTTTTTCACGTGAATCCGTATTCCGTGACTTCATGATGCAACAAGGATGTACAAAGATGCCCAGGCTCAGACAAATAGCACGTGCTCAGACAACGTCACATGTAAACAACTACCTGATTGGTCAGATGTTTCAGGTCCAGGCCTGGAAAAATGTCTCCAGAAGCAATCTCAGTGATACGGATAAATCCAGGCCTGGGATATAGGGATTGTTATCGGTCTGGTGTGAGCACCAACCACATAAACTGCAGGGGACTGATTTATTTATAGTTATCATTATAGTTATAGTTATCAGTATTGTAGGACTGGGCCTGAAATGAATTCCTACCATAAAGAAGAAGGCATGCTGTGAAATATGTGATAATTCATGTTTCACTTCAACACTATCTCTGTGTATGACACCGTAGAGCCATAAAAGTAATTGTAGTTCTTATCTTCTTGTCAAAACGTGTAGCTGTGTGAAGCAATACACCTTGCCGTGTGCACTGTATACAATAATACACTGTACTCTCTTACACACACACATACACACAGTCACATAAATAAATTATTCTCTCGCTCTAAATAAGCCATATGGTGTTACTGTATTGGAGATGTTTGGTTATGAATACCCAGTTGCTGCAACACGAATTAGCACCTTTGATTCACTGTTGTTATTTATTTCCGTATGTAATGTTGTTTGGCTGCACAGCGAGGATGGGGTGGTGGTGGTGGTGGGGAAGCAGAGGGAGGGGGGCACTGAATTAATTTCCTCTCCGAGGGTTTGGTGTCAGTGTTGGAGCAGGAATGAATTATGCCGCGCACACACAATGTGTCATTTCCTCTCTGCCGGGCCGCATTGTCACCATTTGGTAACCTGAAAACAAATTATCATCCGCTGGCACGAGTTCAGATTCAATTATAGCAGCCCACAGTAATTATGAGGAGGAATAAAAGAATAATAAATGCAAAATAATTTATTAACCTAATAATCTTTATTTATGCACCCCTTGTATTACGTGATCTCTCCATCGTGGCGGGAAATTAGACAGCGCAGCTGCCGATGCACAAACCACGTCGGTTGAAAAAGATCTTTGTAATTCGAAACACAAATTGGGGATGAGTTTAACTCGAGGTTGAACGGCTAAAATTTCATTTCTTGGCCTTGTTTATAATGAGAAACTATCAAGTATGACACTAATAGTCTGTCCAATAATCAGGAATCTTTGTCGTAGGCTATTTATAATCAAATGTGCAAAAAAATTAAACAGCATGGGAAAAAATGTGATAATAATAATAATAATAATAATAATAATAATGAACCAACTATCATCACTGACATTCATTTAGTCAGAATGTGATTTTTACCAAATGTGAAACAGACAATAAGCAGAGCCAGCAATGGCTTTAAGGAGGCTATGACATAATCGGGTATCTATTATTCATTCAGTCAGTCATTCCTTCATTATCCGTCTTCAGTATTCTGGTTTATCCTGGCCAGGAATGTGATGGATCCAGAGCTTATCCCAGGAACACACCCTGTCATATGGGAGTGCATCCTGTACTGTGCACACAAATTCACACACTTATTCACACCTAGGGTAAATTTTAGCATCGCCAGTCCATCTACTGAGTTGGCCTATTGGAGATTTTTTGGAGTCTGACTCGTGCCCTAATTTTAAGGACTTGTGACTTGACTTGGACTTGAGTGCTGATGACTTGGACTCGGACTTGTGCATTAACTGCATTCGGACTCGTAAATTGGAGACGAGGACTCAGATTTTTTTTCTTTATTTTTTGTAACATGCCATAATAATTTGGCATAAGATATTTATATTTATATCTACATTAATTTTTATACTAATTTCGTGGAAGAGAATGCACATTCACCTGTTCATACGTCATGTTCAGGAACAAACTAACATTAATGGTGCTAAAATGCCTAGAAAGAACGCCCCTAGGATTGTCTGCTTTGCTTATACAGTACAGACTTCTCGTGCAGGGGAAAAAATGCACTGCTATGTGTTCCATATGTAGAAGAACTATCGAGGAGAAGACGGGGACAACCTCGAACTTCAATCGTCATTTGGTAAGACTGCACCCAGAGAAGGAAGGGACACGCTATGTTCATTGCTCTGTTGATAGTGGGCGGGGCTTACTTGCTGAGCGATGAACTAGCTAGTGTTAACCCTCTCTCATGTTATTTGCCCTGGTGATAGTGGGCGGGGCTTGCTGAGTGATGAACAAGCTTTTTATCTGTAGCCTGTTAACTAAGGCCAAGTTTACATTAGACCGTATCTGTCTCATTTTCTTCGCGGATGCACTGTCTGTTTACATTAAACCGCCTGGAAACGCCGGGAAACGGGAATCCGCCAGCGTCCACGTATTCAATCCAGATCGTGTCTGATCCGGTGCTGTGTAAACATTGAGAATACGCGGATACGCTGTGCTGAGCTCTAGCTGGCGTCGTCATTGGACAACGTCACTGTGACATCCACCTTCCTGATTCGCTGGCGTTGGTCATGTGACGCGACTGCTGAAAAACGGCGCGGACTTCCGCCTTGTATCACCTTTCATTAAAGAGTATAAAAGTATGAAAATACTGCAAATACTGATGCAAATACTGCCCATTGTGTAGT
The DNA here is from genome assembly GCF_027579695.1 of Neoarius graeffei. Taxonomy (NCBI): domain Eukaryota; kingdom Metazoa; phylum Chordata; class Actinopteri; order Siluriformes; family Ariidae; genus Neoarius; species Neoarius graeffei. Next base: position 47,275,822 of record NC_083595.1, on the reverse strand, counting down.
TATGATTGTCTTTAGGCTTGCCATCCTTCCACTTGCAAGTGGTAAGTGACGCGCATGCCTGACATGCACTGAGATCACACACACAGCGGCTCAGTCCCAAATCACTGCTCATGCGCTATACTCGTGCGCTCTGTGAGCTGCGCAGGGCCGGAGTGCGCACCCTCCAGAGGGCACTCGCTGTTCAGGGCGGAGTGATTTGGAGCGCAGGATGCCTGCGGAGCCGAGCGTATCCGTGTATTGGCGTTGCTATGTGCAGGCGAATCGTGTATTGGCGTTGCTGTGTGCACACTAATCGTTTTAAAAACGTTAATCTGAAGATCCGCTGATACGGTCTAATGTAAACCCCACCTAAAATGGGGCAGTCGAGCAGCAATGTTAGTCCGACACAGTAGCAGAGACGCTTTCACATAAAGGCAGCAACAGCCACCGTCAAATGGTGTGGTTGGAGTCTTGTTCTTGGACTCGCCTTGGCTTGATAGTGGACTCGACTCACACTCGACTCGAAATTTTCTTTAATGACTTGGACTTGACTACTGGGGACTCAAGACTGGACTTGGACTCGAGGTTTAGTGACTCAACTACAACACTGATATCAACCCAAATCCATATGATAGTAGGATCACTCTGCTACAAATAGGTTATACATGGCCAAGCATCAGTGTCCTTTTGTCCATTTCAAAAGTAAATACAGCACCAAGTTTCCAATTTGACCGTGACACGAACAACTGTATAAAAAAAATAATACTAGATTTCAGAAAAACACCCCAAACCACCCCTTTTCCACCCTCGACCACCACACCCCAGGTTGACTTCAGATGTATTGGCTACACCGAGGCTAGTTCTAATATTTAAAAGATTAAATTCTTGTATTTTGTGATGAAAATCAGGAAAACATGAATGTTTTGAATGTTTCATTGTCTGACCCCAGCGTATACACCACATTAATCCATCCCTGCTTCCAATAATATAAAAAACACACTCCCAAAAAGAATTAAAATGGAGTTTTAGTGTTATTTTGGGAAGGTATACTAGAAGCATCTAGCTGTCTTGATCAAACTTACCTGACAATCCAAGACAAGTGCTCTCACTGTTTCTAATTTATAACAAGTCATATTATTTGGATGAAGGTTGTGATGGACCATCCTGCATCGCGTCCAGCGTTTCTGGGATAAGCTCCAGATCGACTGTAGTTCTAACCAGGATCAAGTGCTTACTAAAGATGAATGAAAGAACATCTCATAACATTAAATGTAACTATTAATAAATAGAATTGTTTGTCTTGTCATATCATTGTGGTATAACAGGAATAATACATATCATTATAGGAAAATAATCAACTTTGTTTGGGGAGGTAACAATAACTCCGCTTGACATCAGGTCGCATCACACCGTGCTGTCATTGATTATTTTCCAAGAAAAGCTCATCTTTTAGTGTTTTATTCCTTGCAGATTCCTTGAAATATGATAGAACGATGACCGGCTCTCAAATGATGTGGAGTAAACCTTTCATTTTGTGAGAGCTGACATGATTATTGACTCTGACTCCGAGAAAGATAGTGCCTGGTAGTTCAGTGTTTACACGTCTGAAAGGTTGTATATGTGACCAAATGAGCAATGAGGAAAAGGCAAGACAGGACTCATCCAATCAAACGAGGGTAAATTTACTCTGTTCCATGGAACTATTTTTTCAGCAAATAATGATGTTTCTGTAGAATCGAACCATTACAGCCAGGAAGTGTGTCATTTTCTCTGTCTCTCTGCTCTGAATTTTAAAAAAAAATGAAAGAAAAAAGTACTGCAGGGAAAATTCACCAGCTTTGCATTTTATGTTGCAGTCTCGGGAGCCATTGTCTTTATGATGCCATTCAGTAATGATGTTAAAGAATAAAGATTAAACCTCTGTGTGCACTCCCATCTCTCTCCCAGCTCTTAAGGTTACATTGCTGAATCATATAACAGCATTGCATTAAAACTCGACACTACTCTCTGAATGCACCTCATATTTATTCAGAGCAAAGGTGATAAATTATTCATTGCTTTTTTTTTTTTTTTTTTTGGTGGTGGTGCTGGTGGAGGGGGGGCTGGGGGTAGACAGATATTGAACATTCATATTTGTACCAGGGGTTTGCAGAAAACACACTAGCATAGTAGTTTTTTTTTTGTGTATATATATATATATATATATATATATATATATATATATATATATATATATATATATATATATTAGTGCTGTCAAAAATGTCGCGTTATTAACGCGTTAACTTGACTCAATTTTAACGGTGATAATTTTTTTATCGCGAGATTAACGCTCTGTGACATGATGCCACGCCCCGCACAGCCAGAGTCCTCTTCCCTCCCCCGAAGAGCCACGGTGCTCCGATCGTTTTCCCATCGGCGGCTCCAGCCCCACTTTGCAGTGGCTGTGACAAGACGTGTTATGCTCTGCAATAAAAAAAAACAAACATTGGTACAACCAGTGTTCGAACTATGCCGATATTTTCGGGGGGTCCCTTTTTTTTCCGTTGGGGGGGTGCTTGCGCTTGTCTCAGAGCGCAGATCTCCGATCGCGCGCTCACTTCGGATATGCAAATGCTTCCCGTTACACACGATTGCTGTGTCAATAAACATCATTTTGCCAATATTTTAGAGACCTCCCAACATTTCCCAAATCATGTTTTCAAGGGATCTCATGTCTGTTTCAGGGGATCTCGGATCCCCCGAGTACCCCCGTAGTTCGAACGGTGAGCAAGCCCATTCACTTTTTTATGCTGATAAGAGAATTACATGGTTTTTCATGTGACAAAAATGTGCAATTAAATTGCGATTAATCGCGAGTTAACTATGACAGTCGCGACATTAATCGCGATTAAATATTTTAATCGCTTGACAGCACTAATATATATTATATATATATATATATATATATATATATATATATATATATATATATATATACACAGAGAGAGAGAGAGAGGATATTACATGGTTTATCTTCGTAGTTTATCTTCAAGTGATGAATGTATTTTCAACATGAAAAGATAAACGTCGTATCTTCATGGCACCGTGTAATGTTCTTTATATTATATGGACACATCCACAAAACAAAAATGCAAGTTAATCAAAATAATTTCAATTTTGAAGCAGTTCGCCATTTTGACAATGCACGTCTAATCAGCAGGAAAACACTGGGAGTGACATCATCAGAGCAAAATATCGGAAAATATAATACATACAGGACATTTTTTCGATGGAATAAAAATGTGTTCTATTCCCTTCTAGCGGGTTTCATTCATTTGGTTTGATAGCATGCAATATTGTTAGCGTATCGCTTATCCTACATCCATTATGTCACTCTATGAAATGGAGAATGAGCGTTGAATATGGTTTACGATATTGCATGGATGGTTGTCAAGACAACATTATGTTACACATCAGAGACATAAAACTTCTGCGCTAGCGAGTGACTGTGACAATTTGTAAACGAACATTGCCACCAGTTTGCTTTGTTAAATACAGTTGATTCTGAGAGAATTTTGAAAGAGAAAGATGTGTTGAACACCTGAAAGGAACGTATTATAATAGTAATAATAATAATAATAATATTGGCTGGCTTTTTTTCGTGTTCTATCAGATATATTCCATTCAGCTATTCGTCTTCGACTCGACTCATTCAGTATCATGCTAGCTGAATGGAATATATCTGATATACCATGAAAAAAAGCCAGCCAATATTATTTAAATATGTCACTCAGATCCGTGATGTATTTCGTATGAAAAATGTGAGTTTTTCAACATGAGAAGATAACCTTCATATCTTCAAGTCAACGTGTGATTTTCTTTTTATTATAGCGACACATTCACAAACAAAAAGTCCCCAAATTTGTCAAAACATATCAAACATGATTTCCTCATGACTGACATATAGAGATTTATGTCATGGTTTTTGTTCTCCATGTCCCGGATGGAGCTCGTATAAAAAATATGAGTGGTGTATTTCCCAGTAAAATACTCGTGTCTATATATATATATACACAAAGCACATGCCTTGTTTGGCTGATTAGTAATTAGCGAGCTTCAACCAGGAACAAACACACATATATGAGCAGCTCTGCAACGGCACTCAAAGGCAGCATCAGTCTGCGGAATAATTAGTGTGCCGCTTTGATGAATTTGTGCACTACTACATTATATTATTCTCAATTAAAACATGTCTTCCACAGCATTAGTCATTTTAATGCTCCTCATTCATACTAATTAGCGAGTGCCTTCGTTGCCTCCAAGCTGAAGAGGACATTTCAGTATCCCATTAACTGATGCAGAGATATCACCGTGATTGACATCCTGTGAAACGTGGTAAGTAATTACATTATATGGCTCAGTGTGTTCCTTATTCTGAATGTAATGTTATATTTCATGATTGCATATCCACCTCTGTCATTTTTTTCTTTCTTTTGGCTTATTTTCCTTTTTTTCCCTTTTGACTTTACTATTTGCTTCTTTCCTTTTTAGTCCACATGGACATCATTAGCTTCAAATCATCCACAAACCAACACTTCGTTGATTTTCGATGAAAAAAGAACGACCAACCTGGTCATGTGGGAAAAAAAAATCTGCAGGAATTTGAACAAGGATGACCTGATTTTTTTTTAATTTCATTTTTTTCACAAATGAAATTGTAAATTCTGCATCATTAATCCTTAAGCCACCAGCCAATTTTCATATAAGTTCATACAAACTGCATATAAATGTCATATCCAATGACATGAATGTAAATGAAAAGGCATTCTGTGCTATGCAATAGTTTGCACCCCCCCACACACACACACCCTCCCCCATGATTTATAGGTAGAAAAAAGGAAAATCTGACCACTACCAAACAAGAAATCTGAGTTCAAGGATGTATTTCATAAATCCAGACCATAGATATAGACCCTTTGATCACACCATTGATCTACTCTCAGATGCCCCTACCACTCTGATCACGCTGATATCTTCTACACAACACAAAACCATGGAAGAATACGTCTCTGAGGTTTTGCAGCAAGACTACATTAAACCCTCTCCCTTTTTCATGTCTGGAAGGTTCTTCTTCATGCAGAAGAGAGGATGGGATCAGCATCCATTCATAGATTACAATGGCTTGAACCAAATTACAGAAATGCACAAACTATCAATATAGATAAAGCTATAGATACTGGAAGAGCTCAAAACATCCACCGTCTTAACCAAGCTCGATTTCTGAAGTGCTTAGAAAGGGGGATGAATAGAAACCAGCCTTCAGTCCAGCCTCTTGTCACTGTGAATATCTGGTAATGTTGTATGGATTGGTCAACACCCCGCCCCTCTGTGTTCTGGGTATTCATTTACAATCTTCTCAGACAACATGTGACACATTGATGATATATTAGTCTACTCCAATTTCCTAACCCAGTCTATTCAACATTGTTAAAAGGGTGATGACAAGAAGACATGTTATAACCAATTCACTTAGAAGAAAACGCAAAAATACAAATACAATATAAGACTTTGAGATCCAGCCCACTCGTGATCCTGTCAGGAACCTGGGAGTCTGGTTTGACAGTATTTTCAGTCTCAGCACATACGTCACTAAAACCCGCAAAAGTGCATTTTACCATCAGCATAACATCACAAGGATCAGGAAACACCTCAGTGGAGAATTTATGGAAAGACTGGTACACGCTTGGTGGCATGGTGGTGTAGTGGTTAGCACTGTCACCTCACAGCAAGAAGGTTCTGGGTTCGAGCCCAGTGGCCGACGGAGGCCTTTCTGTGTGGAGTTTGTATGTTCTCCCTGTGTCTGCGTGAGTTTCCTCTGGGTGCTCCAGTTTACACCACAGTCCAAAGACATGCAGGTTAGGCTAATTGGTGGCTCTAAATTGACCGTAGGTGTGAATGTGAGTGTGAATGGTTGTTTGTCTGTATGTGTTAGCACTGTGACGATTTGGCGACTTGTCCAGGGTGTACCCCGCCTCTCACCCATAGTCAGCTGGGATAGGCTCCAGCTTGCCCGCGACCCTACACAGGATAAGTGGTTACAGATAATGGATGGATGGATGGTACATGTTTTTGTCACCAGCAGACTGGCCTATGGTAATGGACTCTTCTATGGACTACCGAGTAACTTGATAGCAAAGCTACAATGCATGCAAAATGCAGCTGCTAGGGTTTTATACCATGCACCCTGGTTTTGCCATATAACACAACTTCTTTATGATTTGCATTGGCTTCCAGTTAAGTTTAGGATAGATTTTAAGATTATTATAATCACTTTTAAGTGCATTCATAATATGGCCCCAGAGTATATTTCTAGTTTGCTAACTTTCAAGTCTAGCTCAGCTTATAGCAAGCATATCAGATGCTCGCTGGCCGTGCTGTGAAAATTGTGCATACAGACGCTCATCAACGTTTCCAAATCTGCCATTGCTTAACTCTTGAATATTTTCTATCATGAAAACTATTATTAAAAAGCTTATAATCTCTGCTTTACAAAGAAATGTATCTCGTTAAGATCTGTTCAGTATTTTAGGAGTAACAGCAGATTGAAGTCGGTACAACAAAGTAAAAACTTTGCTTGCGGGATGTTGGGAAACTGCTGGTGCTTTTCTTTTAAGTCACGGGAAAGTGGCCAGTCTCTCTCTCTCTCTCTCTCTCTCTCTCTCTCTCTCTGTCTTCTGATCAGTTTCTGTCTGGATTACTTGTCGATATCAATCAGATAACTTGTATAGGGATGTTCTCTCGCTCTCACCGTTTCTGATGAAAGATTCAGCTAAATTTTCCATTTGCTAGTTTTGATGTTTTGCTTCACAGGAGACTTTGAAGTGAGTTTTCATAGCTTTACCTACTTATTTTGTTTTCAAATCAAACCAATTAATGTAAATAAATAACTATTTTAACTGGAGTTGTTTTGATGAAAAATATTGAGATCTTAGTGATTGGAATGATATTTTAAAAAAACAGAAGTCAGAAACGCGAGTATCAATTTCAATTCAGTTAATTGGAGTTGTTTATTGGATGTGGATCAGACATTTTTTTTGAGGTTCGCCTTGAAAGCTGCAAATATTAATCGAAATAATCATTTATATTCTTTCATAAAAACACTAGTAGGCCTGACTTTGGAGAAATGCAAAGCCCTACAGAGCACAAAAAGGGTAATATAAATAATCTTTTATTACTTTTTTATTGAGTTTACTGATTTAACACTTTGACCTAATTAGCATAATTAAAACTAATTATGTGCTAATTTGCATAATTTGTTTTTCACTAATTTTTCAAACTTTGTATTAAGTATATAAGCATCAATGTGCTGCCAATTTTCATGTAAATATCTTGAAAAATAGAAAAGTTATTCAGAAAAACATTTGATCTCATTGGTTAATGAGGCCCATTTTGGACCATGTGATCCTCATACAGAATATTATGGCAGTTTTCTAAAAAATTAAGCCATTTTTTCAATCTTTGATTTGTAATATCTAAAGAATGGATTAACATATTTTAACTCTGTTAAAAGGATGTTGTTCAGCATTCTATTCTGAATTCAGTGACAGCAGTGTCAAGCAATTTGGATTGAATATGAATTTTCACCTGATATTCCTGTCTTAGATCCAACAATCCAACAAGAACATTAGAACCCTGCCTTTATGGCTGCTGCACCAAAACTATGGAACTCTTTGCCATACGACCTCAGATGCACCACTGATTTTAATGTTTTTATGAATGAGCTCAAAACAGTCCTCTTCCAGCAGGCTTTTGGATGAATGAACTAATTTTTCTAAATATTTTTTTTCAATTTTTATTTTGATATTAACAGTTATGTATAATGGGGCGGCACGGTGGTGTAGTGGTTAGCGCTGTCACCTCACAGCAAGAAGGTCCAGGTTCGAGCCCCGTGGTCGGCGAGGGCCTTTCTGTGCGGAGTTTGCATGTTCTCCCCGTGTCCGCGTGGGTTTCCTCCGGGTGCTCCGGTTTCCCCCACAGTCCAAAGACATGCAGGTTAGGTTAACTGGTGACTCTAAATTGACTGTAGATGTGAGTGTGAATGGTTGTCTGTGTCTATGTGTCAGCCCTGTGATGACCTGGCGACTTGTCCAGGGTGTACCCCACCTTTTGCCTGTAGTCAGCTGGGATAGGCTCCAGCTTGCCTGCGACCCTGTAGAACAGGATAAAGCGGCTAGAGATAATGAGATGAGATGAGACATTATCATTAGCTCTATTTAGTAAGTTGTTTTAATTGTTAGTTGCTTTTGAAAACTGTACAGTTGAATTTGTGCAGTATAAATAAATAAATATTAGTAATAGTAGTAGAAGTACTGAAAATACACGTGATTGAAGAATTTCCATTTTATGAGATAAACACAAGAATTTGAGATGATTGGTTTTTTTTTTTCATATTCTCTCCGAACATTTTACTCATTCTGATAATGAAGGGGCATCTTTTAAACCTAATATTAAACATCTTATTGCTATAAGTTGCATTTCTCTTTTCCTCATCCTCATTTTGTCCTCGGGATGTGTAATCTTTTGCATCTAACTGAATCTTCTTTTCTTTTTTTTTTTGCTTATGATATCTCAAGTTCCGTGTACAGCAATAATTCATGGAGTATTACAAATATTATACCCCCCCCCCTTAAAAAAACCCTTTGCTACTCTTGTTTGCTATCTGTTGGATATGTATTGCAGTGAATAGTGTGGAAAACACCTGGTTCATGATAAAATCATCGACTGAACATTTCTCCGTATAGAACCTGTTCCACCAGTGTTTGCATATGCAAATGAGCCCATGATGAAATTTACATATACATAATGCTTGCAGATGGTAGATTGTTTAAAAACAAAATAGAGAGTAGGTTATTGATCACAGTTCTGGCATTTGGCTTGTTATACATACAGTATATGATATTGTGTTATTTATTTATTTATTTATTTATTTATTTAGAAGAAGAAGAAGAAGAAGAAGAAGAAGGAGAAACCTTTATTTATCACATGCACACTCAAGCACAGATTATTCATCCTTTTCATTTAACCCATCTGAAGCAGTGAACACACACACACACACACACACACACACACACACACACACACACACACACCCAGAGCAGTGGGCAGCCATACTACAGTGCCCGGGGAGCAGTTAGGGGTTAGGTACCTTGCTCAAGGGCACTTCAGCCCAAGGCCACCCCATGTTAACCTAACTGCATGTCTTTGAACTGTAGGGGAAACCAGAGCACCTAGAGGAAACCCACGCTGACACAGGGAGACCATACAAACTCCACACAGAAAGGCCCCTGTTGGCTGCTGGGCTTGAACCCAGAACCTTCTTGCTGTGAGGTGACAGTGCCAACCACTACACCACCGTGCCGGAAATAAATTAAATAATTTTTTAATTTAATTTATTTCCTTATTGTACAATGTATTGACATTTCTTTGAACTATGAATATGTATTTTAACCCAAGTTCTGGGTTGCATTTTAATAGATTATTATCGTGCATATTTTATCAAAATTTAAGTGAAGATTTAGAAAAACGTTATCGTTTCTATAGTAGATGAAAAGTCTATTTAACATTTATGGAAGGAGTCTCCAGTGTCAGAACTTGGTAACAGTCAGCAGTAAAGCTGTAACATTACAGTTTTCTGCCAGGATGGAAATGGGATGCTTTCGTTGTAGCAAGCTGCATTTTTTTTGTCTTATTAACTTCATGAAAGAGGAGAGAGAGAGAGAGAGAGAGAGAGAGAGAGAGAGAGAAGCTGGTGAGGGGCCAACTGTTTATAGTGGGTGCATGGGCGCCGCCAGGGGGGGAAAGGTTAGAACAATTCTAGGGGCCCAGCACTGCCATGGGGCCCTTTAATAAGACTTTTGAAATAACAACAATGCAATATTCCATCTGGTAAAATGAGCTAATTGAACAAGGTTGTCTATTTCTTGAGTTCTTCAACATATTGTCATTTGACCCTCCCCCTTTTGCAAAATGGTACGGTCCAGTTCTGGTAGAAGCGCGATGCGTTAAATCTGTGTGCTGATCAGTGCAACGCTACTTGCTGCTGTGTCGCGGTGCAGCAGCCAGCCAGTAGTGGAGTGCGTACAGTCTATGATCGCTAAATATGAAGAGTGGCTGTCAAAAACGTAAAGAAAGGCAGCTGAAAGCTGAGAGGGACCGGAGAGGCAGGCAACTGGTCACTCAGTTTTTCCCAAAGAAAGGTAGCTATCGCTCACATGCGTGTTCAAAATATTAGCGAATGGTAAATGAACAGTATGAACGTGGTTGGATTAGCCTATCAAGAGAACACTTTTACAGTTTGTACAGTGACATTTTTTTCCATTTTAATAACTGAACTGACTTGTGTGATAAACAAGATGAAATATTACGTTATGCTGGTGCTAATAACTAGTGCTAATAACCAGTTTCATAACTAATGGGGTGCCCTAAATATGCACAGATTCAGCCTCAGGGGGACCTCCGCCCTACCAAACCACTGAACCCCCCTTTGGAGAAGGAGGTAAGCAGCAATACAACCCATAAATGCTTTAGGATTGAAGTTTTTAAATTTTAAATTAGATTTAAGTTTTAGAATTAGTCACTGACCAGTTTTCATCTAGTCCCTGGTAGGTTAATACATAAAATGTAATAACGAAGTCACAAACTCAAGGTCCATGGGCTATCAAAAGTCAAATAATGACAATAGTGCAATTGTGATGAGGGTGGGCAAAGTTGGGGGGCCCGAAATTCTAATCTTTCATGGGGCCCAAAATTTCTGGCGGCGCCCCTGAGTGGGTGTGACATACATGATAACAGGAACTAATTAGTTTCATGAATGTTCCAGAAAATATAAATTAGTGTAAATATGTACAATATGTTCTTCAATAAGTAAAAAGTTTTAATTGCTGATAAATTCCTGTAGTAGAGGGGGACTAAAACAGGGGATTGAAACTGAGTTACTGCGCTGATTATTTTCCTGTAACAGCATGCCTACCCCAAACTGTTGTATTCCTTAAATAAGAATCTTCATTACAAGGAAATGTGCCAAAATTATAGTCCTAGTAACCATATTTAGTAATAAGTACGTAGGTGATTATAGAAAATCATGCACTGATTGGTCAAGAAATTCAGACTATTTCTCGATAAACACCTCGAGCGACTCAACAAAATGGTGGCCAATCGCTTTGTCACCCTAAGTGAAGAAGAATTACAAATGATGAAAGAAAATTCTGTTTGTAAAAGCACTAAAGATGCCACAAAGTTTGGTTTAAAACTATTCAAAGGTAAGATGGAGTTGTGATTTATTTTATCAATTTCAAAACAAAGTATTTTATGTGACTCGGAGTAGATAAGTGACAAGTCTGTACCATGCATTAATTACATTTGAAGATTCAAATGAATGATTTTTCATATAATTTTTTAACATTTTTTAAAAAATAATCACCTGTGTATTTATACTAAAACAATTATCCGCCTCAGGCTCAGTGAATATCGGTGAATAATAACCTCGACTTCAGCTCGCTTATTATTCACCAATATTCACTTCACATTTGTAGCCCAAGAGCATTAGCTCAAAATTGAGTCCAACCCGGAACAAATTAGTAACAAGCTGAATTTTTCAGAATATGTTCAGAATACCCTTAGGAATAACATACTAAAAGTCCCCGGGAATCCACCTTGTGCTCTCTGAGAAATTCAAGATGGCGTCCAAAATGGCCACCGATTGGAGATTTTTCAATATCTCAGGGATAAAACATAATATAAATGCAATTAAAATGTTAAATTATATGTTCTCTCATACAAGCAATGCAAATTCACCATTGTCACACTGTTAAAATTAAAATTAACCAAGATTACAAGGTCATTAATGTGGAAATTACATGGAATTTGATGGTTGACATGATTGACAGATTAGCTTAGTAGGCTACCTACATACATGAACATAATGTAAGACAAAAATTAGACATCAATTTCCTTAATATTTAGTGCATCTTTAAGCTTTGATAAAATATTAAACGGAAATTAAATTTGAGAACTCTATCTTCTAAAACTACAATGGCAAGCTGTTTCAGTACACTTCTTCAACATTCCGGCGACTTTCATGACAAAAAGGTCTGCCTCAATAAAAGCTCTTGCTTATAAACAATGAGTAGACTTAAACACTTCTCAGTGCCTCAGTTGTAATGCTTGGACCAATATAGTCATACTTCCACAGTCTGAAGTTATCTCAGATCATTGTCTCATCTCATTCAAAATATGTCTGAGTAATAATATATGCACCTCACCACGCTACTGTATTAAACGTACTTTCACGTCAACTACTGCACAGAGCTTTATAAATGATCTCCCAGAGCTGTCAACTTTGATTGGGTCACTGTCAGCCCCTGCAGAACTTGATCAGGCAACTGAATGCTTAGAGTCAACATTCCGCCATACTTTAGATAATGTAGCTCCTCTAAAAAGGAAAATGGTCAGAGACAAAAAATTAGCACCCTGGTATAATGATGACACTCGCACATTAAAACAGACCACTCGAAAATTGGAACGTAAATGGCGTCAAACAAAATTGGTGTTGTTCAAATTAGCTTGGAAGGAGAGCTTCCTGAAGTATAGAAAAGCTCTTAGTGCTGCGAGATCAACATATTTCTCCTCCCTAATAGAAGATAACAAAAACAATCCTAGATTCCTATTTAATACTGTAGCAAAATTAACCAGGAATAAGTCCACTATCAACACATGCACACCTGCAGTATGTAGTAGCAACGACTTCATGAATTTTTTTTATGACAAAATTGAGAATATCCGACAAAAAATTCAAACTACTAATTTAAGGTTAGACAATGAAAGTGACCTTGTAGTTAAATATATAACTGTATCAGATCATCAGTTAGAATGTTTTACTCCCCTAAAAGAAACTGAATTACTTTCATTAATCTCTACATCAAAAGCCTCAACTTGTGTACTAGATCCCTTACCGACACATCTATTCAAACAGATAATGCCTGGAGTAATTGAACCGCTTCTAAAAATAATAAATTCTTCTCTTATGATTGGCTATGTACCCAAATCCTTTAAGCTAGCAGTTATCAAACCCCTGATTAAAAAACCTGACCTTGATCCCTGTCAGCTGTCCAATTATCGGCTAATATCAAACCACCCCTTTATCTCCAAGATCCTTGAAAAAGCTGTGGCACAGCAGTTATGCTCATATTTACATAGGAATAACATCCATGAAATGTATCAGTCAGGATTTAGACCTCATCATAGCACAGAGACAGCACTGGTTAAAGTAGTAAACGACCTACTGTTGGCGTCTGATCAGGGCTGTGTCTCGCTACTTGTGTTGCTTGACCTTAGTGCAGCATTTGATACCATTGATCATTCCATTCTTCTGGATAGACTAGAAAATGTTGTGGGAGTTAAGGGAATGGCCCTCTCCTGGCTCAGGTCTTATCTAACTGATCGTTATCAGTATGATGATATAAATGGTGATATTTCTAGACGTACCGAGGTAAAATTTGGTGTTCCACAAGGTTCTGTCTTGGGTCCACTGCTTTTTTCTCTATATATGTTACCTCTGGGCGATATTATTCGTAAACATTGTATTAGTTTCCACTGTTATGCTGATGACACACAGTTGTATGTCTCTGCAAAACCTGATGAGAGACACCAGCTTAATAAAATTGAGGAATGTGTTAAGGACATTAGACACTGGATGCTTATAAATTTCCTTCTGCTTAACTCTGACAAGACTGAAGTACTTGTGCTAGGACCACATACAGCTAGAAGTAAGTTTTCTGATTACACAGTAACTCTGGATGGCCTTTCTGTTTCTTCACGTGCAGCAGTAAAAGACCTCGGAGTGATTATTGACCCCAGTCTTTCATTCGAAACTCACATTGATAACATCACCCGGATAGCTTTCTTTCATCTCAGAAATATTGCAAAGATAAGAAATTTAATGTCATTGCATGATGCAGAAAAACTAGTCCATGCTTTCGTTACCTCCAGGTTGGATTATTGTAATGCCTTACTGTCTGGATGTTCCAATAAGTGCATAAACAAGCTCCAGTTAGTTCAAAATGCCGCAGCAAGAGTCCTTACTAGAACTAGAAAATATGACCACATCACGCCTGTCTTATCCACACTGCATTGGCTCCCAATCAAATTTCGTATTGATTATAAAATACTACTATTGACCTTTAAAGCACTGAATGGTCTCGCACCACAGTACCTGAGTGAACTTCTGCTCCTCTATGACCCGCCACGCCTACTTAGATCAAAAGGTGCAGGCTATCTGCTGGTACCTCGTATAGTGAAGGCTACATCAGGAGGCAGAGCCTTTTCTTACAAAGCCCCACAGTTATGGAACAGCCTTCCAAGTAATGTTCGGGAATCAGACACAGTCTCAGCATTTAAGTCTAGGCTGAAAACATATCTGTTTAGTCAAGCCTTTTGTTAATGGTGTTTATGAGGTAAAGGAGTAGATCTGGAGGGTCCTCAGACATAGAGTGTTTTGGTAAACTGGGATGTATGGATGCTGTCAGTCCCCACTCGCTTGCTCACTCGAGTTTGTTGACGGTGTAGTGGCTGGCTGCTTTATGTCCCGGGGCTCCCTCATGCCTGTGTTACCTTCTGGCTCTCTCCTTTTAGTTATGCTGTCATAGTTAGTTGCCGGAGTCCCTGCTTGTACTCGGTGCAATATGTATACTGTTCCTACTTATTCAGGTGACATTGGGCATACCTAACCACCTGTGTTTTCTTTCTCTCCCCCCCACCCCAAATCTGTCCCTCTGAGTTACATGGAGTCAACAGGAAATCTTTTGGTGGAGACGGTGGGGACCTCGACTGGCTATCGTAGTCTGCAGGGAATCGGCCGTCAGACATTCTGTCGCATGTCCCAGACCCAGTGAAATGTAACTGAATTGTCTTGGCCAGCCCTAAGGGTCCCATCTGCATCTCATCATTGCTGAGGAGTGTGCTCCCATCACCCAATCAAGCATCCAGCCAGAGCAGGTCATGATATATTTTTTACCATATTAACATGCCATTGTGTGTTATGCCTGATGTAAAGACTCTCGTCTCTGCGAGCCTACCACACAGATTTAATACTTGTCATTTTTAGGGCATACCTAACAACGTGTTTTCTTTCTCTCTCCCCCCCCCCCACCCATCTGTCCCTCTGAGTTACATGTTGATCCTGGGATTGAGATGCTGGCCTCTTCTGCCCCTCGGACCTGCTTGATCCATCCTGGTGCCCTGTGTCTGGTCGGAGTTTTATCGCCCCACTCCTGTGAAGGACGGCCCCATGAGGACAGTTGAGGGTTATACCTGTTAAAACTGTTAATATTATAGTCAGGCTGTCTGTTGTTGCCCAAATGAGGATGGGTTCCCTTTTGAGTCTGGTTCCTCTCGAGGTTTCTTCCTCATGTCGTCTGAGGGAGTTTTTCCTTGCCACCGTCGCCACAGGCGTGCTCATTGGGGATAGATTAGGGATAAAATTAGCTCATGTTTTAAGTCGTTCAAATTCTGTAAAGCTGCTTTGCGACAATGTTTATTGTTAAAAGCGCTGTACAAATAAACTTGATTTGATTTGATTTGTTGTACCATCAGTGAAGTAGGGAATTTATTCAAGCTTGTTTAAGGGTGGAAAAAAATTTATCTTTGAGTTTCTAGCGCCAGTCTTTACTACTAGCAATGCCAGTGTGTTCGGACAAAAAATGACTAAACTCAGCATGACCTTTTAAAAATGACTGAACTCAGCATGACCTTTTAACATGCCATTTTTCATTTTACACCACCAATTTACTTTAATTAATATATTAATGAAAATAAGTGCTCCAACCCCTAGTAATTGTGTTTGTTGTTTTGTGAACAGAATAGGATGATACGGAGTGAACGAGTAACCAATGGATCCACACTATACACAAATATACTGTTATAATAATGTGTACATTGTTATTACATAATGTTAATACACAATGTAATTAATACACACATTGGAATTTACTCTCCTACCCTACAAAACACATATTCTGACCTTTTAATTGCATTAATATTTTGTTTTGGGCCTGAGATATGGGCAGATCTCCATTTGGCGGCCATTTTGGACGCCATCTTGAATTTCTCAGAAAGCACAAGGGGAATTTCCGGGGACTTTTAGTATGTTATTCCTAAAGGTATTCTGAACATATTCTGAAATTTTCAGCTTGTTACTAATTTGTTCGGAGTATAACCCTATTACTCCTGGGCTATTGGTGAATAATTGTTAAATATGGTACAGATCCAGTGCATAGAGATTATATTAAAAGGCACTGAAGTATTTGTTTAATTCTATATTATTTTCATGACTAATTTTTGTGGACAAATTTGAAACCTTGTCTCTTGCTGTGTAGCCTATAAAGGGAAAATGTGTGCGTGTGTGTGTGTGTGCATTGAACTAAACATGCTTATCTGATTCTGGTGTGTGTGTGTGTGTGTGTGTGTGTGTGTGTGTTTTATAATCCTTTTGCCCATCCAAGTTACCGAAATCTCATCAGATAACATGGTAAACTGCGTATGAACACTGTACACAAAGATCTGCGAGAGTAAAGGACAAAGAGAAGGAAATCAGGAACATGTTGTAAATTCTCCAAAATGGCTGCGTATTTACTTTATCCTACTCTGAAACTGAGTAAATATGTGAGGAGCATTTGCACAATTTACCATTTTCTTCCATCCATGAACCAACTGTGTGGTTAATAAAATAATAAAAACACAGGCACTTTGAAAAGCCACTTGTTAGCGTCTTATCAGTTATTAAATCCTGCAGTTGCAGAACAGCATGCTGTGATGTTCGACTTCATTATGCAGAATAAGGCTGCTGCCTTGACCCATCGTCTTCACTATAAAATGCCAAGAGAGAATGAATAACTGGAAAAGGAGAAAAGTTCTTCTAAATGAGCAAGCACTTGGGTGAGTGACATGGTGTTTATTTGTTTCTGATTTGTTCTGCATAGTTTGTTCATTTCATACCCTGATCTGACATGCTACCATTTTACATCTTCTGACACAGAAAGGGAAAGATATAAGATTGAAGGTGTGATGTATTTGGTATTGGAGACACCAAATGAATCCCAAGCTAAAATGAGTCTGTTGATGTGTCTAACACTGGTTTATATGGAGGACAAAGATCTATGAGACAAAATGGAGGACAAAGATCTTAGCTATTATTACAGAGACATGGTCAAGTCAAGTCAAGTTTATTTTTATAGCATTTTTAACAATAGACATTGTCGCAAAGCAACTTTACAGAATTTTAAAGGCTTAAAACATGAGCTAATTTTATCCTTAATCTATCCCCAGTGAACAAGACTGTGGCGACGGTGGCGAGGAAAAACTCCCTCAGATACCATGAAGAAGAAACTTCGAGAGGAACCAGACTCAAAAGGGAACCCATCCTCATTTGGGTGATAACAGACAACATCTCATCTCATTATCTCTAGCCGCTTTATCCTGTTCTACAGGGTCGCAGGCAAGCTGGAGCCTATCCCAGCTGACTACGGGCGAAAGGTGGGGTACACCCTGGACAAGTCGCCAGGTCATCACAGGGCTGACACATAGACACAGACAACCATTCACACTCACATTCACACCTACGGTCAATTTAGAGTCACCAGTTAACCTAACCTGCATGTCTTTGGACTGTGGGGGAAACCGGAGCACCCAGAGGAAACCCATACGAACACGGGGAGAACATGCAAACTCCACACAGAAAGGCCCTCACCGGCCACGGGGCTCGAACCCAGACCTTCTTGCTGTGAGGCGACAGCACTAACCACTACACCACCATGCCGCCCCAACAGACAACATGATTATAACATTTTTAACAGTTTTAACATGAAGTCTGTTTTGTTGATGTTATAAACTCTTCATGGATGGAAACTTGAGTGCAAAACTGTTCATGACAACTGCAGTCCTAAAGTTAGCAAGCCAACAGTAGTCCTCAGAGACATATAACAAGCTACGAGCTCAAAAAAATGGACCTTGGATCTTCAAACTGGAATTGTTATGTTATACCACATACTTTGGGATAACGTAAGCTAACTTTCCTCATAGACTTTCCACAACATTAAATGTAACTATAAAGAGCTAAGAAGGATGCTTAGTTGGTAACTGCTGTGGTATAATAGGAATAAAACACTTCAGACAACATACTGTTATAGGAACAAGACCGTCAATGATGGTGTAGCTCACTCCATCCCCATCTAGTCCAGAAGGAACGATTTAAAGTGGGCCACCTTGCGCAATAAATGTTGTAAGCTACAGTATATACAGTATATACAAGCTATATATAGAAGTGATATACACCCTAGGAATACCAAACTATTTGCCAGAAAGAATCCAAAATGGCAAAGAATTGACTGAGAAGAAGCAATTTTTGTTGAACTGCCCATTAAGGCTTAATTGGTCCATAACTTCATTAATAAGTGTAATTAAGCAAATCTGGGTAGAAGTTATATGCACCTTAGGTACCCCTACCTTCATGCCAGAAAGAATCAAAATCAGTGAAGAATTGAGAGAGAAGAAGTGATTTGTGTGGAAACTGCTTGTTAGGGCTTAATTACTCCATATCTTCATTGTTATTTGCAATTATGCAAATTTGGTTAGAATCTATATGCACCTCAGGCAGACCTACCTTCCTGCCAAAAAGAATAAAAATCGGTGAAGAATTGTGAGAGAAGAAGTGATTTTTGTGAAATGTGGATGACACCAGACAGATGATGGACGATGGACAACACATGATGGGATAAACTCATCACCTGTTGGCCGGATGAGCTCATAAAATAATCAACTCCAATGGGTGAACTCCATTTCCCATCTACGCCACATCACACATCCCTGTTGTTGACTATTTTCCTTTAATAGCACACCCTCAAGGGGTTTATTCTTTACACAATGCAATAAAGAATGGAAAGAAACTCAGAATTCTGGGTCAGGATCCTAAGCAAAACTTGTTCTTCAAGGGTCCTTTGGATACTTAAGAGTTCCCTATTTCTTTACAACATTCTACTTGGAATTCTCTTTGATAAAGAAACACTCTGTTGTAGGGTTTGGCACGAAACTTTCAAGTTTTCAAACGCTTACAGTACAAAAAAGGATCCCTCAGATATTCTTCAGATGATAAGGATTCTGACCTGAAGGATTCTTCCCTAGGTTTCTAAAATAGTTTTATTTGAACCCCTCTTGAAGGTAGGGTAGGCAACGTTGGTGAAACCAGCAAGAATAAGCTAGATTTTGAAAGTATCCAACTGTAAAATCCCACCCATTCCCTTCAGCCCTCCCTCCAAAGCCATTCCTCTGAAACACATGAATGCACACTGCCTGACTACTGCTGGAGGACAGGGAATATAACAAATCCCCCTAATAAAAATAAAACCAAGCCAGATAATTACTTGTCCAAAAGAAATTCAGCAACCAAACCATGGCATCACTTTTCAGACCCTTCCACTCCCTCAGTTGTCATCATCGTTGAAAAGCCATGGTGATGTTCATCCTGGTTTAGATTATATTACAGGCATTTAGCAGATGCTCTTATCCAGATCGACGTACAACAGGACTCTGACATACCCACAGCAGTGGGCAGCCTGGGGAGCAGTTGGGGATTTGGTGCCTTGCTCAAGGGCACTTCAGCCATTCCTGCTGGTCCAGGGAATTGAACTGGCAACCTTTTGGTCCCAAAGCTGCTTCTCTAACCTTTAGGCTATGGTTTACCCAACCTATTTTTTGGTCATAGTTTTTCTAATTAATTCTTTCTTTTCTTGCTTTGTTTAGCAGTGCAAGTTGCTGGAGGTATAACTGGAAATTTTAGCTGGCCTTTCTCTGCCATTCTTGTGCAATTAGCTCGCTAGCTTTACCAAAATGTCTGCCTATCCTTGTGGAAGACTCCAGTCACACGCAATGAGTGTACGGGCAAAGTGTGTGCAGGCAGGTAGATAAACAGGCAAGTAGGCTGTCCATTCATTTCATTCAAACTGAATGAAATGATTGGACAGATTTTTACAGCCCTGCAACTGTCACAGATGGCAATTTTTTTCTTTTTATTGTCAGAGCATTTGATTTATTCATTGCCGTCAGGATGTAAACAGAATTTCAAGAAATATCGCAAAAAATATTTGAAAATAATTTGCCTAAAACTAGCTTTGAGATAGGAAACTTTTTGTTTGTTTGTTTTTAAACTCTTACCAAAAAGGGTTCTTTGGATAGTTAATAAGCAATTATTGGATGAGGTTGAACAAAATATCATGATTTGTTTGTGGTGAGGCAAATAATTGCTTGCAAGACACAAACAAATCGTGATATTTTGTGAAAACTGAGTTCAATAATTGTTTTATCATTCAAATTTTTTTTTTGAAATACTGATTATAAAGTTTACGTGATGAGTCAAACGATAACAAGGAAATCAGACGCAATCACGGTTTTATTTACATCTCAGAGAATTCAAAATATAAAAGTGCAGAGAAACTGCGTATGACCAGACCGTTATTTGTAGGCAGTTACTTGCAGTTTGTTCAGCCAATCAAAATGATGGAAAAAATAATTTGAATGGGGTGGCACGGTGGTGTAGTGGTTAGCGCTGTCGCCTCACAGCAAGAAGGTCCTGGGTTCGAGCCCTGGGGCCGGCAAGGGCCTTTCTGTGTGGAGTTTGCATGTTCTCCCCGTGTCCGCGTGGGTTTCCTCCGGGTGCTCCGGTTTCCCCCACAGTCCAAAGACATGCAGGTTAGGTTAACTGGTGACTCTAAATTGACCGTAGGTGTGAATGTGAGTGTGAATGGTTGTCTGTGTCTATGTGTCAGCCCTGTGATGACCTGGCGACTTGTCCAGGGTGTACCCCACCTTTTGCCCGTAGTCAGCTGGGATAGGCTCCAGCTTGCCTGCGACCCTGTAGAAGGATAAAGCGGCTAGATATAATGAGATGAGATGAGATAATTTGAATGATAATGGGTTTTAGCGTTCTATAAGGGTTCTTTCTGGAGTCATTTCTGATAGCAAAAGCTTCAACGCTTCTTGAGAGTTAATCAGTAGTTTTTGTGGGGTAGTTATATTGTTCCTACCTTCCTAAACAGGGTCTGTTTGGTACCTTGTCTTAGAGGAAAACAATCTATTGTAGCACTTTATGATCCCATGACTTTTCTTACAACTTACACTTTGAAAAAAATGGTTCCCCAAAGGGTCTTTGGACAGTCAGTGGTGTGAAGCTTCCTATAGCAGTTCTATGTGAAACTGTCTTTGAAAGGGACCTTTGATGAAGGATTCTACATTGATGAGTACTGTCACAGAGGCGAACTGAATAACCCTTTAGACCATTCCATCCATGACCTCTAACGATCAAAAAACCCAATGAGGAACCCTTTTTTCAAAGACAGTAAGCATCGTTTTACATAAAACCCTACAATAGTGTTTTCCTAACTGAAAACGATTCATAGTAAACATTTTGGGCACCTCTCTCTCTCTCTCTCTCTCTCTCTCTATTTGGTGTGTCACTACAGTGCCATGGCCGCTCTGACATCCGTCAGAGTTTCTAGGGAACATTACAGTAGTGGTTTCCTGTTGCCTTCTGCCAGATTATTAGCTTATCCCAACCGACAGGCGATGAGCTTATCCCATCATGTGTTGTCCGTTGTCCATCCGGCGTCGTCCACATTTCACGAAAATCGCTTCTTTCTCAATTTTTCACCAATTTATATTCTTTTTGACAGGAAGGTAGGTCTGCCTGGGGTGCATATAGCTTCTACACAAATTTGCATAATTGCAATTAACAATGAAGATATGGAGTAATTAATCCCTAACAAGCAGTTTCCACACAAATCGCTTCTTCTCCCTCAATTTTTCACCGATTTTGATTCTTTCTGGCATGAAGGTAGGGGTACCTAGGGTGCATATAACTTCTACCCAGATTTGCTTAATTACTCTTATTAATGAAGTTATGGACTAATTAAGCCTTAATGAGCAGTTCAACAAAAATCACTTCTTCTCAGTCCTCGCCATTTTGGATTCTTTCTGGCAAATAGGTTGGTATTCCTTGGGTGGATATAGTGTCTATACATAGCTTGTACGTATATAGTGTATATAGCTTGTAACATTTATTGCACAAGATGGCCCACTTTAGCTCGTTCCTTCTGGACTAGACGTGGCTGGAGTGACCTACGCCATCATTGACGGTCTCGTTATATAGTGATTGAATGGTTGAGATTTTTTCCTCTCAACCATTCACATCTATGGACAATTTAGAGTAGCCAATTAGCCTAACCTGCATGTCTTTGGACTGTGGAGGAAACCAGAGCACCCAAAGGAAATCCATGCAGACACAGGGAGAACAAGCAAACTCCACACAGAAAGGCCCCTGTCGGCCACTGGGCTCGAACGCAGAACCTTTTTGCTATGAAGCGACAGTGCTAACCATTACACCACCGTGCCGCCCCTTTTGGGCACCAAAAAACTTTAACTATCCAAAGAACCCTTAAAATCCCTTGAGGAATGAATTTTTGCCCAAGATTCAAGACTTCAATATTAAACTTGTTGTTTCTGAATCCAATTAAATCATCCGCTCATTTGATATCCTGTGAAGTTTGCATGAGCTGGTCCTTTTTTGTTAAGAAGGTGACTGTGTATTTGGTCTGTCAGTTTTACACTTGCTGTTATATCTGGTGAAATTATTTTGAGCAAAAACATTTTAGCAGCAGCAACAGCATAATTATATTAATAACATATGGACATGTTTAACTTCTCCACTTTGCACAAAGAGAAACAAGATTCATTTTTCCAGCTCTGTTCTTTCTTCCACACTGAGAAGTTGAATAGACAGTGAGAGACGAGAGAAAGTGAGAAAGAGAGTGATTAGCTTATGTTGGAGGTGGGCCAGGACCCCCATCTCTCTCTCTCTCTCTCTCTCTCTCTCTCTTACATTTTTCTTTGCATAAATACTCCTGACACTATGCACCCAAATCCAGTCTTTCTTCTTTAAACGTCTCTTTATATCCTGTCGTTTCATAGCAGCTGGTATTTGGCCGTTAGAAGTGGTTTGGGTGCTCAAACCTCAGCGACATTCGTGCCCCAATAATAACTACCAGAGATGAACAAATCACAAAATCACAAAGGCTGCAGGCTTTGGCAGGGGGCCAGAATCTGCTGCCAGGCTTGAGATCTGCAATAATAACCGTCTGTAGATTATTTTTTCTGCGAAAATAGACTCGCCACAAGCCTTCACATATGGGGCCTGTCTGGCAAGCTAGCACCAAAGTACATGTTCATGGACTGGGGAAAAAAAAAAAAGGAAAGCTGTGCTGTGGCTCAGGAAAAATAAATCTACTGTCCACTCCTGCAGTTGTCTTGTTCATTCCCAATTTCCCATTCGGAGACTTTCATACCATTGACTGTCCTATTTTAGGGTTGGAGAGTAAGTAGGTATTTCAGTGTTGCTATTTTTGCAAGGCCTACAGTGCCTGGGTTTTGTACTCTAGTGCAAGACTTGATGTGTTTTGAAGTGAAAACACACACACACACACACACACACACACACACACACACACACACACACACACAAGGGGATTTACACTGATACTGTAAAGATAAGAATGTAAATAAAGAAGGGAGGGGGAAATTCAGGAGGTGGTCTCTCTCTATCTCTCAGACAAAAAAAGTCACGTGTTTTTTTTTTTTGACATGTCACACATTCTGTTTCACACACTTTTCAAATATAGTGCATGTTGTTATTATGATTTCATGTTTTTTTTTTTTTTACCTCACCCGGGACAGAGTCAACCAGGGGGCAAGGTATTGTTTTTGGTGGGGTTTGTTTGTTTGTGAATGATATTATGGGAAAAAAATGACTGGACCAATTTTAATTAAACTTTCAGGATAGATGGGCATTAGTCTCAAATAGAACCTCCAACATTTTGAGGGTCATCCGGTCAAGGTCACCAAAAAGGTCAAAATCATTTTTTTGCGATATCTTCCATTTTTTTTGAGATATCATGACCAGTTCTGATCGAGGGAGTCGAGGTGGAGGCTGTGGATTCCTACAGGTACCTCGGGCTGTGGCTGGACAGCAAGCTGGACTGGACTTGTAACACCAATCACTTATACAGGAAGGGACAGAGCAGGCTGTACTTCCTTAGGAGGCTGCGGTCCTTTAACATCTGCAGGAAACTCCTGTGGATGTTCTATCAGTCTGTGGTCGCCAGTGTCCTGTTTTACACCGTGGTGTGCTGGGGGGGGGCAGCACATCCAAGAAGGACACATCCAGGCTGGACAAACTGATCAGGCGGGCCGACTCTGTGGTCGGCATGAAGCTGGACTCTCTGGTGACGGTGGCAGAGAAGAGGTCTATGGACAAACTATTGAACATCATGGACGATGCCAGTCACCCTCTGCACACCGTCATCAGCAACCAGAGGAGCCTGTTCAGTGACAGAATGCTCCTTCCCAAGTGCAGGACGAACAGACTCAAAAACTCCTTTGTCCCTCACGCCATCAGACTGTACAACTCCTCTCGGGGGGGGGGGGGGGGGGGGGGGTTAACAGGAGGACAGGAAGGAGCAGTAGCCTAGCCTAACAATAAGCAATACCGGACAATGTGCAATATAAAGTGCAATATAAAGTGCAATATCTTTCCTGCTTCCCCACACACACCCACACCCACACTTACCCAAACCCCACTTCCCACTTCTTTAAGTATATGTAAATACTTAATTTATTTTAATTCATCTAGCAGTTTTTCTCTATTTCTTTTCTCTGTTTATCTGTAATGATGCTGCTGGAATCATAGGGTGTTTTCACACCTGGTCCCCTTTAAAGGAACCAGACTCAGTCCTCTTTAAGTGGACCAAAAAGTGGACCAACAGAAAAAGAACTCAGTTCTTTTTGTGTTCACACTGTGAATTTATTACAAAGAGGACTGGGTTCTCTTTCTGGTCCAGTTAAGCTTTGATGGGGCCTCAGTCCTCTTTCTGTTCACACCAGGTCCTCTAGAGCCCTCAGACCCCCAGTGCACGGAATTCTGGGTAATTTTCTCTTGAATCAAAATGTCTGCTGCCATGCTTGCCCTGCTGTATTCTTTGATCAAAATAGTGCGGATTAAGGAAAATAAATTTATTCCAGCGGCTGTGGTAAGTTCCAAAAGGAAGTTGAGTTTCCCTGCTACAGTCACGTGACCAACTACGGCAAACGAAGAAGGTTAAACTACAGTGAAAAAGGCGAAGTGAACCCGGTGCGCTTTTTGTTCACAATGCGCAGATTAGGTGAACCGTACCGTTGATTTTTAGCGAACCGTACTGAGACCACCTCCTGAGGTGGTCTCAGTTTGGTTTGCTTTAAAGGGGTCTGGGTACGGTTGGAGTGTTCACATATGCGCAAAAAATGCTGAGTCATCGATCTGAGTTCGGTTAGATGGCTGAAAGGGACCAAGTGTGAAAACACCCTTAATTTCCCTGAGGGAACCCTCCCAAAGGGATCAATAAAGTTTTATCTAATCTAATCTAATCTAATCTAATCTAATCTAATCTAATCTAATCTAATCTACAACCCTGATTCCCAAAAAGTTGGGACAAAGTACAAATTGTAAATAAAAACGGAATGCGATGATGTGGAAGTTTCAAAATTCCATATTTTATTCAGAATAGAACATAGATGACATATCAAATGTTTAAACTGAGAAAATGTATCATTTAAAGAGAAAAATTAGGCGATTTTAAACTTCATGACAACAACACATCTCAAAAAAGTTGGGACAAGGCCATGTTTACCACTGTGAGACATCCCCTTTTCTCTTTACAACAGTCTGTAAACGTCTGGGGACTGAGGAGACAAGTTGCTCAAGTTTAGGGATAGGAATGTTAACCCATTCTTGTCTAATGTAGGATTCTAGTTGCTCAACTGTCTTAGGTCTTTTTTGTCGTATCTTCCGTTTTATGTTTTCTATGGGTGAAAGATCTGGACTGCAGGCTGGCCAGTTCAGTACCTGGACCCTTCTTCTACGCAGTCATGATGCTGTAATTGATGCAGTATGTGGTTTGGCATTGTCATGTTGGAAAATGCAAGGTCTTCCCTGAAAGAGACGTCGTCTGGATGGGAGCATATGTTGCTCTAGAACCTGGATATACCTTTCAGCATTGATGGTGTCTTTCCAGATGTGTAAGCTGCCCATGCCACACGCATTAATGCAACCCCATACCATCAGAGATGCAGGCTTCTGAACTGAGCGCTGATAACAACTTGGGTCATCCTTCTCCTCTTTAGTCCGAATGACACGGCGTCCCTGATTTCCATAAAGAACTTCAAATTTTGATTTGTCTGACCACAGAACAGTTTTCCACTTTGCCACAGTCCATTTTAAATGAGCCTTGGCCCAGAGAAGACGTCTGCGCTTCTGGATCATGTTTAGATACGGCTTCTTCTTTGAACTATAGAGTTTTAGCTGGCAACAGCGGATGGCACGGTGAATTGTGTCCACAGATAATGTTCTCTGGAAATATTCCTGAGCCCATTTTGTGATTTCCAATACAGAAGCATGCCTGTATGTGATGCAGTGCCGTCTAAGGGCCCGAAGATCACGGGCACCCAGTATGGTTTTCCGGCCTTGACCCTTACGCACAGAGATTCTTCCAGATTCTCTGAATCTTTTGATGATATTATGCACTGTAGATAATAATAAGTTCAAACTCTTTGCAATTTTACACTGTCGAACTCCTTTCTGATATTGCTGCACTATTTGTCAGCGCAGAATTAGGGGGATTGGTGATCCTCTTCCCATCTTTACTTCTGAGAGCCGCTGCCACTCCAATATGCTCTTTTTATACCCAGTCATGTTAATGACCTATTGCCAGTTGCCCTAATGAGTTGCAGTTTGGTCCTCCTTTTTTGTACCTTTAACTTTTCCAGCCTCTTATTGCCCCTGTCCCAACTTTTTTGAGATGTGTTGCTGTCATGAAATTTCAAATGAGGCAATATTTGGCATGAAATTTCAAAATGTCTCACTTTCGATATTTGATATGTTGTCTATGTTCTATTGTGAATACAATATCAGTTTTTGAGATTTGTAAATTATTGCATTCCGTTTTTATTTACAATTTGTACTTTGTCCCAACTTTTTTGGAATCGGGGTTGTAATCTAATCTAATCTAATCTATTCATTCAGATGTGTTCGAATTGGCTAAGAGCAGTACGGTGTGCGAATGAGAATCAGAACCATGTTTATTGGCCAAGTATGTTCACACACAAGGTGAAAATCAAGGTTAAAGTTACCAAAAAGGTCAAAATCGTTTTTTTCACAATATCTTCCTTCATATTCATCATAAGTGCTACTGGGCAAGGTTTGTTTTGCCTGACAACACTTGTTTTTTGTTTGTTTGTTTTGTTTTTCACATGTAAGGAGATTTCTGCTTCCTGGGCTGCTCTGGGTCTGTTGTACGTCACCAAAATCCGAAGGGTTGGAGGTGGACCTATCTGATCCAACTCCTCCTATAAAGCTTAACCCTAACCCCTAACCCGAGACCTAAACCCATGAGAGAGTGTACAACACAAAACAAATACACTTATCCAGCCTGAAACACACCGAATTGTCTTCACTTCCTGACTTTTGGTTCAACTCCACCCAAGTTGGAGGAGCTGGATCTGTTGGTTCTGTAGCGAGGAGCACCATTATGGTTGTTATTATTATGGTTTTATTTTCCCCACATAATTTTATTTTATTACATGTTCACATATCAGTCATGTGAGCTTTATATTTCAGAACATTTTCTGTCATGATTTATTTATTTTCACGTGATCTTTTATTTTGACATTACTTGTTTCCTTTCATGATTAATTTAATTTCACTTTTTTTCACATGTAGGGTACATTGTTTTACTGATCACATTACATTCCATTAACGCCATTTAGCAGATACTTATCCAGAGCGACGTACAACATACCCAGAGCAGCCCAGGAAGCAGCTGGGGGTTCAGTGCCTTACTCAAGGGCACTTCAGCCATTCCTGCTGCTCTAGGGAATCAAACCAGTAACCCTTTGGTCCCAAAGCTGCTTCTCTAGCCATTAGGCCATGACTTCTCCTAATACATATAGTATTACTCACATGATGTCATGTGTGTTTACGTGAATGTACACATGGTGCAAGTCCAGGGCATAATATGATGAAATGTACCTTTATTATGATGATGATAATAGTTATTATTACTACTCACATGTGAAAAACATATGATCACATACAACGTAAAATGTATGTATGTGATTCTTTTGTAAGACACAACACACCGTATTGTCTTGTGCACCTGCTGGCCATGTTTGGGATTACACAAGGTGATAAGAATGCGAGGAAGACAACATGGACACGTGCTTGTGTGTCTTTTGACACGCCTGCCACTGTATCTCCCATCTGTTATCTGCACAACATCAATCTACTCAAACCAACCTGTCACAACTATCTGATTACACAGAGAGACAGTGAAAAGAAAGGGTTTAAAATCGAGCTAGAATAGAGAGATTATTCACCACTAAATGTCAAAAAAAAAGCTCAGAAAATGACTAGATTGGATTTGATTGTATATAAATGAATAGTTTGCTAAAACTAAAAATGTAGTGTGTGTTTTTGCATGATTTTGTGTGTGGACTCAGGGAGAGAACAGCTTTAAGCAAAGAGAACTGGAGCCTTTAGATAAGAAACAAGGAGAGAGAGGTAATATTTCAGGAAGGAAAAGAGAGCAGGCAATCTGCCTGTAGAGGAGGAAAGCTACAATGCTTTATAATGGAAGAAATTCAATGTGACATGTTGAGAATGAATTGCTCAGTCAACCAGAAATATCCCTTGTTCTAATGGCTTGGGACATTCAGTGATGTGTTCACTGTTTCTCACCTTCACACGCATACCATAAACAATTTCTTCATCTTATAAGAGAATTATAAATATGTATATATTTTTAGACATTTCTTTTTCCCTGACATGTAAGCACTATACTGTATAATATAAGCTACAAAATATTGTCCTGAAAAAGTCCAGACTGAGACCTTCCCATAGTGAAAAACATTCCAGTCTTGGAGTCAAGACCACCTAAACCTAGACCAAGTCATGACCAAGACCAGCATGCATCGATACCAAGACTGGCATGGGTGGCAAGCTGAGGTGAAGTGAGGACCCAAGAGCAGACTCAGAAAACAGGCAGTGTAAAGAGAAAACTTCTTTAATGAAGTAGATGGCAGAAAGGCAAAAGGTACAGTAGGGCTCAGGCAAAAATCGGTAGTCAAAAAACAGGCCAGGAGGTCAAAAACACAGAGGAGCAGGTAGACATGATCAGGGACAAAAAATAGGGCAGAAAAATCTTCACAAAAACTGATGAGCACAGGGACAAGGGAAATCTAGGCAGAGGTAGCAAAAGACACAATCCAAAAGAACAGCCAGGTGAAAACAAGGACAAAAAACAAGGAAAAAATTCAGGCAGGGAGAATCAAAAAGACACAATACCAATGAGCTGTAGCAAGGCTAGGAAAGTCTACAAGGGACAGTCTGGCAAATGGAGTAGCTCCAAACAGTTCTTAAAAAGCCCTGGCTGAGGGGAGAGGAGTGGTAGCAGGTGTGGAAGTCCCGCTTCAGGAAATGGCCTTCAGCAAGGCAAGACTGAATTCCTGTCCTGGATCCGGCCTGGAAGTCCCACAATCTAAGGCATGGATGGACTGGACCCAACTGTGACAGTACTCCCCCCTTTAACGGGTGCCTCCAGGCGCCTTAGAAAGTGTCTCAGGGTGTTTTAGGTGTTAGTCCGTGATGAGGGTGGGATCCACCTGGCAGGAACCCAGCTCCTCTCCTCAGGACCATACCCCTCCCAATCAACCAGGTACTGGAGTCCTCTGCCTCAGCATCGTACCTTCAGCAACCTCCTGACAGTGAAGTCATCACCACCATCTATGAATCTGGGAGGAGGAGGGGGTTTGGAGGGTGGGGACAGGGAACTGGAGACAAGGGGTTTGACTTTGGAAACATGGAAAGTTGGGTGAATACGGTGCATGGTTACGGGCAGAGACAGTCTCACAGAGCAGGGATTAATTACCTTGGAGACAGGGAAAGGTCCTATGAACCTGGGAGCCAATTTGCGGGAGACCATCTTGAGGGGCAAGTGGTGAGTGGAGAGCATTACCCGCTGCCCCACCCAATAGATGGGAGCTGCTGAGCGGTGTTTGTCGGCTTGCTCTTTAAACATCTTGACAGAACGTAGGAGCTTTTTCCTGGTCAATGCCCATGTTCTCCTGCAGTGGCGCACAAGCATCTGGGCAGAGGGCATGACAACTTCTTCTTAGATGGGGAAGAGTGGTGGCTGGTAACCCAGAGAGCACTGGAAGGGGGAAAGACCTGTAGCAGAGCTGGGTAAGGAGTTGTGAGCGTACTCTATCCAAGGAAAGGTCTTGCTCCAGGAGGCAGCATCCTTGGACACCATGCACCTGAGAGCCACTTCCAGCTCCTGGTTGACCCATTCCATCTGTCCATTGGTCTGAGGGTGAAAACCTGAAGACAGACTGCGAGAAGCATCAATGAGTTTACAGAAAGCTTTCCAGAACTGGGCAGAGAACTGGGGTCCACAGTCTGATACGATGTCTGAGGGGAGTCTGGGTAGATGGAAAACATGGAGTATCAGCAATTTGGCGGTCTCCTTGGCGGTGGGAAGCTTGGGCAGAGGGATAAAATGAACAGCTTTAGAAAAATGGTCGACAGTGAGGATACAAGTATTGCCACCTGAATTAGGGAGTCCTGTGATGAAATATAGGGCTATGTGTGACCAGGGCTGGTGGGGAACAGGAAGGCATCTCAGCAGGCTGGCAGGGGGTCTGTTGCCAGTCTTGTTCCTGTTGCAGATGTCGCAAGCTGCCACAAATCTCTGGACATCCTCCTTGATGGATGGCCACCAAAAACATTGTTGGCTGAATGCCAGAGTCTGGGCTGCTCCTGGGTGGCACACCATTCTGGAACCATGACCCCACTGCAACACCTGTGCCCGCACAGAAACAGGAACAAAAAGATGGTTAGGAGGTGCATTACTGGGCCCTGGGTCCTGCTCATGGGCCTTCTGGACCAGGGTTTCCACCTCTAACAGAGCGGCCCCCACCAGGCACTGTGGAGGAAGGATGGTCTCAGGGGAAGTTGATTCCTCCTGGAGGGGAGAAAACATTCTGGACAAGGCATCAGGCTTACCATTCTTAAAGCCTGGGCAAAAGGAAAGTGTGAACTTGAAGTGAGAAAAGAAGAAACCATTGGGCCTGATGAGAATTGAGGCGCTTGGCAGTCCTGAGGTATTCGAGGTTCTTGTGATCTGTCCATATGATGAAGGGAAGGTCTGACCCCTCCAACCAATGTCTCCATTCTTCCAAGGCCAGTTTAATGGCCAACAGTTCCCTATTGCCAATGTCATAGTTTCTCTCAGAGGGGGAAAGTCAATGAGAGAAGAAGGAGCAAGGATAAAGCTTGTGGTCACTAGCTGATCTTTGGGACAATATGGCCCCCAACCCTGACTCTGAAGCATTGACCTCAACCACAAACTGCTGGGACAGATCAGGAATGGTGAGTATAGGTGCTGACGTGAACCTTCGTTTGAGCTCGGAGAACGCCTTCTCGGCCCCTTCCTCCCAGCTGAAAGGGACCTTGGTGGAAGTTAGAGCCATGAGGGGCCCAGCCACCATAACTAAAGTTCCTGATGAAATCGCCTGTAGAAATTTGCAAACCCAAGAAACCGCTGGTGTTCTTGCCAAGAGGATGGGGTGGGCCAGTCAGCACCTGCCTTGAGTTTCAGGGGGTCCATCTGAATCTGTGCGGGGGAGATAATGAAACCCAGAAAGGAGACAGAACTTCGATGGAACTCGCATTTCTCAGCCTTAACAAAGAGTTTATTTTCCAGGAGTCGCTGAAGGACCTGCCTGATGTCCTTACATACACACAATCGACAGAGGGGGAGTAACAGGACAGGAAGTTTGCACAAGGGGGAGATCTTTGAAAAGGTAGCCTGCAGGTGGGAGTGATTGGAAGCTGCTTTGTTTTGGCCTAAGCCACATGAGTTTTATCTCCAAGTTTTTTGTATTTTATTTACACAAGAAAAGCTCATTTTGACACCTGTTTTAATGACAGAAGATTATCGTATTATAAATTTTTCTTTGCATTCCTTGGTGAGCGCCGCAAGGTATGTTTGTTTGTTTATTCAGTCATGGTTTGTAAGTCATATCTACCATATGTATGTATGAAACGTAGTTGTGTATATGATTGTTGCTTTCACATAATGAGAAGTTTGTACTTATGGAAACTAGATGCTAAGATGTTTATTCTTTGTATGTCTTGATACAGTTTTCATGGTGCTATAAGGCTAAGATGAAATGGATTAAAGTTGATGCTACTACGAACTAAAATAAAAGAAACCTTAAGCATCTGTCGAGACTCTTTGGGATCCAAGGGCTGCTACAGGTGGTGCAGTCCCAGGGAGAAGGTCAATTCCACAGTCATAGGGCCTATGGGGAGGAAGGGAAACAGCTTGAGACTTGCTGAACACAGGTTTTAAGTCATTATTCTCGGGAGGCATGTTAGAAAGGTCAGGATATTCACCAATGGTGGGCTGGAGCAGCTCAGCTTGAGGGAGGGCAGATCTCAGGCATGACAAACAGAATTGACTCCATCCTAAAATGGTGTTGTTAGTCCAATTGACATGGGGGTTATGTAGAGTTAGCCAGGGCAGACCAAGAACTATGGGCACATGGGGATTACTCATGACAAAAAACTGGATGGATTCAGAATGGTTGCCAGAAATTCTTAAGGTGACCAGGGCTGTTCTATGGGTAATCGTGGTCAGACCGGTACCGTTAAGGGTCAGGACAGTGAGGGACGGGTTCAGAGCCAGTAGTGGAATCCCCAGGTTCTTGGTGGTGGTCGAGCAGATCAGCTTTCTGTCAGCCCCTGAATCAATGAGTGCCTGGAGGTTGTGGGGCTGATTGCCATGGATAATGACCACTGGGAATAGCAGTCGATCGGTAGGGGGCTGATTCTGGACATTGCCCACCAGGGCCCCTAAACTCACTGGTGGGCTCTTCCTTTTAAATGGGCAAGATTGGCAGAAATGCCCCATCTGTCCACAATAAAAACATGCCCTCATATCCCGACAGCACGGGCATTCCTCAGGTGAGATGCGGACTCGATCTACCTGCATTGGCTCAGCGGAAGGAATGGGAGGCTGAACAAGACTAGTCCAAGTTCTCTCTTTCACCCGCTGTCTGATGTGGGAGTCAATAGGACTGGCGAGGTCCATGAGACCAGGGAGATCAGGTGGCAGTTCTCATGAGACCAGCTCATCCTTGATGGAGTCTGACAGCCCATTCAAAAATGCATCAAACAAGGCACTCATTCCAGCCACAAGATGCTGCCAAAGTGTGAAACTCAATCGCATAGTCAAAAGCGGACCGGGCACCCTGCCGCAGCCCCATGATTTCTCTTGCTGCCTTGCTGCCAGACAGAGAGCAATCAAAGGTTCGCCTCATCTCCTCTGTGAAATCCTTGAAGCTGGCACAGCATGGTGCATTGGCGTCCCACATAGCTGTTCCCAGCTCCCTAGCTTTGCCAGTGAGGAGAGTGATGGTGTAGGCCACTCAGGAATGCTCTGTAGGGAAGGCCAGTGATCAAAGCTCAAGGGTTAGCGAGCATTGAGATAAAAATGATCTGCAGGTACCTGGTTCTCCGTCGTATGGCTGTGGGGCAGGAAGTCTCGGCTCTCTGAAGAGGGCTGGAGCAGGAGCTGGAGGAGCGGTAGGTGGAGGGGGTTGTCTAAGAGCAGACGTTACTTGAAGCTGTTGTAGCTGAGTAGCAAGAAGATTGAGAGTGTCAGAGATGGTGACAAGGTTTTGATTCACCTGTTGGATGTCCTGTCGGTGGAGCCCAAGGATAGCTCCCTGTTTCTGCACCACTGCTCTTAGCTGGGCAAAATCTGCTGGGTCCATGTTGGCCAGACTGTGCTGTCATGGGTGGCGAGCTGAGGTGATGTGAGGACCCAAGAGCAGACTCAGAAAACAGGCAGTGTAAAGAGAAAACTTCTTTAATGAAGTAGATGGCATAAAGGCAAAAGGTACAGTAGGGCTCAGGCAAAAATCGGTAGTCAAAAAATAGGCCAGGAG
Source organism: Neoarius graeffei (assembly GCF_027579695.1). Taxonomy (NCBI): domain Eukaryota; kingdom Metazoa; phylum Chordata; class Actinopteri; order Siluriformes; family Ariidae; genus Neoarius; species Neoarius graeffei. The sequence continues at coordinate 47,241,664 of NC_083595.1, read as the reverse complement.
GTCAAAAACACAGAGGAGCAGGTAGACACGATCAGGGACAAAAAACAGGGCAGAAAAATCTTCACAAAAACTGATGAGCACAGGGACAAGGGAAATCCAGGGAGAGGTAGCAAACGACACAATCCAAAAGAACAGGCAGGCGAAAACAGGAACAAAAAACTGGACAGAAAAACTTGACAAAAAAACAAGGAAAAATTCAGGCAGGGGGAATCAAGAAGACACAATACCAATGAGCTGTAGCAAGGCAAGGAAAGTCTACAAGAGCCAGTCTGGCAAATGGAGTAGCTCCAAACAGTTCTTAAAAAGCCCTGGCTGATGGGAGAGGAGTGGTAGCAGGTGTGGGAGTGCCGCTTCAGGAAATGGCCTTCAGTAAGGCAGGACTGAATTCCTGTCCTGGATCCGGCCTGGAGCCAGCATGGAAGTCCCACAATCTAAGGCATGGATGAACTGGACTGGACCGGACCGGACTGTGACAAAGACAAGACCAAGATTTGAGGGGTTGAGATCAAGTCAAGACCAAGGCAGGGTGGTGAGACCGAGTCAAGACCAGAACCAGACCAGTGTGTGTGAAAGTGGTGGGGGAGGGATGATGGCTGTTAATAGGAAGAACAATTTCAAATTAGCAATGAGAGAGATGTTATTGGTCGCATCTGAAGCAGGAAATTTTACATCCAATCACAGTAACAATGTAAAAGAATAAATCAGACAATGCACAGGCAGTTTAGTGAAATCTCCCCTGCAATTGTGGTCTTGACTGATCTTGAAATAAAATCCCGAGTCCTCTATGTCCGAGACAGAGACAAGACCAAGTAAAAATGTGGCCGATTCCGAGACAAGGCCGAGACCTTCAAAAAGTGGTCTTGAGACAACACTAGGAGACTCCTTCCCTAAATGTTAAATTAACGTTTCCTTACAGATCGCATCACCATATTATACATTTATCTTTGACGTATTACATGTTTTTTAAAATCTATTTTAATCCATTTTGGGATTACATGGGATTCATCCACTATCCTATAGAAATGATAAATTAGAACAAGAGTATTAACACTAGATAGAGACTGTGACTAAAGTCACAGTATTTTGCGCGAGCTGACCTTTGTCAGTTGAAGATCAAGGAAAAGTTGTGCCCTGCCACCCTGAACAAAATTAAAAAAAAAAAAAACTGATTGAAAAAATCATGAAAATTGACAGTTACAAGTGATTGAAAAAAAGCCGTTTTTTCATGGATTATTCCGGATCAGTGATCCAGATCAGCACCAAAAGTCATAGCAACGTAATTGAGCCCAGAAGTATTCTTCATGTGAAAGTTGGTGATGATTGGTTGAAAACTGAAGGAGAAATAGTGTCCTTAAAAAAATTTAGGATAATAATAATAATAATAATAATAATAATGATAAGAAAATAGAAAGATCCTGAGTGAGAGTAACAGTATGCGCTACCGCTACTAGCACAAATTAATAAACTAGTGATTTGCCTTTCAGAGCTACTGTTATAGAACTCTCAACACTGATTGGTCCAAAGCTGTTGCGTAGGAATGCTATGATCGCTGATTCACATCAGGGCACCAATTTAAAAATTTACAATATGATTGCTGTGATTTAAAAAAATGTGCACCGGATAGAATTTGGGATGAAATCAGGATGTATTGTTTCTATCATCTTTGCATTGGTAAAATCTGATTTATTAAAGGAGAACTGAAGTCATTTTTAAACTTGCTTTATTTCTTAATTAATGTGTTATTCAATTACGTTTTCAGTTTTAGTAACCTTATATCATGACTCGTATTGGCAACTAATTGCAATTAAATATTATACTTATCGACCTATTCGGTTTTTAGCCATGTTGAATTTAGTTTGTTTGGTCCACGGCAGGCGTCGCTTATCTGCACGATCTTCACGAGATTTGTGCGAGACTTCGAAGCGTGAAGTGTCAGCCAGGTGCCCTCAGCATCTTGTGTCATGTTTATTCCACCAAATGAACTGTTTCCAAATGAAATATTAAAATATATACCTGTGAGTGTTTTAGTCTATGTCTATTTCTTATCTAGAGTGTTTATACTGTTTATATTGTTTATTTCAGTTATCTCATCTCATCTCATTATCTCTAGCCGCTTTATCCTTCTACAGGGTCGCAGGCAAGCTGGAGCCTATCCCAGCTGACTACGGGCGAAAGGTGGGGTACACCCTGGACAAGTTGCCAGGTCATCACAGGGCTGACACATAGACACAGACAACCATTCACACTCACATTCACACCTACGGTCAATTTAGAGTCACCAGTTAACCTAACCTGCATGCCTTTGGACTGTGGGGGAAACCGTAGCACCCGGAGGAAACCCACGCAGACACAGGGAGAACATGCAAACTCCGCACAGAAAGGCCCTCACCGGCCACGGGGCTCGAACCCAGACCTTCTTGCTGTGAGGTGACAGCGCTAACCACTACACCACCGTGCCGCCCTTATTTCAATTATTCTATTTTTATTTATTGCATTGCCTGTTTGCACCGTGGGTCAGAGAGGACTGAAATTTCATCTGTGCTGTATGTCGAGCATGTATAGCATATTTGAAAATAAAGTTGACTTTAGCCCTGTGATGACCTGGCGACTTGTCCAGGATGTACCCCGCCTTTCGCCCATAGTCAGCTGGGATAGGCTCCAGCTTGCCTGCGACCCTGTAGAACAGGATAAAGCGGCTAGAGATAATGAGATGAGATGAGATAAGATGAGATGAGAATGAAGTTGACTTGACTTGACTTGATTGCACAAAAACGAGTTTAAATGACGATTACTGCCTACTTTTTTCAAACTTTCCTGATTGCTATCAAAACAAACAAACCTTCCGGCTTGATTACATCAGCATTCGAAAGAGGGCGCGCGTGTCTTTTGACAACGTTGGCAGATGTTGGTCACTTTGATTTCCGCTGTACGTTTTACTTCCGTCCTACGATGTCTCACACAGGTCTTAACGAATCTCGTTTACAGCCATTGCTTTGACATATGGACTGATATATTACAGAGCATATTTCAAACACTCATAACTTGCTATAGAAGCGACAAAATAGCGATCCAAAATGCATTCCGATATTTAATAAAATGAGATAAATAGAATTTTGATAATAAAAAAATTGCCTTCAGTTCTCCTTTAATATACTGTATAATTATTACTATCGGCCCCCATGCCTTTATTTTTATAAAAATAAAGGCATGGGGACCTTTATACCTCCTTAGGTATACCTCCACCAACTTTATTGTTGGAGGTTATGTTTTTGCCTCAGTCTGTTTGTTTGTTTATTTGTTTGACTGTTCCCAATGTAACTCCAAAAGTACTGAACGGATTTGGATGCAATTTGGAGGAAAAGTGAGCTATGGGCCAAGGAACCACTGAATAGATTTTGATGCAAATCCAGATATGTATGTGGATCTGGCATTTATTTATTTTTTAATCTGTTCCCAATGTAAATCAAAAAGTAGTGAATGGATTTGGATGAAATTTGGTGGACAGTTTTAGTATTATCCTAGGTTCAAGTGATTTGATTTTGATGTTGATAATATGTAGCTTGGCAGAGGTATGCTTTCTACCGAGTGCCTTCTAGTTTAGAACTGTGACCAATAAAATTTGACCAATAATTTTAGATTTAGATTGATTCCTCCTCTCTAAACTGTTTCTCAAGTGCACTCTCTCATCTCCACTCCTGTCAGTGGCCAATTCTCGTCAAGTCTCTCGGTCAAGTCAGAGATACTCTTAAAGGGGAGATTTCAATCTTCAGGTGAAAACGCGTAAAGGTTATGGGGTCTTTGTAGGGAAACTGGGGGCTGTTCTGTTTGAATGGAATCCTACAGGAGAAGTGGCTCAGTAACCTGAACAAACTCCTATTTTGTGAAAACATAATTGGTTACATAACAATGAGGCTACCTCTATGATGATCTTTAATATCTTATCTACTGACCAGCAAATTATAACGCCACCACCTGCTAAGAGCTAAAATAATATGAAATGATCATTTTGTGAGACATTTGGAGGTTTTGCGACAGAAGGAACCCATTGACGGCAGCTCTACACTCTGTCACGTAGCTACCACGTATGTACAAAACTGTAGCCAAATAAGCAAGCATAGTTAAAAATAGCAAATAACCAAACTCACTAATGACATCAGAAATCTCTACCACCATGAGCTCAAGGCTAAAAAAAAAATCTGCTCTACTGTAACACAAGAATAATTGTTGTAAACATTAGGAGGATGTTGGGTGACATCGGAGAACTGATACCATTGGCTCACAGTGATACACATAACCCAAGTTAAAGCTAGTCAGCCATTATGTTTTCATTAATAGGAAACCTGATAAGATCACTATCTCCTCTCTAAAAGTCTCTCTGGTCAAGTCTTGGACAAGTTGAAGGTGTGGCTGAGCAAATCACACAAATATACAGCATGAGAATGGGAGACTCTGTCATGATGGCGCCAATGGGATTTCAAAATAAAAGTCCACATAGCTCTCCCACCCTAGTGCCAATGGGATTTCAAATCAAATGCATCACATTGTATTGCATTGACTCACATCAAATTGTGTCAAATCGGGGTGAATCTTAAGGTGATGATACACAGGGCAGCATTTTGGGCAATGTTGCAGGCAACGAGCAACCAGGTGAGACCCAGGGCAACTAATTAGGGCAACAGACAATTGGCAACAACCAATCAGATAAGAGCAACTCACAAAAAAAAAAAAAATCACGAGCTGCCCATCACTTTTAACTTGACGCATAAGAGCTAATGTTATCCCTACATAGCTAGCGATAACTTTTAGCTAACTATGTTAGCAAAAGCACCACTAGTTAGTGAAATCCTATCCAATCTCTATGGAGTGGTGGTTAGCTAACAGCAGTTTACACTAAGCTGAAAAAAAAAAATCAGTGTCTTAATTAGGGCGGCATGGTGGTGTAGTGGTTAGCACTGTCACCTCACAGCAAGAAGGTCCTGGGTTTGAGCCCTGTGGCCAGCGAGGGCCTTTCTGTGCAGAGTTTGCATGTTCTCCCCGTGTCCGCGTGGGTTTCCTCCGGGTGCTCCGGTTTCCCCCACAGTCCAAAGACATGCAGGTTAAGTTAACTGGTGACTCTAAATTGACCGTAGGTGTGAATGTGAGTGTGAATGGTTGTCTGTGTCTATGTGTCAGCCCTGTGATGACCTGGCGACTTGTCCAGGGTGTACCCCGCCTTTCGCCTGTAGTCAGCTGGGATAGGCTCCAGCTTGCCTGCGACCCTGTAGAACAGGATAAAGCGGCTAGAGATAATGAGATGAGATGAGAAATTCACCACCTTGGGTTTACACATAACAACTTACTGGCATAAAAAAGATATAAGTCGTCTCTGATTTTATTCGCTCAACTGTCATTGAGATGACGCCATCTTCGTTGAACATTTCAGAAGCTCTCAGGTGGTCATGTGATTTCCTACTAGCACTCTGATTGGATGATCTTAAAAAGTTGCTCAAAACAATCAAAAATTTTCCAATAGAAATTATGTTGCCCAATCGCAATGGGAAAGTGTCGAAGTGCAATTGCCCGGAAACACTTCTCAAAAAGTTGCCCCGTGTATCATCACCTTTACCATACTGCATTCATTAGTAATTGCTTCTTATGTACCATTAATGTATTGGATCATTGGCAATGCTTCGAGAAGTGTATCACATCGTCCTCAATGATAGACATGTACATCACTAATGCTGTGTCACTTATTAATACATTTTTTAAAAATACACTTGCCAGCCACTTTTTTAGGAACACCCCGACATCCACCTGCAGTGGTTTGATGCAGTTCTCTAATCAGCTGATCCCTTGACAGCAGCACGATGCATCAAATCATGCAGATACAAATCAAGAGCTTCAGTTAATGTTTACAATGTTCAAACATCAGAACGGGAAAAATTGTGATCTCAAAGTCTGACTTTCTTTCACTGTGGCATGGGTGTTGGTTTGAGCCAGGTGGAATGGACTGAGTATTTCAGAAACTGCTGATCTCCTGGGGTTTTCACACACAACAGTCTATAGAGTTTATACAGAATGGTGTGAAAAACAAAAAGAGATTGAGTGAGTGAGAGACAGTTATGTGAGTGGAAACAAACGCCTTGTTGATAAGAGAGGTCAGAGGAAAATGGACAGATTGGTTCAAGCTTTTTTGCCAGGAAGGATATAGTAACTCATATCAACTCTACAACCATGGTGAGCAGAAAAGCATCTCAGCATACAACAGGAGAAGAACACATTGGGTTCCACTCTTGCATCCAAGAACAGGAATCTTAGAATCAAGAACAAGTTGCATATCATTGCTATGGTATATATTTCAGATGTGCTGTTATTGGAAAATAAGCAATTTTGGTGGGGAAACTAAGACTACGTTCAGACTGCACCCTGAAACAACCCATATCCGATTTTTTTTGCCCATATGCGACCTGTATCCGATTTGTTATTGACAATCTGAACGACACAGATCCGATTTTTTCACATGCGACCCAGGCCGCTTGGATATGTGGTCCTAAATCCGATGCATATCCGATATTTTCACATGCGACTGCAGTCTGACCGGACAGGTCGCATTCATGCGACCTACACGTCATCAACAAGAGACAAACGTCACTATTCTGCATTGGCTAATCCCGCCTCTTTGGTGGAAAACAACAACATTTGTACAGTTTTCAGAATTTAAATAGACTTTTATAGAATTGATCAAGCTAATGGTGGATTTGGTAGGGACCTGGATGTTGATCTGTTAGCCTGATTAAATAAAACAGTTTCTATAACTGATTTATAACTTAAACCATCCTGTATTACAAGATTATAAGATTGTTCTGGAAATTACCAGTAATTTGACACCTTCGGTCTCATTAGTCTGCTGTTAATCAGATTATTGTGTGAGTTCCGCCGCCGCCACAAAAACCACATCGCCAGGTCTCGCCTCATCTCCATCGCAAACTGCACTGGTGTTTCTGCACCTTGAGCCAGCGCTGAGAGAAGTTGCAGAATTCAGCTGGCTATAAACAATCTAAATAAATATTTATAAAAATGTAGAAAAAGTTTATTAATATGACGAAATAAATATGTGCAAATTATTAAGCCTGAATTAAGAGTTTGGTAATACAGCGGCCGCATCCCAAATGACTGCCTACTGAAGCTCGAGTGCACTATATAGAGTTTAAAAATCCATTACTTCCTAGTAACATGTAGTGCACTTATATAGAAATTAGAGAGACATTTAGGAGTCAACCCTCGTTACCAGGCTACACGTTTTCATTTCAGTTCAGAAACAAAAACACACACGAGACCTCACACTTTAACACTAACCAGATAATTAAACACACAAACAAAAAAGAAATCATTAAACATGAAGAGTGCGCTTTTTTTTGTTTACGTATTACGTAGATGTGCTTATTACGTGTCAATTTGCGCATGCGGGACACTTTTGGGTCGTTTTCCGTTCATATTGGAGATCGCATACAAGTCTCATATAGTTGGTAATGTGAACGGCCTAACAAAAAAATTGGATTTCACAACAAATCGGATATGGGTCGTTTCAGGTTGCAGCTTGAACATAGTGTTAATCTGCTTCATGTTGGGACACATTACACCACCCTGTTATTGATTATGTTCTTATTATTATATTTACAGCACTTTAACCACATCTTCTACCCAATCAAATTCAAGAATTGAATTCTATCCACACGCACTGGATATGAGCAATTGTGCGCTCTGATTGGCTACTCTACTACAAGGATATCTGCTCATATACCATGAGTAGAGAAATACAAAATGGCAGAGTGCATCAAGTCAGATATATAACTTTGTTCTCAAGTATTTAAAATAAAGTGAAATAGCTTAAAGAATCCCCACCCCACCCCACAATCTCTCCCGTTCCATACTCCAGCCCAGTTGATGGCAGTAATGCACCTTTAAATTGTTTTGTCAACCACCAAAAAAAAACCTGAAGAAGAAGAAGAACATGGCAGTGTGTTGCTGAACCAACCGAGGAAAAAATAAAAACTCTACCCAAAAACAAAACCCCAAAATACAAGAAAAAAGCAACAAAATATGGAATAAAAGTATTGGATGGTAAGAACGTATCTTTTTTATTTTTCAATAATTATGATTATTATTGCATTTTTCACAAATTGATCCTGTCATTTCGCCGGTTTGTTTCCATTCTAAGCAGAAATGATTTTTTCGGATGTTTTGTATAAAGTTTTTATTGATCGAATTTGCAAAGAATAAAAATAAAAGTGTTCTGTTTCTCAAAACCCAGTGAATGTGGATAGAATAAAACAGTTATTCCGCTCAATCTCATCATACATGGTTGATAGCCAGCTCGGTGTTACACGCCTCGTCAGCTATCAGCTCATGTACGACTTGATTTCGTGGAATAACTGTTAATTATACACATCAACACAGGAATTGTTTTAAAGCATGTCACTCTTTCATATTGGATGGTTCTCATAACTTGGCAGCAGATGATTGCAGACCATCATACAGTTCCTGTGACTATATCAGTGCGTGAGTGATCAGAGTCAGGTGTCGGCAGATCGTCAGTATTTATCCATACTCATAAATAGAAATGTCAAGCACAGTCCTGCTTTAATTAAATGTGTGATTAACTGAGTGAACACATTCCCTTGAGCTGAATTCACTGATTAACACAATGTGTAGAATTAAAGACATAATAGTGTTGGCTGAAGCTTAGTAAATATACGTACTGTAACTTAACTGTTTAATCACCTACACATGAACAAAAAGAGAGATTGTGTGTGTGTGTTTGTGAAAGTCAGACAGAGAGAGAGAGAGAGAGAGAGAGAGAGAGAGAGAGAACCTCCAAACCTCGATTTAATCCACTTTTCTGAAAGGTTAAATTGGCAATAAATTCGGTGATCAGAGCCGAGCAGATGTGAACAGAGCTCTTTGAATGAGATATTAATGCACTCATCTCCTGCAGGGAGTGACAATATCATTATTCCGTGTTCTGACATCGTCTTGGCTTGGGCTTAGCAGTTATACACTGTCATATGTTCATAATATTCTTTGGCTGCAGAGAAAAATGAATTGCTTTTGTCCACGTTTGATGTGCGAGCCAACTGTTTTTGTATGTTTCTTTATGAAACAAAATGAACGACAGCATTGTTCGAAGGAGATTAAGATTCGCTGTGTGTAATAAAAAGAAAAATTATGATCATTTTAAAATATACGAACAATGGCACATGCATTACTTATTGTTCTGTCTCTCTCAAACTGCTTAATCAGTGTGTAGGCTGTGTGTGTGGGCTGTGCATATAGCTTTATTTTAGAGCTGTGAAAGGCAAGTTACGCTTTAATGTACTCCAAATACTGTGTTCGGAAACAAATTTCAAACAAAATGAACAGTGTGGGTTTGGGGTGCATTTGGTTCGTGTAATATCTGATATTCTTATTTAAGGGGGGGGGAGCAAACAAAATGTAAAAATGGTTAAAATTGCTTCTTACAGTAACATTCGAGCCTATTTAATTCAATTTCCATTTAATTCAAAAGAAAAGGCAACAACACACACACACACACACACACACACACACACACACACACACACACACACACACATCTTTACAATATTTAAACACACCACATTATTAGTCACCTTTTTTTTGGGGGGGGGCTAACAACAGAAGGGGGGGATCACATGCATAAATTCAACACATTTGTTACCACGGCAACCATTCACCATGTCATTCACATGTCAAAGTGAATCAGAGGAGATGAGAGTTGTATGTACTCCTCCCTCTCTCTCTCTCTCTCTCTCTCTCTCATAGTCCTTAGAGAGCCTTAGATTTTTTTTCCTTTTCTTTTCCGGGTTTATGCTGATGCACTGGTGTAACATCAACTTTGTGTTTCATGTTTTGTACACAGCCATCCTTCAAATGTCTTAGCATGCCTGTTTTTATTGCTTTTTTTGTATTCAGAGTTTTCCAGAGAAAAACAAACCCACTGCATTGGGATAGATAGATAGATAGATAGATAGATAGATAGATAGATAGATAGATAGATAGATAGATAGATAGATAGATAGATAGATAGATAGATAGATAGATAGATGCACATCAGTGAATGAAATGCATCTGTAGGTTTTTTTTTTCTATTTGGCAAAACCAGTTTTTTTCCCTCCCTCCGGAAGCAGGACACCACTCATGTCCACTTTTCCAAAACACCTCATTCGTCCACCTCTGCAATACGGAGTGAATGGCAGCAGAAGACTGAATGTCCACACAGAGACAAATAAATCATTCTGCAGACCGAAACATGGGTACATTTGCCCTGTGGCAATGCGATTTGCTCTTTTTCATTGTGTGTGTGTGTGTGTGTGTGTGCGCGCGCAACAAGACAATGGAGAATTCACTCTGCACTACATATGACCTTTGTAAATCCTTACATATTGCTCCCATTAGACTTATCATAATGACTTATTCGTAAAGACACCTTTCAAGCAAAACTCCGCCCATTAAACGTGTTTAATGTATCAAATCATTTCTGATGTGTTTCACGTCTCTGGTGCTAATTTCTTGCTGTAGTTTTGTCATTCCTGTGAGAAGTTTCGCTGTTAGTTCCAATGAGTGCTTTTCTGACTCACCATGTTCCAGTGATGTCATCATTATATTGATGAGAAATCCAGTGGAGAAGTTGTGGAGATGTTCCTGCAAATAATGGACTCCAGATTCAGTTTTCAGTGTAGAGTCAGTATCTCAGCAAGTTAGCAAGCTATGAGATCTGCGAGACGTGTGTAATAATGCTGGTGGTGGTGGTGGTATTAGCATGACTTCTGTAATCCTCTTCTCTGGTGTTTTAGCTAAAATCCCACACTGTTTGCATTTGGTGGGTGTTTTTTTTTTTTTTTTTACCTCCGCCATCTTTGTTGGAGGATGGAGGTTATCTTTTCGCCTCTGTTTGTTTGTTTGTCTTTTCCCGATGTAACTCAAAAAGTAATGAATGGATTTTGATGACATTTTGAGAAAATGTGAGCCATGGGCGAAGGAACAATTGATTAGATTTTGATCCAAATCCGAATATGCTGCTTGCCAGAGGTATACACTCTACCAGTAGCAAACCATTACTATTAGAGCTTGGACTTGAGCTCAGCAAAAACTTAGCCAGACACCAAAAAAGCAACAGGGCAAAGGATTTTGCAAGGGAATAGTGGCAGGCTGCCAGGTCGCTCCACTGTGTGTAGCTATTAATGTTGATTTTAAAAGTAACTCAGTAAATTACACAGGGAAATGAATACTTAAGTCTGAGTGAAAAATACTGTAGTGAGCATGCAGCATGGAAGAAGAGTCTGGAGACAGAAATCTTAGTTTCTCGGTCGTTAGTCTGCGCTACTTGCTCTCGATAGCATTGGATTGACCGTTTTATTAGCATTTGCTAACACTACTGATGAATGCTACACCAGCTGGAAAGTGACTTCACTGCTGCGCTGATGGCGCTGACTCGTGGTTAAGCTCGTGTTGGCCTTCGAAAAGGCCGAGGGCGATACATTTTTGGTCCCTCCCACTATAAATCAAAATCTGATTGGTTAATTCATCTATCACTTCCTACATAAACATACACTGCCATGGCCTTCTGTCCCCGCAGTGAAGTCCTAACCAATGAGTGAGCAGCTCTGAACTCTTCTCAGCCTAGAGACAACAAATAAAACAAACAATCTTATTGGATAACCCGATTTTAATGTTTTCAGGACAGTAACCCTTTCATTTCTGAAGCAAATTTGATAGAAAACGAGGCCGAATTAGAAGAGAATAATTATCATGAAATTATGAAAGAATGAAAGAAAAGGATGCTAGCTAATGTTTGAAATGCGGATATGTTTGGGCTTCTCTGAAGGCCTAGAAGGCCCTGACGGTTCCCTTCTGCACTCCACCAAGTACCCTTCTATTTATCCTCTGTTTTAGCTAAAATGCTAATATAGACTGGCTAGTGGCAAATGGAGAGTAAGACACCATTGTAAAATTAGGATACTTTTGGAATTAAGGGTTGGGTTTTTCAGAGTAAATAAACATGCATTTGTAATTCTTTCATCCAATCCAGAGCTTTCGCTACAGTCCGAGGCAAAATCATAAATAAAAATGGCTAGATGTAATATTTAGCATGTTACTCCTATAGATGTAATTTTTATTTCTAAATGGACCTGGACAGTCACAACGTAGATTTACAAACAGATTCTGTTTACTATCGAAGGGTTAAATATCCGTAGTCCTTTTGAGCAGGTGTATATTTCACAGTGTATTTTATACATCTCTTTTTGAAAACTTATGGTTTGACAATAACATGTCATGATTTGATTTGTCACGATGTGAAAGACGTCGCCTCTTGAAAAACAAAAAGGTGTATAAAAATGAACTGCATGCCCGAGAACATCAGCATTAACAGCAGTGTGTACATCAATATCACAAAACAATCATTTTCCCTTTAACAGCACATTTCTCATTAAAATGTGCTCATATACTGCCAGACACATCCTGCCTCCTGCTATAGATTCATGGCTCGTCTCAGGGGACCTGAATGGCCAAAATCTAAAATCTACAGCTTTCACCACGCACACACACACACGCGCATGCACACACACACATGCACAAAAAAAAACATAGATGAGGGATTATGATAGAGGAAACTGAACAGCGCATAAATAAAGGATGCTTGCTAAACAGCAGAAATCAATCTTTTAGTCTTTGCTTCGAACTAAATTACACAAAGCTGGCACTGCTGCAGTCATTGTCATTAAACGTTGCAAACAGGACCAACTGGAACAACACAACGCCTTTTTCGTTCTTATTTCTGTAACATTTTCATCTGCACCACTCATGTCATCTTTTAAATCACAGAAAAAGAGAGAGAGAGAGAGAGAGAGATCTAATGATCTAAGCATGTGTTAAGCCAACAATGCAATCAGCCAACAATACACACTTAGCATACAAGACCATAAAAATGATAGATGAGTCACAAAATATTCATTTGTTCAGAATGAGACTTTTAAGAAAATCTGACATAGCAATGTACAGTATACAAACATAAAGCTACAGTGTGCATGATTTGTTTTTTAACATTAAAAGTGAAATAAATGTTATTATTCTATCCACATTCACTGGATATGAGCAATTGCGTGCTCTGACTGGCTACTCTACTACTGGAATATCAACTCATATACTATGAGTAGAGAAAAACAAAATGACGGAGCATGTTGCTGAACCAACCGAGGACGAAATAAAAACTCTACTCGAAAACAAACCCCCCCAAAATACAAAAAAAGCAACAAAATATGGAATAAAAGTATTTGATGGTAAGAACATATATACAACCCCGATTCCAAAAAAGTTGGGACAAAGTACAAATTGTAAATAAAAACGGAATGCAATAATTTACAAATCTCAAAAACTGATATTGTATTCACAATAGAACATAGACAACATATCAAATGTCGAAAGTGAGACATTTTGAAATTTCATGCCAAATATTGGCTCATTTGAAATTTCATGACAGCAACACATCTCAAAAAAGTTGGGACAGGGCAATAAGAGGCTGGAAAAGTTAAAGGTACAAAAAAGGAACAGCTGGAGGACCAAATTGCAACTCATTAGGTCAATTGGCAATAGGTCATTAACATGACTGGGTATAAAAAGAGCATCTTGGAGTGGCAGCGGCTCTCAGAAGTAAAGATGGGAAGAGGATCACCAATCCCCCTAATTCTGCGCCGACAAATAGTGGAGCAATATCAGAAAGGAGTTCGACAGTGTAAAATTGCAAAGAGTTTGAACAGATCATCATCTACAGTGCATAATATCATCAAAAGATTCAGAGAATCTGGAAGAATCTCTGTGCGTAAGGGTCAAGGCTGGAAAACCATACTGGGTGCCCGTGATCTTCGGGCCCTTAGACGGCACTGCATCACATACAGGCATGCTTCTGTATTGGAAATCACAAAATGGGCTCAGGAATATTTCCAGAGAACATTATCTGTGAACACAATTCACCGTGCCATCCGCCGTTGCCAGCTAAAACCCTATAGTTCAAAGAAGAAGCCGTATCTAAACATGATCCAGAAGCGCAGACGTCTTCTCTGGGCCAAGGCTCATTTAAAATGGACTGTGGCAAAGTGGAAAACTGTTCTGTGGTCAGACGAATCAAAATTTGAAGTTCTTTATGGAAATCAGGGACGCCGTGTCATTCAGACTAAAGAGGAGAAGGACGACCCAAGTTGTTATCAGCGCTCAGTTCAGAAGCCTGCATCTCTGATGGTATGGGGTTGCATTAGTGCGTGTGGCATGGGCAGCTTACACATCTGGAAAGACACCATCAATGCTGAAAGGTATATCCAGGTTCTAGAGCAACATATGCTCCCATCCAGACGACGTCTCTTTCAGGGAAGACCTTGCATCTTCCAACATGACAATGCCAAACCACATACTGCATCAATTACAGCATCATGGCTGTGTAGAAGAAGGGTCCGGGTACTGAACTGGTCAGCCTGCAGTCCAGATCTTTCACCCATAGAAAACATTTGGCGCATCATAAAACAGAAGATACGACAAAAAAGACCTAAGACAGTTGAGCAACTAGAATCCTACATTAGACAAGAATGGGTTAACATTCCTATCCCTAAACTTGAGCAACTTGTCTCCTCAGTCCCCAGACATTTACAGACTGTTGTAAAGAGAAAGGGGATGTCTCACAGTGGTAAACATGGCCTTGTCCCAACTTTTTTGACATGTGTTGTTGTGAAATTTAAAATCACCTAATTTTTCTCTTTAAATGATACATTTTCTCTGTTTAAACATTTGATATGTCATCTATGTTCTATTCTGAATAAAATATGGAATTTTGAAACTTCCACATCATTGCATTCCGTTTTTATTTACAATTTGTACTTTGTCCCAATTTTTTTGGAATCGGGGTTGTACATTTTATTATTCAAGAATTATTATCGCATTTTTCACAAATTGCTCCTGTTATTTCACCAGTTTGTTTACATTCTAAGTGGAAATGATTTTGTCAGACATTTTGTATCAAGTTTTTATTTATCAAATTTGCAAAAAAATAAAAACAAAAATGCTCTGTTTTCTCAAAATCCAGTGAATGTGGATAAAATAAAACAGTTATTCCACAAAATCTCGTCGTACATGGCTTATAGCAAACTCGGTGCTATGCACCTCGTCAGCTATCAGCTCATGTACGACTCGATTTCATGGAATAACTGTTAGTTATTCAGTCAGGGGAGTAAAGAATACTGTATATGATGTTTTTGTGATGCTGTGTGTCACTGTGACAATCCTGTTATAGTAACTCTGTCTGTGTCAGGTCAGAATGGACACATATTAATTCACATTTTCATTTTGAATGAGTGCAGCTTCTCCATTTCCGGCAGTGTTGTTTACGTCCAATCAGTTTCTCTGAGTACTATTTCTATGTAAAAGAAAACATGATTCATCAGACCAGATCATCTTCTTCCATTGCTCCATCACCCCATTCTGATGCTCACATACCTATTGTAAGTGCTTTCAGCAGTAGACAGGGGTCAGTTGGACCACTTTTGGTAGGTACTAACCCCTACACACCTGGAACACACCACAAGACCAGCCGTTTTGGAGATGCTCAGACCCAGTCATCCATTATTTTCCATTATCTGTAACCTGTGCAGGGTCGTGGGCAAACTGGAGCCTATCCCAGCTGACTATGGGCGAGAGGCGGGGTACACTCTGGGCAAACCACCAGATCATCGCAGGACTGACACATAGAGACAAACAACCATTCACACTCACGGTGAATTTAGAGCTACCAATTAGCTTAACCTGCATGTCTTTGGACTGTGGGGAAAACCAGAGCACCCGGAGGAAACCCACACAGACACAGGGAGAACATGCAAACTCCACACAGAAAGGCCCTCGTCAGCCGCTGGGCTCGAACTCAGGATCTTCTTGCTATGAGGCGACAGTGCTAACCACTACACCACCATGCTGCCCCCCTGTCTTCTAGCCATCACAAATTATTTTATATTAAAACAATTATCCGCCTCAGGCTCAGTGAATATCGGTGAATAATAACCTTGACTTCGATTATTATTCACCGATATTCACATCGCCTTCAACAAATAATTGTTAAGTATGAGTTGATCCTCATAAGAAAGTAGTTAAAGAGCCGTGTTGTGCACAATCACAATATTTAAGTTGGTTAAGTTGTGTTACCTTGTCTTGCTTTTGTCATTTGTCTTGCGTTTCTGATGTTAAAGTGAATTTTGTTCCTAGAGTTTATGTTCTTGCTTCTGGCTTTGTTTGGTTTATCAGTTATTTGATGAAAGTCAAATAAATTCCGCACTTGCATGTGCCTTCGACTCCATTTTGTGACCAAAAGGTTTTCATTTGGCTCATATTGTACATTTATGTAGTGAACATACTGTAAATAACAGCTTGTGTTTTTATGTACACATCGAATCAAGCATAATTTTTTTTTCTATGACAGGTTCATTATGGATTTTCAAATTTCTAATTGGGCTAATAATCGTGTTAGTTTTTCTGCTTTTATGTTACAGCTGAGTCTTTCTATTCACACACACACCACCACCACCACCACCACCATATCTCAAATACCTCTACTCAAAAAAAAAAAAATCTTCCAAGCTCAGAGGCATCAACTCCTACCTGCAGGTTATTTAATAACCTCAGTGAACACCCAGTAAACCTGAGGCACCTCTGTATCCTGACTGAACACGAGTAACACTCCTTGCATAAATATTACCCTAACTTTTGAACTTAAGTAGTCCACTCTGAATTGTAAGAAGCTGTAAATACTGTCTGACAACGTGAAAGATACTGTAACCTGCATTATATTACTAGAAGCTGCCCTGAGTGGTGAATCCAAGGAATCAAAACTTGCAAAGTTTGATCCACACAAAGAATCAAGTCATTAAATTCCTTATTATATGAATTACATGAAACTTTTAACAAATAACAACATGACAAAAGTGTAATTAATATACAGTATATTATTTTATCCACGTTCACTGGATATGAGCAATTATGTGCTCTGATTGGCTACTCTACTACTAGGATATCAGCTCATATACTGTGAGTAGAGAAAAACAAAATGGCGGAACGTTTTGCTGAACCAACCGCGGATGAAATAAAACTCTACTCGAAAACAAAACTACAAAAAATACAAAAAGCAACAAAATATGGAATAAAAGTATTTGATGGTAAGAACGTATGGTTTTTAATTTTTTTTTAAATTTCAAGAATTATTATTATTGCATTTTTCACAAATTGCTCCTGTCATTTCGCCGGTTTATTTACATTGCTTTTGGAACGCATCGAGTCCAATATATCTGAAAAAGAAGAAGAAGAAAATGGTGGAGTGTGTTGCTGAACCAACTGAGGATGAAATAAAAACTTTACTTGAAAACAAAACCCCCAAAAATACAAAAAAAAAAAAAAAGAAACAAAATATGGAATAAAAGTATTGGATAGTAAGAACGTATCTTTTTATTTTTTAAGAATTATTATTATTATCGCATTTTTCACAAATTGCTCCTGTCATTTCGCCGGTTTGTTTACATTCTAAGCGAAAATGATTTTATCGGACGTTTTGTATGAAGTTTTTATTTATCGAATTTGCAAAATAGAAAAATAAAAATGCTCTGTTTCTCAAAACCCAGTGAATGTGAAGAGAATAAAACAGTTATTCCACTCAATCTTGTCGTACATGGCTTATAGCCAACTTGGTACGACATGCATCATTGGCTATCAGCTCATGTACAACTTGATTTCTTTCGGAATAAGTGTTAAATGTACAGGTTTACCATATTCACTATAAATCTATGGCGCTATACCATCATCTGTTGCTACATTATAAACAGTAACGTGATTAAATGACGAAGATTATGCATTAACGTTATCCTTTCCCAATGTTCTTACAATTCTTGTACTGAAGCTTTACTTCTAATTTGCATAAAGCTCACAATGCTAATTTCCTCCTAATAATTGTAAACTCATTACCCAAAAGAATATCTTAATAAAGAATGAAAGAACAATTAGATTGCTACTTTGCTTTGCTGTGCTGGACTTCCTCTCTGTAGGATAACCTCAGGGATATTATGCTGAATGCTAAACGGCTATGTACCTGATTGTGGCTTTTTCTTTTGCACATCCAAGATACCTTGTGTGGACACTGAATACAAATTAAGCTTTCTTGCTAATGAGCTTCCGTTTGCTGGATTGGCCACAGCTAGTGGGGAAGGGTTAACTAGAGCTGTGGCAGAGGCTTTTTTTTTTTTTGGCTAATTTGCCAAGTAGTTACCGCTGACACTGACAGACTCGCTGAACACAGGGCTTCGTGGCCTGTTCTGAACCACAGATGGGCCTGTCTGAGTGCAGAGAACAGGCTTCGCTCCAGAGGGTTTTTAAACGCCTTCAGACAAAACTCGTGGCAGACAAGAGAGTAGAATAATGTCAATTAGCAATGTGGAAAGGGGCTGAGAATTCAAGAAAGAGCTATGAATATAATGTGCTACGCAACGTGATTAGTCTCTCGGGCATATTCTGAAACGTATCCCTCTCCTCATATATGTGATGTTTGAATAGTGTTTGTTCAGCAAAGATGTCGAATGATTACCAAGATGCCCATCTTGCTGATTTTCAAATTTCCAAACAGTAGGGGGTTCAAAATGCAATATGTTTTAAAATGCCTGGGACCTTGCCTGGGACACCAGTCAATCACAGGGCACCGTGAACGTGCACACACACACATACTGTAGCCAATTTACCTATTGGCATGCGATTCGGAGAAGTGATAACACTGGATATCCTAAAGGAAACCCACATAGACACAGAGAGAGCAGTGAGACAGTAGACCAAGCTCAGAATGCAATCAGGAGTCCTGGATTTGTGAGACCGTAGCATTAAGCACTGCACCACCATGCTGCCATTTCCTAAATTATGAAATGTAAATGTATTTACAAAAAGCTTTAAAAAAAACTTTATTTGGTTAGTCAATTTATGCAGCTTTCAGAGTACTTCAGAAAATCAATACAACCTTAATCTTGAAAAAGCCTGTCTTTCCATCACCGAAAGAAAGCAAAGCCAGCTCACTGTGCTTCACCGTTACTGCAGTAGATCCTCTAAGTCTATAATCATTGCACGAACAAAACCAGGCTGTGAATAAAGGGTTAAATGTAGCTTTGTGTTCTTGTATTGATTTTGATTGGTTCTCAGACAGGATCTCATCAGGCCACAGAAAGGCATTAACTCTGCTCAGTGGTTTCTTTTCCAGCACACCTCTGAAAGGATAATTGATTGGGAAGCCGTTTAATTTACTTCAGCTCCAGTGCATCGTTCTAAGTGTGACCAATGATCAAGCAAGTCAGAGGATTAACTCAAAGGTCCCAAGCAGCCTCTGAGTAGCAAGAAATGTCCAATTATAAACAAGCGTTTATGATTACAGCACTCCTAAATATAACTAGGAGCAGAGGAACCCTACGAGGGAGTTAATCAAAAGATGGCAGCTGATATATAGAAACTAACACAATAGTGTGTGTGTTGTAAATCAGGTTTGATCATTATTCAGAAGACCTACGTCATACAATATGATTTCGAGTAGGGCTCTGGAAAAGTTAAAAAAAAAAAAAAAATATATATATATATATATATATATATATATATATATATATATATATATATATATATATATATATATATATAAAACTACACTTAAGTAGTAAACAGTAAGTCATTCTAATAAATTAAAAAAAAATCAAAGTCCTTCCCACGCCGCAGCGCTAATCTCCGTTTCCGTAGCCCTCGGCTTCTCACCTATTGAGGTATTTCACCTGACATCACAGGGTCACGTGACGCCCCGGTGTCCGCCATTTTGAACGTCAAGCTACATACTAACGCTGCAGACAGAGAGGTAGAACCAGCTTGAAAAAAAAAACGTGTTACAGACACCTAGAATAAATTAATTTGTCAGTAAGCACTCTATAAATAACCATGGTGTTTGCTTGTTGTGCTGTGGGCTGCCACAACAGACAGGGACAGCGTGCAGGACGCTCCTTTTACCCGTTTCTAGTGATGGGAATTTCGGCTCTTTTTCGGGAGCCGGCTCTTTTGGCTCTTCTTACTATAAGGAGCCGGCTCTTTCGGCTCCCAAACGGCTCCTGAGATTTTATTTTTGATTTAATTGCTGCAATTAACTAGTTAATTAATTACATTATTATTTATATTTTATCAATAGGATGTTTTCCATTTTATTTTTTAGTTTTTGTAGCCATTGTAAAGCTTTGTAAAGTATAGCAGTGTAACAATGTTCTAGCTATAGAAATAAAACTTACTTACCAATTAATAAATTATTTTCTCACAAACATAATGCAAAACTGTGTTATATTACCAATATAAAATACACAGCTGATTTTCCCCTCCTCAGGTGCCTCACAGACTCCTCTCCCCTGCGCTCCACAGCTTTAAGCATTACACCAATTTTTGTATTTTCGCAGCTGTGAATGACATTAACCCCCCCAACCAAAAAAAGTAGGCGTACACCATGCTACTTTTTTCCTTTGAATGGTAATAGACAACACAAAGACGCAATCGGACAGCAACTTTTTTTGTGAAAGTCTCTCTCTCTGAGGCACCTAAGGACAAACAACTAATTCGGCTCCCCAACTCGGCTCCCACCGAAGAGCCGGCTCCCGTCGTTCACTTCAAAGAGCCGGCTCTTTGAACCGGATCGTTCGCGACCGACACATCACTACCGGTTTCCTACTGACCCAGACAAGAGGGCCAAATGGATTGCAGCTGTGAAGAGACAGGATTGGGAGCCAACAGAGTACTCCAGACTTTGCAGTGATCATTTCATTTCAGGTTAGTTTATCAGTTAACGCAATTTTGATAAAATATATAGCAAAAAGTAAATGGGTCAGTGTTTGTTAACCCATCTGAGCAATGAAACAAGGCAGTGTTAATTTGTCTAGGGTTGCATGTAGCAGACATCAGACATAAAACGCAATAACAGAGGCTAGAAAGAAACGGGACACAGAAATAAATAAACAGGGCTCCATACCAAGGCTGGGTACAGTGTTTGTGATAAAAGACAGATCCAATTTAACACGAATCACAGCTTACTTTCTTGTTAAAATGTGCAAAGGTCTCCACCATCTCATACCGCCTTGCACTGAAGGACTTAAGCGTGCCGTCCAAAATGGCTGCGTCACGTGACTTGGTCACATGGGTGAAATACCTCAATTACATAGCTAGGGTTACAGTGGGGGGCGGGTCCTCTGGTAACCACAAGAGTTTGACTCCCCACTCGCATCTGTATTGCAGCGTGCCTTGCCAGATGGCAGTAGGTACCATTTTTATGATGGTCTTTGGTATGACCCGACCGTGAGTAGAACTCACAATCTCCCAATTGAGAGGCAAACAAGCTAACCACTAGGCCAACTCGCGGCCATCCTAATAAATAATATGATAAAAAAAAGAACATGATAATGACAATAAATAATAATGTTGATAAATATTTTTAAAAATAACAATACTTTATTTATTTATTTTTTTAAATTACAGAAATAAGAAAATGGGCAATTTGGACCTTGATCACAAAGGCAGGTCATTATGAAATCCTGAATATAAAAACATCACAAACAGTTCAGAGTTTTGCCACTTTACAGGGTTATAAAGAAAATTTTATGCATGGGAAGTTGACTAAAAACATTTAATTAAAAATAAAAATACATGCGGTAGTCCAACATCATACGCAAATACACTCAGCACTGATTTGAGTACCAATAACATTTTGTTAATGGCTCAGGATTTTAATTAAAATGGAGAGCTTTATTCCCATAAGCTTTTTTTTGCTTTAAATGCATCTATCTATCTATCTATCTATCTATCTATCTATCTATCTATCTATCTATCTATCTATCTATCTATCTATTAATATTTTCTACAGTTGTGTAAATTTCAAGATTTTCCACCTGGCTACTGCATACTTATTAATCAGCTTTCAATTTAAACAAAAAAAAAAACTGCATGATATTATATTTACTGGAAAATGATATTGATAATAAAATTATGTTCATTTTTATACCATATGGAAGACTGGATAACTGCATACGGTAAACAAGAAAGAAAAAACAGAACAAATCAACAGTTGGAACGACTGCACAGTTCCACACTTCATTTTTGTGCATGTAGGGTTTGCAGGGTTGGGGTTTTTTTTTTACCTCCGCCAACTGTGTTGGATGAGGTTATGTTTTTGCCTCTGTTTGTTTGTTTGTTTGTTTGTTCCCAATGTAACTCAAAAAGTTTTGATGAAATTTTGAGGAAAGGTGAGCCATGGCGGCATGGTGGTGTAGTGGTTAGCGCTGTCGCCTCACAGCAAGAAGGTCCAGGTTCGAGCCCTGTGGCCGGCGAGGGCCTTTCTGTGCGGAGTTTGCATGTTCTCCCCGTGTCCGCGTGGGTTTCCTCCGGGTGCTCCGGTTTCCCCCACAGTCCAAAGACATGCAGGTTAAGTTAATTGGTGACTCTAAATTGACCGTAGGTGTGAGTGTGAATGGTTGTCTGTGTCTATGTGTCAGCCCTGTGATGACCTGGCGACTTGTCCAGGGTGTACCCCGCCTTTCGCCTGTAGTCAGCTGGGATAGGCTCCAGCTTGCCTGCGACCCTGTAGAACAGGATAAAGCGGCTAGAGATGATGAGGTGAGCCATGGGCCGAGGAACAATAAATTAGGTTTTGTTGTAAATCTGGATATGTATATGGATCCAGGATTTTTTTTTGTCTTTTCCCAATGTAACTCAAAAAGTAGTGAACGGATTTGGGTGAAATTTGGTGTACATCTTTAGTATTATCCTCGGTTCAAGTGATTTGATTCTGAAGTTGATAATATGTGACTTGGTGGAGGTATGCACTCTACCGGGTGCCCTTTGAGTTTTATGTAGAGTTTTATGCCCTTTGAGTTTTATGGCCAGCCATGGCCTAATGGTTAGAGAAGCAGCTTTGGGACCAAAAAGTTGCTGGTTTGATTCCCTGGACCAGCAGGAATGGCTGAAGTGCCCCTTGAGTGAGCCAACTACTCCCCAGGCTGCTGTGGGTATGTTGTATATTGCTCTGGATAAGATCATGTGCTAAAAGCCATTCATATAATATATGATTTTCCTTTGATCCCAACATTCAAGCAGTGATTTTGGATGCATGGCATGCCATCATGCAGGAATACCTGCAAATAAGGAATAAATAAACAAGAAATCCCGCAAAAGAAGTTGTTGTTGTTGTTGTTGTTTTTAAATCTGTACAGGCTGTGCATTTTTCATGATGGTCTCTCTAAAAACTCATACCACAAACATCAACTAATTACAATGTTCCAGTCCAATGAAAGTCTGGTTTTATATATCAGTAAGATGTTTCATTGAATCTACTGACCATAAACAATCTTTTCTTCAGCATCACCAAACTTGAAACAGGAAATGACGTGACAAATTGAACCAATCACGTTGCTCAGTGTGTCCAATTCAGTGGAAGCAAACCCATTGTTTTCATGAGAACCAGAAATCAACTGTCTGGATTTCTTCCTCACTTGAAAACAGCTCCCGCACGTCATCAAACATACTAAACTCTCAGGGCAAACAGCCTTTAGCCCAGGAAAAAAAAAAAGTGTGAAAATGACCTTACTTAGATTTTCTAATCCTGTCATATTTATCCATGATCGAACATTAAAAAATGTTAATACAGCGGGTTCAGAAACTTTTGACTGGCAGTCTACAGTACAGTGGTGCTTGAAAGTTAGTGAACCCTTGAGAATTTTCTATATTTCTGCATAAATATGACCTAAAACATCATCAGATTTTCACACAAGTCCTAAAAGTAGATAAAGAGAACCCAGTTAAACAAATGAGACAAAAATATTATACTTGCTCATTTATTTATTGAGGAAAATGACCCAATATTACATAACTGTGAGTGGCAAAAGTATATGAACCTTTGCTTTCAGTATCTGGTGTGACCCCCTTGTGCAGCAATAACTGCAACTAAACGTTTGTGGTAACTGTTGATCAGTCCTGCACACCGGCTTGGAGGAATTTTAGCCCATTCCTCCATACAGAACAGCTTCAACTCTGGGATGTTGGTGGGTTTCCTCACATGAACTGCTTGCTTCAGGTCCTTCCACAACATTTCGATTGGATTAAGGTCAGGACTTTGACTTGGCCATTCCAAAACATGAACTTCATTCTTCTTTAACCATTCTTTGGTAGAACGACTTGTGTGCTTAGGGTCGTTGTCTTGCTGCATGACCCTCCTTCTCTTGAGATTCAGTTCATGGACAGATGTCCTGACATTTTTCTTTAGAATTCACTGGTATAATTCAGAATACATTGTTCCATCAATGATGGCAAGCCGTCCTGGCCCAGATGCAGTAAAACTGGCCCAAACCATGATGCTACCACCACTATGTTTCACAGATGGGATAAGGTTCTTATGCTGGAATGCAGTGTTTTCCTTTCTCCAAACATAGCACTTATCATTTAAGCCAAAAAGTTCTATTTTGGTCTCATTCATCCACAAAATATTTCTCCAATAGCCTTCTGGCTTGTCCACGTGATCTTTAGCAAACTGCAGACGAGCAGCAATGTTCTTTTTGGAGAGCAGTGGATTTCTCCTTGCAACCCTGCCATGCATACCATTGTTGTTCAGTGTTCTCCTGATGGTGGACTCATGAGCCAATGTCAGAGAGGCCTTCAGCTGCTTAGAAGTTACCCTGGGGTCCTTTGTGACCTCGCTGACTATTCCATGCCTTGCTCTTGAAGTGATCTTTGTTGGTCAACCACTCCTGGGGAGGGTAATAATGGTCTTGAATTTCCTCCATTTGTACACAATCTGTCTGACTGTGGATTGGTGGAGTCCAAACTCTTTAGAGATGGTTTTGTAACCTTTTCCAGCCTGACGAGCATCAACAACGCTTTTTCTGAGGTCCTCAGAAATCTCCTTTGTTCATGCCATGATACACTTCCACAAACATGTGTTGTGAAGGTCAGACTTTCATAGATCCCTGTTCTTTAAATAAAACAGGGTGCCCACTCACACCTGATTGTCATCCCATTGATTGAAAACACCTGACTCTAATTTCACCTTCAAATTAACTGCTAATCCTCGAGGTTCACATACTTTTGCCACTCAGAGATATGTAATATTGGCTCATTTTCCTCAATAAATAAATGACCAAGTATAATATTTTTGTCTCGTTTGTTTAACTGGGTTCTCTTTATCTACTTTTAGGACTTGTGTGAAAATCTGATGCTGTTTTAGGTCATATTTATGCAGAAATATAGAAAATTCTAAAGGGTTCACAAACTTTCAAGCACCACTGTATATGGACTAAATATAGTGAATGTTATTTCTTCTAATTCGCTCATCCAAGACTTTTATTCTCTGCAATGTCATCCTTAATCTAAGCAATTCAGATTGCTTCAGATACACGAGAACATGGCTACATGTGTCTTTTTACATTTGTGATCATTCGCCCTCTGTTCTCGATCAACTTTCATCTAGATCACAGGTCCAACCCTAATAAAACACACATGTTTCAGATCTGTAGGATGCATGATTCAGGTCTACAGATTAGAGGTTGTTGGAGGTAGGTGGGTCTCCAGGAATTGGCTTGTTGAGCTGTTGGACCACCCAGCATTGCTATGCTGAATTATTTAAACATTTGACATGTAATCAGTTTGTATGTGTAACACTAGAAATGAGTATCAGTTTGCTGCTGATATTCTTCATATACTGTTTAGAGAAGTTAATAGAATAGATGTAATACATGTAATAAGTAAAGGATATAAGATTGAGCATGATGTTGTAGGTAAGTAATCACCAACAGGGTGTTGTGATCACATCCCAATAACAGCACATCTTGAAATAATTTATTCTGCTAATATTATAACACAGGAATTTGCCAATGATTACAATTACAGAATGACATATTGGACTTTTAAACAATTTATAGTATTTACGTTTAATGTTGCTGAAAACAAGTTAGTTCTTGTTCTCACTACACTAAACCCAACAGCTACAAAAGTCATTCCATCACCAGCCTTTCTTTTTTCTCTCCCTTGAAATTAATAAGACAATAAAATGCAATTTGGCATGTTACTGAGAAACCACAAAGTCTTAGTTTCCTGAAGACTTTCTCATAGGGGAAAACTTTCACTGTTACAAAGCGCTGACACTGGAGACTCCTTCCAAAAACTGTTAAACAATCATCTTTACATGGAAAATCTCACCATGTCGATGTTTATAAACCTTATTAAAATATGGATATGGGTAATTCTAGAATCCAGGGTACGTTTCATGTCTCCGAGATAAACCTTTTGTTATTTTCCACAAAAGAAATGGTAATTGAATCAGTTTTGAAGAATAATGCAAATTATGACAAACTTTCACCAATAGCAATGCTTGATGTACATTTTAGACCCAATTTATCCATAAAACATTAAGTAAATGACTCCCACCCCTCCCCCCACATTACTGGCCATCTTCGACTCCTAATTCATCCATTCAACTCGAATAAACATGAAGTGATTCAGTCTAACAATCTGATTTTTTGGTGCTTAATCTATTAACTGTTATAGCATCAATTTCATAGAATGTCTATTTCCTGTATTATGTAAAATTTCAGTAACTAAAAATATATATATTTTTTATCAGTCCCAATGTTCTTGTCAACTCTGTTAACTTTGTTATAAAATCGCATAAAATCCACAAAGACTTTCAATAATACTTATGACACCTGCACCGAGAGATGTCACTTTCTCTGGCGGGAAACTTCAGAAAGGCAGTGAGGTGTGTTATGTTTCTTCTCTCATTAATTTGAACAAAATGTCGAGGATACACCAACAGTGGATTAATTATTCGTCAATTCTGTTGTGATATTGGAGTGAATCTCTCACTCATGTGGACCTCCACTAGCATATGGTGTTAATAAGACACAAAATTATGGAAAATGTCAACTCTGTCACTGTCCATTCTGTTAATGGATTACCCAGTTTAATGACAACAGAGTTGACAATGATTAACAGAGTCAACACTTGAAATGCACCCGCAATTATAGAACAGGCCATGTAGAAGTAGAGAGTCTGGCTAAACGAGATGTTCCTGGAGAAACGATAAAGTATCAGATAGAGTGCATTAATAGTTATAAACTGTGCCATCCACCATGCTGTTATGGAAAACGAACACCAATCAACACCAATTGGGTTCGAGAATTCAGCAGCACTATGGTACAACAGAAATATAATATAGAGAATGACCAAGTTTGGCTTTCAAAACAGCTTAAGTCTTAATTCTGGGTTTGGGATTTTATCTCAAGCCTAAACCTGTGCATAATTTTATTGCTGCATACGGTAATTTACTTTTACATTTACAACATCGAGCACATGCCTTTATCCAGATGAACTTATAGAAGTGCTCGATCAATTTTGTACATTGGAAAAAGATTAAAAATATCCTGGATCCATAACCTCCTACAACACAGTTGGTGGAGGTTATGTTTTTGCCTCTGTTTGATCGTTTGATCGTTTGTTTGTTTGTCAAGTCAAGTTTATTTGTATAGCGCTTTTAACAATAAACATTGTCACAAAGCAGCTTTACAAAATTTGAACCACTTAAAATATGAGCTAATTTTATCCCTAATCTATCTCGAACGAGCATGCCTGTGGCGACAGTGGCAAGGAAAAACTCCCTCAGACAACATGAGGAAGAAACCTCGAGAGGAACCAAACTCAAAAGGGAGCCCATCCCCATCCAGGCAACAACAGACAACATGACTATAACATTAACAGTCCTAACATAAAGTCAGCTTCGTTGATGCTATAAACCTCCCACCAATGGAAACCCGAGTGCAAAACCGTTCATGACAACTGCAGTCCCAAAGTCAGCAAGTCAACTGCAGTCCTAAAGTCAGCAAGTCAACTGCAGTCCTAAAGTCAGCAAGTCAACTGCAGTCCCCAGCCACAAAAGCACCACTGCAAGAGTCCAGAGCGTCCTCCAGGCATGACCCCCAACTGTCCACATGGGGCTGCCCTCCACAGGAGCGATGCGATGAGACTCCAACCAGACACAGGGCACCAGGATGGATCAGGCAGGTCCGAGGAGCAGAAGAGGTCAGCATCTCGATCCCAGGACCGACATGTAACTCAGAGGGACAGATTTGGGGGGGGAGGGGGAGAGAAGAGAGAGAAAACACAGGTTGTTAGGTATGCCCAATGTCACCTGAATAAGTAGGAACAGTATACATATTGCACTGAGTACAAGCAGGGACTCTGGCAACTAACTATGACAGCATAAGTAAAAGGGGAGAGCCAGAAGGTAACACAGGCATGAGGGAGCCCTGGGACATAAAGCAACCAACCACTACACCATCAACAAACTCAAGTGAGCAAGCGAGTGGGGGACTGACAGCATCCATACATCCCAGTTTACCAAAACACTCTATGTCTGAGGACCCTCCAGATCTACACCTTTACCTCACAAACACCATTAACAAAAGGTTTGACTAAACAGATATGTCTTCAGCCTAGACTTAAACACTGAGACTGTCTGATTCCTGAACATTACTTGGAAGGCTGTTCCATAACTGTGGGGCTTTATAAGAAAAGGCTCTGCCCCCTGATGTAGCCTTCACTATCTGAGGTACCAGCAGATAGCCTGCACCTTTTGATCTAAGTAGGCATGGCGGGTCATAGAGGACCAGAAGTTCACTCAGGTACTGTGGTGCGAGACCATTTAGTGCTTTAAAGGTCAATAGTAGTACTTTATAATCAATACGAAATTTGATTGGGAGCCAATGCAGTGTGGATAAGACAGGGGTGATGTGGTCATATTTTCTAGTTCTAGTAAGGACTCTTGCTGCTGCATTTTGAACTAACTGGAGCTTGTTTATGCACTTATTGGAACATCCAGACAGTAAGGCATTACAATAATCCAACCTGGAGGTAACAAAAGCATGAACTAGTTTTTCTGCGTCATGTAGTGACATTAAATTTCTTATCTTAGCAATATTTCTGAGATGAAAGAAAGCTATCCAGGTAATGTTATCAATGTGAGTTTTGAATGAAAGACTGGGGTCAATAATCACTCCGAGGTCTTTTACTGCTGCACGTGAAGAAACAGAAAGGCCATCCAGAGTTACTGTGTAATCAGAAAACTTACTTCTAGCTACATGTGGTCCGAGTACAAGTACTTCAGTCTTGTCAGAATTAAGCAGAAGGAAACTAATAAGCATCCAGTGTCTAATGTCCTTTACACATTCCTCAATTCTATTAAGCTGGTGTCTCTCATCAGGTTTTGCAGAAACATACAACTGTGTGTCATCCGCATAACAGTGGAAACTAATACAATGTTTATGAATAATATCATCCAGAGGTAACATATAGAGAGAAAAAAGCAGTGGACCCAAGACAGAACCTTGTGGAACACCAAACTTTACCTCAGTACATCTAGAAATATCACCATTTATATCAACATACTGATAGTGATCAGTTAAATAAGAGCTGAGCCAGGAGAGGGCCGTTCCCTTAACTCCCACAACATTTTCTAGTCTATCCAGAAGAATGGAATGATCAATGGTATCAAATGCTGCACTAAGGTCAAACGACACAAGCAATGAGATGCAGCCCTGATCAGACTCCAACAGTAGGTCATTTAGTCGCTATCGGTATGTTGATATAAATGGTGATATTTCTAGACGTACTGAGGTAAAGTTTGGTGTTCCACAAGGTTCTGTCTTGGGTCCACTGCTTTTTTCTTTATATATGTTACCTCTGGGTGATATTATTCATAAACATTGTATTAGTTTGCAGAAACATACAACTGTGTGTCATCAGCATAACAGTGGAAACTAATACAATGTTTATGAATAATATCACCCAGAGGTAACATATATAAAGAAAAAAGCAGTGGACCCAAGACAGAACCTTGTGGAACACCAAACTTTACCTCAGTATGTCTAGAAATATCACCATTTATATCAACATACTGATAGCGATCAATTAAATAAGAGCTGAGCCAGGAGAGGGCCGTTCCCTTAAATCCCACAACATTTTCTAGTCTATCCAGAAGAATGGAATGATCAATGGTATCAAATGCTGCACTAAGGTCAAACGACACAAGCAATGAGACGCAGCCCTGATCAGACGCCAACAGTAGGTCATTTACTACTTTAACCAAAGCTGTCTCTGTGCTATGATGAGGTCTAAATCCTGACTGATACATTTCATGGATGCTATTCCTATGTAAATATGAGCATAACTGCTGTGCCACAGCTTTTTCAAGGATCTTGGAGATAAAGGGGAGGTTTGATATTGGCTGATAATTAGACAGCTGACAGGGCTCAAGGTCAGGTTTTTTAATCAGGGGTTTGATAACTGCTAGTTTAAAGGATTTGTGTATATTAAAAAAAATTGTTTGTTTGCTTGTTTGTTTATCTGCCAGTTCCCAATGTAACTCAAAAAGTAGTGAACAAATTTTGATGAAACGTGGAGGAAAGGTGAGCCATGGGCCAAGGAACAATTGCTTAGATTTTGATGCAAATCCGGACATGGATGTGGATCCAGGATATTTTTAATCTGTTCCCAATGTAACTCAAAAACTAGTGAATGGATTTGGATGAAATTTGGTGGACAGCTTTAGTATTATCCCAGGTTCAAGTAATTAAATTTTCATGTTGATAAAATGTGTCTTGGTGGAAGTATGCACTCTACCAAGTGTCCTTCTCGTTATAAATGGATTGCAAACGTTTGGTAAAGAAATGATGATATGGAAGAAGAAAAGGATGTAAGACTTTAAGAAATGAACATACCGTACTATAAGTTTTCTTTGCATTCTATCCACAGGGATTTCTCAAACAAGTGCATCAATGTTCAGTCCTCGTGTCTGGGAGTTCATTTGATACATAAGTGATAATAGGGCCATTATTGTCTTGGAATACAGGGACATGAAGAAAGAAAAGTGCGTAGGTCATAGGGTACACCTGGTTGTGTAAAAAGCCTCTTTGGATCTCCATTAATTGCTTAACTTTGCTTTGAAAAGTCGCATATCAAAGTGCTAATTGTCAGAGCAGTTTTTATGGCTGACTGCTAATTGCCATTCAGCTTGTTATGACTCACTTGTCTAGATGGAATTGTCATTCGCTGTATTTCAGATTTGAAGAATTTTTCATGCTGTGTTCATGTTTTGTCCACATATGGACACATATTTTATGAGTAAAACAATATTCACTGGTTTAACAGTACAGTGGGACTGATTTCTACAGATTGTTGGATTAAAATAGAGACAGAATATAGCTTAAGAAAGCACACAAACAAATGAACCAAAAAAAAAACCCATAGATTATATTTGCAAAGAAAAAATGCTCTAGTGATGAAGATTTCTCCTAAACATAACCTCAGTGTTGCAGTCTGAGTGTCTGTGGATCCAAAACAGATCTCGGCAACACTGAGATATCAGACGAACCCTTGCTAAAGGTCTTTTCAAAAAGGCTGTAATGACAACCAGAGCATATCAAGAAATAAATGCAAACACATGGGTAGAAACACACACACACACACACACACACAATGTCAAAGTCTTCCTGATTTCTTATCGTTCAGGGAACATTTTGTCCCCACTCAGAAACTTTGACATTAAAACACACACACACACACACACGTTTTCTTATTATACTTGTAAGGAGTTTCTACTGACATAATTATTAATGCAGCCTAATTAGTGCTATGCTGCATCTAAATCTTGAATGTGGCTCTTTTTTTAATTAGTTAGTTAGCTTGTTTTTTTTAAATAATATTTTCTTCGTCTTCCTCACAGGGACCTGCCAGATGTCCCTACAAGGTAAAAAACTGTCATATTTCTATCCTTGTAGGGACACTTGGCACAACACAAGGAAAACTTCAACTTTTGTTTAAAATATACAGTACCAGTCAAAAGTATGGACACACCTTCTAATTCAATGTTTGTTCTTTATTTTTATTAATTAAAAGCCACTTCATGTCTTAAAGTAATGATGGATGCCATTTCTATTTACTTAGCTGAGCGGTTCTTGACATAATATGGGTTACTACAGTTGTCAAATCAGGCTATTCATTTATTTTGCATTTTTTCTGATTTACTATTTACTGTTTGATCTCAAATGCATTAAAAAGGTAAAAAAAACTCATCCACTAATTAACTTTTGACGAGGCACAGCTGTTAACTGAAAAGCATTCCAGGTGACGACCTCATGAAGCTGGTTAAACGCTGGATACTTTGAAGAATCTAAAATATGAAATATATTTTGTCTTGTACGGCGGCACGGTGGTGTAGTGGTTAGCACTGTCACTTCACAGCAAGAAGGTTCCGGGTTTGAGCCCAGCAGCCAATGGGGGCCTTTCTGTGTGGAGTTTGTATGTTCTCCCCGTGTCTGCGTGGGTTTCCTCCGGGTGCTCCGGTTTCCCCCACAGTCCAAAGACATGCAGGTTAGGATAATTGGAGGCTGTAAATTGACCGTAGGTGTGAATGTGAATGTGAATGGTTGGTTGTCTCTGTGTCAGCTCTGCGATGACCTGGCGACTTGTCCAGGGTGTACCCTGCCTCTCTCCCATAGTCAGCTGGGATAGGCTCCAGCTTGCCTGCAACCCTGCACAGGATAAGCGGCTACAGATAATGGATGGATTTTGCTTTGTAACATTTTTTTTTGTTGACCACATAACTCCAGATATTTTCCAGATGTTATTTCATTGTTTTTGATGTATTCAGTTTTGCTCTACAATGTAAAAAATACAAAATATAGAAAAACCTATGAATGAGTAGGGGTGTACAAACTTTTCACTGATACTGTGTCACCCTTAAGCCACACACACTCACATGCACACACTTTGTTCTTGTTCAAACAAGAACAACAGATACTATATCAGTACTGTATATGGGCAAATATTTATGGTTGCATTAGAGCAGCAGCAGCTGTGTTGGAACCGATATCTCCTGTTGTTAATTAGCTCGGTGCTTTTGCCAAAGCTATAACACACACACACACACACACACACACACACACCAAGCAAGGAATTTTATGATTTATTAAATGTCAGTTTCAAACCATTTATTTGTATCAGTTAGTTTTTTTATGGATGTAAACAGGCGTATTACAATAGACTGGAGCATCACTCACAACCAGGTGGGAGGTATGTAGGACTGGTAGAACTGTACTCAAGTGAAAATATTATTACATTAAAATAATAATTGCTCAAGTAGGAGTAAAAGTAGACATTAAATTATTACTTGAATCATGTTTGCTCAGTTAGCCTATTGTTTCTTTAATAGTTATTCCATGAAATCAAGTTGTACATGAGCTGATAGCTGACAAGGTGCATAGCACCGAGTTTGCTATTGAGGTATTTCACCCACGTGACCAAGTCACGTGACGCAGCCATTTTGGACGGCACGCTTAAGTCCTTCAGTGCAAGGCGGTATGCGATGGTGGAGACCTTTGCACATTTTAACAAGAAAGTAAGCTGTGATTCGTGTTAAATTGGATCTGTCTTTTATCACAAACACTGTACCCAGCCTTGGTATGGAGCCCTGTTTATTTATTTCTGTGTCCCGTTTCTTTCTAGCCTCTGTTATTGCGTTTTATGTCTGATGTCTGCTACATGCAACCCTAGACAAATTAACACTGCCTTGTTTCACTGCTCAGATGGGTTAACAAACACTGACCCATTTACTTTTTGCTATATATTTTATCAAAATTGCATTAACTGATAAACTAACCTGAAATGAAATGATCACTGCAAAGTCTGGAGTACTCTGTTGGCTCCCAATCCTGTCTCTTCACAGCTGCAATCCATTTGGCCCTCTTGTCTGGGTCAGTAGGAAACCGGTAGTGATGTGTCGGTCGCGAACGATCCGGTTCAAAGAGCCGGCTCTTTGAAGTGAACGACGGGAGCCGGCTCTTCGGTGGGAGCCGAGTTGGGGAGCCGAATTAGTTTTTTGTCCTTAGGTGCCTCAGAGAGAGAGACTTTCACAAAAAAAGTTGCTGTCCGATTGTGTCTTTGTGTTGTCTATTACCATTCAAAGGAAAACAAGTAGCATGGTGTACGCCTACTTTTTTTGGTTGGGGGGGTTGATGTCATTCACAGCTGCGAAAATACGAAAATTGGTGTAATGCTTAAAGCTGTGGAGCGCAGGGGAGAGGAGTCTGTGAGGCACCTGAGGAGGGGAAAATCAGCTGTGTATTTTATATTGGTAATATAACACAGTTTTGCATTATGTTTGTGAGAAAATAATTTATTAATTGGTAAGTAAGTTTTATTTCTATAGCTAGAACATTGTTACACTGCTATACTTTACAAAGCTTTACAATGGCTACAAAAACTAAAAAATAAAATGGAAAACATCCTATTGATAAAATATAAATAATAATGTAATTAATTAACTAGTTAATTGCAGCAATTAAATCAAAAATAAAATCTCAGGAGCCGTTTGGGAGCCGAAAGAGCCGGCTCCTTATAGTAAGAAGAGCCAAAAGAGCCGGCTCCCGAAAAAGAGCCGAAATTCCCATCACTAGAAACCGGTAAAAGGAGAGTCCTGCACGCTGTCCCTGTCTGTTGTGGCAGCCCACAGCACAACAAGCAAACACCATGGCTATTTATAGAGTGCTTACTGACAAATTAATCTATTCTAGGTGTCTGTAACATGTTTTTTTTCAAGCTGGTTCTCCCTCTCTGTCTGCAGCATTAGTATGTAGCTTGATGTTCAAAATGGCGGACACCGGGGTGTCACGTGACCCTGTGATGTCAGGTGAAATACCTCAATAAACCATGTACGACGAGATTGAGTGGAATAACTGTTTTATTCTATCCACATTCACTGGATTTTGAGAAACAACCCATTTTTATTTTGATTTTTTGCAAAGTCGATCAATAAAAACTTTATACAAAACGTCCAACAGAATCATTTCTGCTTAGAATGTAAACAAACCGATGAAATGACAGGAGCAATTTATGAAAAATGCAATAATAATAATTCTTGAAATTAAAAAAAAATAAAAAACCATACGTTCTTACCATCAAATACTTTTATTCCATATTTTGTTGCTTTTTGTATTTTGGGGGGGGGGTTGTTTTCGAGTAGAGTTTTTATTTCATCCTCGGTTGGTTCAGCAACATGCTCCGCCATTTTGTTTTTCTCTACTCATGGTATATGAGCTGATTTTTTTCTCCCCCTCCTCTCTCTCTCTCTCTCTACACACTGTTTGCACTGTTATTTGAGATGCTTTAATCTTACTGTACATGTGTATAGTGACAATAAAGTCATTCTATTCTATTCTACATCCTAGTAGTAGAATAGCCAATCAGAGCATGTGATTGCTCATATCCAGTGAATATGGATAGAATAATATCCTTGATATTCTATGTTGCTTTCTTAGTTGCACTGATATTGGGCTTTCCATCACGTTCTGCCCTTTGTGTTGTCTTGCACCAGTGTTTTCATCACTGTTCTTTGTATACTGCTTTGAAGACCAGCTCTGACATAAGGTTTTCATTGTTTTGTCTCAATGCACATGACAATATTCCTTGAAACTTGAAGCTTGCACAGTTCACTGTCAGAAATTGGGGTATAGTAAGAGTCCATTTCTGTCCCCCAAGGTACAATCTACACTAATGTACTCCCAAGGGCTCATTATTGGACCTCAAGTGGTGCTTGAAAGTTTGCGAACCCTTTAGAATTTTCTATATTTCTGCATAAATATGACCTAAAACATCATCAGATTTTCACACAAGTCCTAAAAGTAGATAAAGAGAACCCGGTTAAACAAATGAGACAAAAATATTATACTTGGTCATTTATTTATTGAGGAAAATGATCCAATATTACATATCTGTGAGTGGCAAAAGTATGTGAACCTCTAGGATTAGCAGTTCATTTGAAGGTGAAATTACAGTCAGGTGTTTTCAATCAATGGGATGACAATCAGGTGGGAGTGGGCACCCTGTTTTATTTAAAGAACAGGGATCTATCAAAGTCTGATCTTCACAACACATGTTTGTGGAAGTGTATCATAGCACAAACAAAGGAGATTTTTGAGGACCTCAGAAAAAGCGTTGTTGATGCTCATCAGGCTGGAAAAGGTTACAAAACCATCTCTAAAGAGTTTGGACTCCACCAATCCACAGTCAGACAGATTGTGTACAAATGGAGAGAATTCAAGACCATTGTTACCCTCCCCAGGAGTGGTCAACCAACAAAGATCACTCCAAGAGCAAGGCGTGTAATAGTCAGCGAGGTCACAAAGGACCCCAGGGTAACTTCTAAGCAACTGAAGGCCTTTCTCAGATTGGCTAATGTTAATGTTCATGAGACCACCATCAGGAGAACACTGAACAACAATGGTGTGCATGGCAGGGTTACAAGGAGAAAGCCACTGCTCTCCAAAAAGAACATTGCTGCTCATCTGCAGTTTGCTAAAGATCACGTGGACAAGACAGAAAGCTATTAGAAAAATGTTTTGTGGATGGATGAGACCAAAATAGAACTTTTTGGTTGAAATGAGAAGCGTTATGTTTGGAGAAAGGAAAACACTGCATTCCAGCATAAGAACCTTATCTCATCTGTGAAACATGGTGGTGGTAGTATCATGGTTTGGGCCTGTTTTGCTGCATCTGGGCCAGGACGGCTTGCCATCATTGATGGAACAATGAATTCTGAATTATACCAGTGAATTCTAAAGGAAAATGTCAGGACATCTGTCCATGAACTGAATCTCAAGAGAAGGTGGGTCATGCAGCAAGACAATGACCCTAAGCACACAAGTCGTTCTTCCAAAGAATGGTTAAATAAGAATAAAGTTCATGTTTTGGAATGGCCAAGTCAAAGTCCTGACCTTAATCCAATTGAAATGTTGTGGAAGGACCTGAAGCGAGCAGTTCATGTGAGGAAACCCACCAACATCCCAGAGTTGAAGCTGTTCTGTACAGAGGAATGGGCTAAAATTCCTCGAAGCCGGTGTGCAGGACTGATCAGCAGTTACCAGAAATGTTTAGTTGCAGTTATTGCTGCACAAGGGGGTCACACCAGATACTGAAAGCAAAGGTTCACATACTTTTGCCACTCACATATATGTAATATTGGATCATTTTCCTCAATAAATAAATGACCAAGTATAATATTTTTGTCTCATTTGTTTAACTGGGTTCTCTTTATCTACTTATAGGATTTGTGTGAAAATCTGATGTCTCATCTCATCTCATATCATCTCATTTTCTTCCACTTATCCGGGGCCGGGTCGCGGAGGCAGCAGTCTGAGCATGGAAGCCCAAACTTCCCTCTCCCCAGACACCTTGGCCAGCTCCTCGGGAAGAACACTGAGGCGTTCCCAGGCCAGCCAAGAGACATAGTCCCTCCAGCATGTCCTGGGTCTTCCCCGGGGCCTCCTCCCCTCCTAGAACTGCCACCTTATTGTGGTGGAGGGGTTTGTGTGCTTGAATGATCCTAGGAGCTATGTTGTTGGGGGCATTACGCCCCTGTTAGGGTTTCCCAAGGCAGACAGGTCCTAGGTGACAGACCAGACCAAGAGCAGTTCACCAAAACCCCTTATGGAAATAAAAAAATTAAGGACCGCGACGTCACCCGGTATGGCGCAGCCGAGGCCCCACCCTGGAGCCAGGCCCAGGGTTGGGGCTCATATGCGAGCGCCTGGTGGCTGGGCCTTTGCCCACGGGGCCCGGCCGGGCTCAGCCCGAAGCGGTGATGTGGGCCCGACCTCCTGTGGGTTCACCACCCACAGAGGTAGCCGTAGGGGGCCGGTGCAGTGTGGATTGGGCGGCAGTCGAAGGCAGGGGCCTTGACAACCTGATCCCTGAACACAGCGGAAAATCTGATGCTTTAGGTCATATTTATGCAGAAATATAGAAAATTCTAAAGGGTTCACAAACGTTCAAGCACCACTGTATGTGTACCTTTTTAGGGCTAAAAAGCTACATATATGTTCCCAATCAGTATATAAATGGTACAAATAAGTACATTGGAGGGTACTGATTTCATGACAAGCTGTTGTACTCCTAAAGGTACAGTAATGTATTTTGTTTTCTGAGAGTGTATGTAATAATAAAAAAGACTATTGAAGTAGCTAATTATTTCATTGGCTCTCATTTAATAATAAGGGCTCCACATTTCACCCCACTCCAAACAAAAAACAACCAAACAAAAAAAAAAACTTTAACTTTAGCCAGCTAGAAAATGCACTGCCAAGCAAATATAACTCACTAAGTGAACATCACAAACAGCTAAATTATGCACTTCGTTCATACTCAATGTTCACAGTAAACATTACAAATATATCATAGCTAAAAGTAAACCAGATTTTAACATTAAACATTAATATTCTTTGCTCATAACATTGCCTTGCTCCATTATACTCCATTCACCAAAACCACCACATTTTCTCAAGTTGAATATTGAGTTCTTGAGTGTGGATCCTGAATATGTACCGTAGCTGTTGGTTTTTGGAGTCTGCAGAGAAAACTACCTCAGTAGGAAGGCTCTGTGTTCTGTGTCCACAGCATCATCCACTATTCGAGTCATTGCTGTAAATCAGTGGTATTACTCCTGAGCCCAGTGCTCTTAACTGCTATGGTACCATTTATTTGCAGCAGTGGTTCTTAATGTGGGGTCCAAGGAAGCCATGGGGTCCAGAACTATTTCAATTTGGTTAGAGTTACATATGGTATGTAGATCACAAACTACTTAATCAAAGTTATTAGAATTATGGGTCCAAGCATCAACATTAACTCAGACCTACAGTGTCTTGCAAAAGTATTCATCCCCCTTGGTGTTTGTCCTGTTTTGTCACATTACAAGCTGGAATTAAAATGGATTTTTGGAGGGTTAGCACCATTTGATTTACACAACATGCTTACCACTTTAAAGCTGCAAAAAAATTTGTATTGTGACACAAACAATAATTAAGATGAAAAAACAGAAATCTAGAGTGTGCATAGGTATTTAGCCCTTTTCGTATGAAACCCCTAAATAAGAGCTGGTCCAACCAATTCACTTCATAA
Source organism: Neoarius graeffei (assembly GCF_027579695.1). NCBI lineage: Eukaryota > Metazoa > Chordata > Actinopteri > Siluriformes > Ariidae > Neoarius > Neoarius graeffei. Next base: position 47,202,553 of record NC_083595.1, on the reverse strand, counting down.
GTCATATAATTAGTTGATTAAGATCCACCTGTGTGCAATCAAAGTGTCACATGATCTGTCAGATGACGTCTGTATAAATCAACCTGTTCTGGAAGGACCCTGACTCTGCAACACTACTAAGCAAGCAACATGAAAACCAAGGAGCCTCCAAACAGGTCAGAGACAAAGTTGTGGAGACGTATAGATCAGGGTTGGGTTATAAAAAATATCCCAAACTTATATCCCACAGAATACCATTAAATCCACTATAGCAAAATGGAAAGAATATAGTATCACTACAAACCTGACAAGAGAAGGCCACCCACCAAAACTCACAGACCAGACAAGGGGGGCATTAATCAGAGATGCAACAAAGATAACACTGAAGGAGCTGCAAAGATCCACAGCGGAGATGGGAGTATCTGTTCATAGGACCACTTTAAGCTGTACACTCCACAGAGCAGGGCTTTATGGAAAAGTGGTCAGAAAAAAGTAATTGCTTCAAGAAAAAAAAAAGAAAACATGCTTGGAGTTTGCCCAACAGCATGTGGCAGACTCCCCAAACACATGGAAGAAGATTCTCTGATCAGATGAGATTAAAATTTAACTTTTTGGCCATCATGGGAAACGCCATGTGGCGCAAACCCAACACCCTGAGAATACCATTCCTACAGTGAAGCGTGGTGGTGGCAGCATCATGCTGTGGGGATGTTTTTCATCTACAGGGACAGGAAAGCTGGTCAGGACTGAAGGAATGATGGATGGCACTAAATACAGGGCAATTCTAGGCCAAGTTTACATTAGACCGTATCTGTCTCGGTTTCTTCGCGGATGCACTGTCCGTTTACATTAAAACGCCTGGAAATGCCGGGAAACGGGAATCCGCCAGGGTCCACGTATTCAATCCAGATCGTGTCTGGTCTGGTGCTGTGTAAACATTCAGAATACACGGATACGCTGTGCTGAGCTCTAGCTGGCGTCGTCATTGGACAACGTCACTGTGACATCCACCTTCCTGATTCGCTGGCGTTGGTCATGTGACGCGACTGCTGAAAAACGGCGCGGACTTCCGCCTTGTATCACCTTTCATTAAAGAGTATAAAAGTATGAAAATACTGCAAATACTGATGCAAATACTGCCCATTGTGTAGTTATGATTGTCTTTAGGCTTGCCATCCTTCCACTTGCAAGTGGTAAGTGATATGCGTTGGGATCACACACACAGCGGCTCAGTCCCGAATCACGGCTTGTGCACTTCACTCGCGCGCTCTGTGAGCTGCGCAGGGCCGGAGTGCGCACCCTCCAGAGGGCACTCGCTGTTCAGGGCGGAGTGATTTGGAGCGCAGGATGCCTGCGGAGCCGAGCGTATCCGTGTATTGGTGTTGTTGTGTGCACACGAATCGTGTATTGGTGTTGCTGTGTGCACACTAATCATTTTAAAAACGTTAATCTGATGATCCGCTGATACGGTCTAATGTAAACTTGGCCCTAGAGGAAAACCTGTTTGACTCAGCCAGAGGTTTGAGACTGGGACGAAGTTTCACGTTCCAGCAGGACAATGACCCTAAACATACTGCTAAAGCTACACTGTAAAAAATGATTTGTTGTTTTAACTTAAAGTTAGTACCTGGGCTGCCTTAAAATTTTGAGTTCATTGAAATTCATATTGTAAGTTAAAGGGCTGATGACACGAACATGACTCTATGCAATTTCTTAAATAAACTATACAACATGGCAAACATGTTAGATTTCTGTTATAATTACGTGAAAAGAAGCTGTTGTTACGCGAATATCCAACTTTTAATTGCACAGCACAAGAAAACTGGGTCCATGGCTCGCGGCCATGTTGTGACGTCAGCGGAAGAACACGCTGCGGTTCACTGGCTGTTCTACTCTGGTTCTACTCAGTGGAAATGGCTCATGAAAACGCCGGTGAACTCTAGTGCTAGCTCTTCCTCTTCTGGGAGTCTAGAATTGTGTTGATCTCTTCCGAATAGAATCTATGATAGCCTACCCTCTTTACCCTTTGCCTCTCGTTGCTAGGCGGCAGTTACATGAAAGCCACAAGCTTTCACAAGCAAATACATGACTGATATCACGACGACTTTATGATTACATTTATGATTATCATGTAGAATCTATAGCTCTGCGTACCTTTATCTTATGTCGTTTCACAACACATGTTCTGACAGGAGGACTGTCTTTGGATCCGGCATAGCTACTAGTAGACCCCCTCCGGAATACTGGCAGTGTTGCCAGATTGGGATTTTTCCCGCCCAGTTGGGCGGTTTCAAGTGCATTTTGGTGGGTTTTGAACATATTTTGGGCTGGAAAATGTCAACAGATACTGCTGACATTTTCCAGCCCAAAATATGTTCAAAACCCACCAAAATGCACTTGAAACCGCCCAACTGGGCGGGAAACCTCCCAATCTGGCAACACTGTGTAGGCACTGCTGATGGTAGTAACACACGTTTGTGCTGAACTGAACACCCAAGAGATTCTTTTAAGCTGGGAAGGGTGTCAAAACAATCCAAATCGAAGTGTTCAGAGCACAGGATGGATGTTGGTGAGGGCTCCCACTTGTCACGAGTGCGCCTGACTTGCTTCACCCACTTCGCATGCAGCTCGGGATCTCTGGGAAACTTGAATAAACTTACCCCATCCTTGTGGGTTTTGGAGCAAAAGCCGGCAACACAACGCGAAGGCATAATAACTATATATATATATATATATATATATATATATATATATATATATATATGTCTGGGCGGCACGGTGGTGTAGTGGTTAGCGCTGTCGCCTCACAGCAAGAAGGTCCAGGTTTGAGCCCCGGGGCCGGCGAGGGCCTTTCTGTGTGGAGTTTGCATGTTCTCCCCGTGTCCACGTAGATTTCCTATGGGTGCTCCGGTTTCCCCCACAGTCCAAAGACATGCAGGTTAGGTTAACTGGTGACTCTAAATTGAGCGTAGGTGTGAATGTGAGTGTGAATGGTTGTCTGTGTCTATGTGTCAGCCCTGTGATGACCTGGCGACTTGTCCAGGGTGTACCCCGCCTTTCGCCCGTAGTCAGCTGGGATAGGCTCCAGCTTGCCTGCGACCCTGTAGAAGGATAAAGCGGCTAGAGATAATGAGATGAGATGAAATATATGTATCTAATAAAAATACTAATAATGACAAACTGAACACCTGCCGCATCAACAACAAACTGGTAAGTTAGGAGGAAGGTTCTTTCGCTGATGTCATATAGCCCCTCCTCCTCCATCTCCTGGGTGCTGCAGCCCCGTCAAATTTGCCCAAATAGCCGCATTTTTTATCATAACTTGTAAAATAGGCGCCTTCGTGAATTAATATATGGATCATCGGGAATTACTTTTTATGTTATAAAACATCGCCAAAGATGTCAAAAACGTGTCATCAGCACTTTAAATTGTTCACCTCGTTGTATTAACTTACAATATTAATTTCAATGAACTCAAAATTTTAAGGCAGCCCGGGTACTAACTTTAAGTTAAAACAACAAATCATTTTTTTTACAGTGTACACTGGAGTGGTTTAAAAGGAAAGATTTAAATGTCTTGGAATGGCCTAATCAAACCCCAGACCTTAATCCAGTTGAGAATCTGTGGCATAACTTGAAGATTGCTGTACACCAACGCAACCCATCTAACTTGAAGGAATTGGAGGTCTCAGTGGCGACCCGGAGGCAGGCATCCCACGGTATTTTTCGCATCCGTGAGGTGACGCTGTTTTGCGAAAAATAGGCTATTTCAACCACCTAAATGTCGTGAAGGCAAAGTATACTTTGCCTTGAGGAATGGGCAAAAATCCCAGTGGCTAGATGTGCTAAGCTAATAGAGACATACCTCAAGAGACGTGTAGCTGTAATTGCAGCAAAAGGTGGCTCTACGAAGTATTGACTTTGGGGGTGAATACCTATGCACACTCCAGATTTCTGTTTTTTCATCTTAATTATTGTTTGTGTCACAATAAAACAACAATTTGTACCTTTAAAGTGGTAGGAATGTTGTGGAAATCAAATGGTGCAAACCCTCCAAAAATCCATTTTAATTCCAGCTTGTAATGCGACAAAACAGGACAAACACCAAGGGGGATGAATACTTTTGCCAGACACTGTAGGTCTGAGTTTTATATACATATAAGCGCATCATGATTGTACTGTGTATGTTAAGAGTTAAGAAATGTAATGGATGCATGGTTAAATTATGGAAATTGGAACAAGAAATATATTTCATACCCTATTAATATAACTACCAGTGCCACTAATGATCTCTCTCTCTCTCTCTCTCTCTCTCTCTTTCTCTCTCATTACGATGTGCTATAAATATTTGAGAGAACAAAAGAGCAGTTGACTGATGCAGTGTAGGTGTGCTGCCATCTGCTTAGGCTACATTAGTAATGCTTGATGAAACCTTCATTTTCCTTGGCATGTGTATCTATATTCACAGGCAATAAAAATAAATGCACATTATATCCAAGAGGAATAATAAATGAGAATGCTGCACTTACTTGATGCACTTATTACTTGTAAACATAACGCGGATGACCATTTGTTGAAGCAGTGAATCATGTCGCTTATGATAATAAATCATATGCTAGTATGATAACATAATAAAAAATTTTAAAAATTACAATTTGAAAATGTCTATATTATGAAAGGAATCACACATGACAAGGCCTGTTATAGGAAAATCATCAATGACAAGGTGATGATGTATCCTGACATGAAGCCGAGTCACTGTTACTGCCTTGAAGTTGATTAGTTCCCACAGCGTTTTATCAAGATGTTGTGTATCATTCCTTCACCAGACTCTTTCATTTTTATCTCTCTTTTCATAAAAAGCAGCTTGTCATATTATCAAAGAATCACAAAACACTTCAGTCCTGTCAATTCCCCGTGACAAAACTCATTCTAAAAGCTCCAACATTGGCAGAAAACTTCACTGTATCAGCAATTACACATTTTATTTTATGTAGAGCAAGTCCCTGTGTATGTTGTTACTATAGAAACAATAATGTATTCGAATGAGGCTCATTAATAGGTTGTTTGCAGTCATGTGAGTCAGATGATGCATGAAATCCAGATGGAGGGCAGGAAGTAAGAAGCAGGATGGGCTAGATAGAGGAACGTCCATAGTGTGCTAGTTTAGAGAGAAGGGTATCAACAGAAAATCACAACATAAGCTCCTCATGCGTGGTTTCTCGGTATGATCGATTTGTGCAACCGTAAATATGTATTATATGCAAACAAGATATATAAACGTGATTTGTTTTGCAGCCAGAACGACTCTCAGAGCTGCTCTTATTTAATATTCACCAAAGGTGAAGTGAATAATGGTGAATAATAACCAAGACGAAGTTGAGGTAATTATTTAAATAATATTGGCTGGCGTTGAGTGGTATATCAGATATATTCCATTCAGCTAGCATGATACTAAATGAGTCGAGTCAAAGACGAGTAGCTGAATGGAATATATCTGATATACCACGAAAAAAAAGCCAGCCAATATTGTTATTATTATACATACACATTCCTTTCAGGTGTTCAACGCATCTTTCTCTTTTAAAATTCTCTCAAAATCTTCCGTATTTAACAAAGCAAACCTGGCAGCCATGTTTGTTTACAAATTGTCACCGTCACTTGCTAGCACGGAAGTTTTACATCTCCGGCTTCTGACATCATGTCGTCTTGACAACCATCCATGCAATATCGTAAACCATATTCAATGCTCATTCTCCATTGGATAGAGTGATGTAATACACGTAGGATAAGCGATATGCTAACAATATTGCATGCTATCAAACCAAATGAATGAAACCCGCTAGAAGGGAATAGAACACGTTTTTATTCCATCAAAAAAGTGTCCTGTATGGATAATAACCACCGATATTCACTGAGCCTGAGGCGGATAATTGTTTTTGTATAAATACACAGGTGATTATTTTTTTTTAAATCATATATATATTTTTTAATTATAAATTTCAATCTTGGGCGGCACGGTGGTGTAGTGGTTAGCGCTGTCGCCTCACAGCAAGAAGGTTCTGGGTTCGAGCCCCGGGGCCGGCGAGGGCCTTTCTGTGCGGAGTTTGCATGTTCTCCCCGTGTCCGCGTGGGTTTCCTCCGGGTGCTCCGGTTTCCCCCACAGTCCAAAGACATGCAGGTTAGGTTAACTGGTGACTCTAAAGTGAGCGTAGGTGTGAGTGTGAGTGTGAATGGTTGTCTGTGTCTATGTGTCAGCCCTGTGATGACCTGGCGACTTGTCCAGGGTGTACCCCGCCTTTCGCCCGTAGTCAGCTGGGATAGGCTCCAGCTCGCCTGCGACCCTGTAGAAGGATAAAGCGGCTAGAGATAATGAGATGAGATGAAATTTCAATCTTCAAAAATGGCATGCAAATGTAATAATGTTGTGGCACAGACTTGTGTCACTTATCTATGCCGAGTCACATAAAATCCTTTGTTTTGAAACAAATAAAATAAATCACAATCCCACCTTACCTTTGAATCATTTTAGACCAAACTTCGTTCCATCTTTAGTGCTTTTAGGAGCAGCATTTTCTTTCATCATTTGTAATTCTTCCTCACTTACGGTGACAAAGCAGTTGACCGCTATTTTGCCAAGTCGCTCGAGGTGATCATTTGGAAATAGTCCGAATCTCTCGACCAATCAGTGCGCGCTATTTTCTGCAATCACTTGCATATTTATACTGAAGAAAATGAATCGACACCTTCCGACCAGTCAGAATCAAGAATTTGATAAGCAACATGTACAGAACATACTCTGTGTAGAATTGAATAAAATTTGCTATATCATGAGATACTGTTCATTTTTTTTCCTTAGTAAGATGGAAAGATTTCACAACAGTAGTTGCTTGCTTTGCCCACTCTATCTTTTATACAGAGTTGCCTTCTCGATCAATAAATACAAGTGAAATCTCTCTCTCTCTCTCTCTCTCTCCATCTCGATTGGATGAAATGCAATTTATTTCTACTTGGCTTAGATAATGAATAATAGATGCTTTCCACCGAGTTGAAATTGTCATAGCTCTTTGCTGAACTTCAAAGGCTGAAGACAAAAGTATCAGCTGCATTAGCTGGGAAATTCAGGGCTGGTAATTGAAATCCATTAAGATGATGTAAAATGAGGCTGATGGTAAATATAAGTGAATTTCATGTGAGCAGCTGATGTTAATCTGAACCTGAAAGCAGCACAATGTGTGTGCGTGTGTGCATGTCTGTGAAAGAAAGAGAGAGAGAAAGAGAGAGAGAGAGAGAGAATGTGTGTTTGTGTGTGCATGTATGGTGCTTTTGTGTGTATGTGTGAAAGGAAGATTGCATGTGTTGAATTGTTGAATTACAGTAATATCCATTAGATTTATTGTGTTCTGGCTCTCTTGTCTGTCCCGCTTTGCCAAAGGCAGAGTGCATTACATTTCATCACACTTTCATTTTCTCCACTGGAGGGGATATAGGAGGTACAGAAGCGGTTCTGTGGTATACACCAGATAAATCTCATCTGTAACAGAATTACTCCTACACCACAACCCACATTCTCCCTCTCTCTCTCTCTCACACACACACACACACACACACACACACACACACACACACACAGACCACGCATTGTTCTTGCTCTGGGAGCAACAGAAAAAAATGAACCACCATCTGTCATCATATCAAACCAGTTTTATTAGAACATTCAATTCAATTGAATTTTATTTGTGTACTTGGTATTTACAAGAGACAGCGTTGCAAAACAGTTTTACAGAAATCCATGTCCAGATCACTAATAAGCCAACTGAAGGCAAAAGCTTTCATTTTAACTCGCTGACATACTATGAGAAAGAAACAGTCAGACATTCAAAACCTGAAAGAGGAAACCATTAGTGGAATGAGCTTTTCTCCATTCCGTCTACAAATATCTAAAGACTCACGTCTTCAGACATTATCTAATACAGTACTTCACTGTTTTTTTTCCTCAACATTTACATTTGAATCCATCTGTCGCTTATATATTATTTATTCCATCTTCAAGGCAAGTCATGGGTTTATTTTAATGCATTCGTTCTAATACTGTATGCTATCATTTCTATAGTACCAGCTTGCACAAAGACATACGGTGGATGCTCTAGATATTAAAAAAAAGAGTGTGTAAATGTTGATATGGTGAAGTTTTCTCGAAACACATGTTTATTTTTCCAACACAGGAAAATCTCCAGGATGTAGGTAATAGGCCAATCTGTGTTTGGGTTTTTGTTTTGTTTTTTTGTCTCATTAACTTGAAGAGAAGAACTTTAAGAGAAAGAGAGAGGCTGGTGAGGAAACAACTGTTTATAACTGCAGTGCTAACATGAGCTAAGCTGTTTTACAGGCATTCCACAACATCCATGCATCCATCCGTTATTTGTAACCGCTTATCCTGTGCAGGGTCGTGGGCAAGCTGGAGCCGATCCCGGCTGACTATGGGCGAAAGGCGGGGTACACCCTGGACAAGTCGCCAGGTCATCGCAGAGCGACACATAGACACAGACAACCATTCACATTCACACCTACGGTCAATTTACAGCCACCAATTAGCCTAACCTGCATGTCTTTGGACTGTGGGGGAAACCGGAGCACCTGGAGGAAACCCACGCGGACACGGGGAGAACATGCAAACTCCACACAGAAAGGCCCTCGCCGGCCATGGGGCTTGAACCCAGAACCTTCTTGCTGCATTCCACAACATCTCATCTCATCTCATTATCTCTAGCCGCTTTATCCTGTTCTACAGGGTCGCAGGCAAGCTGGAGCCTATCCCAGCTGACTACGGGTGAAAGGCGGGGTACACCCTGGACAAGTCGCCAGGTCATCACAGGGCTGACACATAGACACAGACAACCATTCACACTCACATTCACACCTACGGTCAATTAACAGCCACCAATTAGCCTAACCTGCATGTCTTTGGACTGTGGGGGAAACCGGAGCACCCAGAGGAAACCCACGCGGACACGGGGAGAACATGCAAACTCCACACAGAAAGGCCCTCGCCGGCCACGGGGCTCGAACTCAGAACCTTCTTGCTGCATTCCACAACATCTCATCTCATCTCATTATCTCTAGCTGCTTTATCCTGTTCTACAGGGTCGCAGGCAAGCTGGAGCCTATCCCAGCTGACTACAGGCGAAAGGCGGGGTACACCCTGGACAAGTCGCCAGGTCATCACAGGGCCCATTCCACAACATGAAATATAAATATAAATGTCATTCATTAATACATAAAAATGTTACTGTTGGCAAACTCCTGTTATATATGAGGAATAAAACACTGGGATCTGCTGTTGGAGGAAAATACTCAACTTCGGAATGGTAACATAAAACTCTGTTTTATGTCAGGTCACATTACATCATGAACGATGAACCAGTCAAACTAGATGGGAATAGACTTGAGGAAGTAGAATCCTTTACTTATTTTGGGTGTAACATCAACAAACAGGGTGGTGCAGATGCAGATGTCAAAGCAAGAATAAGGAAAGCGCGGATTGCACTTTTAAAGCTCAAAAACATCTGGAGCTCAAGTGTATTACAACAACAAACAAAAATAAGGATATTTAATTCAAAATGAAGAGGGCGGCATGGTGGTGTAGTGGTTAGCACTGTCGCCTCACAGCAAGAAGGTTCTGGGTTCGAGCCCCGTGGCCAGCGAGGGCCTTTCTGTGTGGAGTTTGCATGTTGTCCGCGTGGGTTTCCTCTGGGTGCTCCGGTTTCCCCCACAGTCCAAAAACATGCAGGTTAGGTTAACTGGTGGCTCTAAATTGAGCGTAGGTGTGAATGTGAGTGTGAATGGTTGTCTGTGTCTATGTGTCAGCCCTGTGATGACCTGGCGACTTGTCCAGGGTGTACCCTGCCTTTCGCCCGTAGTCAGCTGGGATAGGCTCCAGCTTGCCTGTGACCCCGTAGGACAGGATAAGCGGCTACAGATAATGGATGGATAGAATTCAAAATGAAAAATCAGTATTTACTTTATGGTTCCAAGACTTGGAGAATGACAAAGAACATAATCAGTAAAGTACAGACCTTCATCAACAACTGCCTAAGAAAGATTCTGAAGATACGTTGGCCGAAAAGGATCAGTAACAACAATCTTTGGTTGAAAACACCGTACATACCAGTGGAAGAAGAAATTGGTAAAAGAAGATTGCAATGGATTGGGCACACGTTACAAAAACCAGCTACAAACATCACCAGACAAGCCTTGACTTGGAACCTTCAAAGGAAGAGGTGAAGAAGTTGGCAAAAGAACACCTGGCGAAGAGATCTCCAGACAGACATCATGAGGCTGGGGTACACCTGGACACAGATAGAAGGAAAAGCACAGGACCAGGTCCTCTGGAGATCCCTTGTCAATGGCCTATACCCTAGGAGGGGTGTCAGGGCATAGAAGAAGACATTGCATCACCCTGTGATTGATTATTTTCCCATACTAACACACCCCTTACATAGATTATATAGTTACTCAGGTCAACCTCCTTCTTTGTTATTACTAGCTAACTCTTCAAATCAAACCAGCATTTGTCTTGAGTCTTTGAGGTCAAAACAGCAACAGAACCCATTGAAACAAACAAACAAACAAACAAACAAACAAATAACTGGAACTAATAGCAACATACTGTACATAGATGTTACAAGTCAAAAACTTTCAACCTAGGTGATTTTTTTTTGACCTGGGTTAATATTTTTAACCTAGTTCATAATTTCCAACCTAGGTAAAGATTTGGATTATCTAAGATCCTTAAAAGGGATTTTCCATCACTTCTTTTGTCTCTCTTTCTTCCATGCACTTCCTCTCTGTCTACACCAACCTAGCAATGGAAGGAGTGATGTATATTTTGAATTTATTAATGAATCCAGTCTTATTATATCATAGTGTGAGTTGGCCTAGTGGTTAGCATGTCCGCCTCTCGACTAGGAGATTGTGAGTTCTACTCGCGGTCAGATCATACCAAAGACCATCATAAAAATGGTACCTACTACCATCTGGCAAGGCATGCTGCAATACAGATGCGAGTGGGGAAGTCAAACTCTTGCGGTTACCAGAGGACTAGCCCCCCACTGTAATCCAAGTTGTATAGGCAAGAAGCTGAGGGCTACTGAAACGGAGATTGGTGTCGCACTCATACACCTTAAAGAGTTGGCTAGTACTGGGACAGGAGACTGCCTGGAAAGACCAGGTCCTGGCGTGAAAGGGACTTTGATTGACTTATTATGTCATCAAGTAGTTTAAAATGCAAAGTCTTCCCAAATTCTAAACCTAAACCTAACCCCCTAAACCGAGATATAGTAAGTCTCCATAATACAAGAAGCAAATTATGAACTGGGTTAAAAATTCTTACTTAGATTGAAAAATTCCATCTGAGATACAATTCTGACTTGTAACCTCATCTCATCTCATCTCATTATCTCTAGCCGCTTTATCCTTCTACAGGGTTGCAGGCAAGCTGGAGCCTATCCCAGTTGACTACGGGCGAAAGGCGGGGTACACCCTGGACAAGTCGCCAGGTCATCACAGGGCTGACACATAGACACAGACAACCATTCACACTCACATTCACACCTACGCTCAATTTAGAGTCACCAGTTAACCTAACCTGCATGTCTTTGGACTGTGGGGGAAACCGGAGCACCCGGAGGAAACCCACGCGGACACGGGGAGAACATGCAAACTCCACACAGAAAGGCCCTCGCCGGCCCCGGGGCTCAAACCCAGGACCTTTTTGCTGTGAGGCGACAGCGCTAACCACTACACCACCGTGCCGCCCGACTTGTAACCTGTTTCATATATATATAAGTGGTCCTACAACAGAGCCTTGTGGTACACCGAAGTCTGAATTCAACTTGGAACACCATTATATACAAAGCACCTGATGAATCTACATTTCGACTCACACACTAACTCAGTCTCCTTTAGATTTTTCTCTGGATAAGACACCTGATAAATGAGTCCTCTTAAAATAAGTGCAAGCCATCTTCCTCTGGATAACACCAGACTGAAATGTTATTTTTGAATGTGTTAAAGGTTCAGTATGAGCACATGTCAGATAGAAGTTGAATAAGATTCAGAAATGGATAAATCAGTACACTTACTGATTTCGAGCCCAGGTCAAGCAGATTTCACATCTGGGTATTTTACTGTTTTATTCATAAAAGCCTGGTGGATAAATAGTGGTGATGAACAACCAGAAAGGAAAAAAAAATCATTCGTGATTGACTTGCATGTCGCTTTATTTGTATTTGCTCAATACTGTCACTATAGCCACTGTAGTACAAGCTACTCATTAACTCGTGCACTACACACATTGACCTGAGAGCATTTTTTTTAGCTGGTTTAATTAACAATGTTTGGATGACATTTGATCTTTTTCGACAGCTGACAAAACTCAAGGAAAACAAAGTACAGCTCAAATCTCTCCTGCTAACACAACATACACTTAGCTCATGGTTCAAGAGAAAATAAAGATAATATTCAGACATGAATGATGCAAGCTCACAGCTGAAACATTGACCAATGGCTTACTGACTCTTTGAAAATACACTGGAGGTTTTACTTGTCCATTCAGCTAGCTGATACATTTATGATCTGTTCAACTCTGTCATTGATCAAACAGTTTAATTTAAGATGTCTTAAAAGCAGGTTCAGAATTTCTGAGAGTTTAGCAGTACTGGATATTTGCTTGCCATCATGAGATACTCATGTAGGATGTGGGACTGATTAGTTATTAAAATCTCTGCAGTGTCTAAGGGGATATTAGAGGTTAGAATACGGGGTTAAGTTATACCATGTTTGTCTGGAGCATGCAAAACTATATCTGTGTGGTCATAGTGCAGACTGCTGTAACAGCTTCACTAACAAGGAAGTGCCAGAAGGTAGCATAGGCAGAAGACATCATCACCTACTACTCCACAATCAAGAAGAGTGAATTTGTAAGAGTGGTGTAGAAACAGCACTTCCAGCTCAGTTTTCTGCAAGCTGATATGTCCATTAACCCACATTATAAGACTTCTTTTATGGAAAAATACAAATAAATAACCAAAGGTCTTACCGGTACAATACAAGTAGGTTTTTAGCCCAAACCTAAAGACAAATCGAGTCTGATTCCTGGAAGCTGACAGAAACGTTATTTCACAGCTGGTTTTCTGAAAGAAGAAGAAAAAAAAGCTCTACCACTGCTGTAATTTTCATAATTCTAGGTACCCATAAAGAGCCTGCACACTGTGATCAAAGCAGTCATGGAGTATCGTATTACTCAGTGAGTTTGCACAGTTATTGAGGGCCAAGACCATTAAAGCTATACAGGCCAGTTGTAGTATTTTGTTATCAATGTGTAATTTAACTGGAGTGTCAGGTCAGTGTCAGGTTAGCTAATACGGTAAACCATTATAGTGCATTCTGGATTATCTGTTTAAAAATAATCTGTGTCACAAGTTGCTGTACACCTTAATATACCGTAGTTACCGCGTGGAAGGTCAGCCACAGAAGGGCCCTCCAATGATAGAAGAAAGACATGTGTATTTTGGTTATTAGCTCATCCGGCCGATAGGTAATGAGCTTATCCCATCATGTGTTGTCCGTCGTCCGGCCAGCGTTGTCCACATTTCATGAAAATTGCTTCTTCTCTCTCAATTCTTCACCGATTTTGATTCTTTTTGGCAAGAAGGTAGGTCTGTCTGGGGTGCATATAGCTTCTACACAAATTTGCATAATTGCAAGTAATAATGAAGATATGGAGTAATTAAGCCCTAACGAGCAGTTTCCACACAAATCGCTTTTTCTCCCTCAATCCTTCACTGATTTTGATTCTTTCTGGCATGAAGGTAGGGGTACCTAGGGTGCCTATAACTTCTACCCAGATTTGCTTAAAGGAAAACTGAAGGCAAATTTTTTATTAACAAAATTCTATTTATCTCATTTTATTAAATATAGGAATGCATTTTTGATCGCTATATTTTGTCGCTGCTATAGCAAGTTATGAGTGTTTTGAAATATGCTCTGTAATATATCAGTCCGTATGTCAAAGCGATGGCCGTAAACGAGATTCATTGAAACCTGTGCGAGACATCGTAGGACGGAAGTAAAACGTACAGCGGAAATCAAAAAGTGACCAACACCTGCCAACGTCGTCAAAAGACACGCGCGCCCTCTTTCGAATGTTGATGTAATCAAGCCAGAAGTTTTGTTTGTTTTGATAGCAACCAGGAAAGTCTGAAAAAATAGGCAGTAATCGTCATTTAAACTAGTTTTTGTGCAATATTTCATTTAGAAAACAGTTCATTTGGTGGAATAAATGTGGCACAAGATGCCGAGTACGTGTTTTGCACTTAGTTGTGGTCTGGCTGACACTTCACATTTCAAAGTCTCGCACAAATCTTGTGAAGATCGCACAGATAAGCAACGCCTGCCGTGGACCAAACAAACTAAATTCAACATGGCTAAAAACCGAATAGGCCGATAAGTACAATATTTAATTGCAATTAGTTGCCAATACGAGTCACGATATAAGGTTACTAAAACCGAAAACGTAATTGAATAACACATTAATTAAGAAATAAAGCAAGTTTAAAAATGACTTCAGTTCCCCTTTAATTACAGTTATTAATGAAGTTATGGACTAATTAGGCCTTAATGAGCAGTTCAACAAAAAAATCCCTTCTTCTCGGTCAATTCCTCGCCATTTTGGATTCTTTCTGGCAAATAGTTTGGTATTCCTAGGGTGGATATCGCTTCTATATATAGCTTGTATATAGTGTATATAGCTTACAACATTTATTACGCAAGTTGACCCACTTTAGATCATTCCTTCTGGACTAGACGGGGCCGGAGTGAGCTACGCCGTCACTCGTTTTCAACTCTCGACAAAATGAGCAAGTTCACAAAACCTTGGGAGTTGATTAAAAAACAAGTTTAAAAAAAAAAGCCTGTTGTGTTTCCAACAACAAGTCATCAGTGTCTGTATTGTCCCTGTCTTATCTTTGTCTTCACACAAAACATGAAGTATTTGTGTTTAAATGTGAGGTGATGCAAGCTGCTGTAACAAAAAGAAAATTAAAAGTCCATTGAACACTCCTTTGAAACCAATGCTCACACACTCCGCTTATTTCAAGATAATACTGTAGATTTATGAGAAACGCTTCACAATAAAGCTCCCTTAACGACATTATTCCCTGCTTTAGTTAATCTTAACAAACCGTAAACTTCAGCATTAATAAATCACACAATATGTGACAATTGTATGGCTGTGTATGGTGAATAATAATGTCATTCAAAATGAAAATAAAGTAAGAAAGTGTGTTAGCACACATTAATTTATGTCTGTTTATTAAATGTTAACACAAAAACAAAAGAAGTGAAGACAAGTGAAGACTATATTATTATATTATACAACAAATTGAGGGTATTTCTAGGCATATTTACTAATTTCAAGCTTGAAATATTCATTGTATTGGTAGATAATTTTGATTCTGTCTACAAATAAATGCTTGAAATAAGCGAAATTATCTACCAATAGTGTAAGACAATATCAAGCATGAAAGGGGTGAAAACATATTGACAAATAGGCTTAATATTCATCATAAAAAGATATATTAGTTGATTTTTTTTAATCAAAGTCAAAATCCATTACTAAAAATATGTCTGTGTCATGTAAAATTACTGCATGTTCCTACATTACCGATCAAAAGTTTGTACACCTCTACTCATTCATGGGTTTTTCTGTATTTTTGATTATTTTCTATATTGTAAAACAAAATGTGTCTGATATTTTAGATTCTTCAGTGTATCCAGCGTTTACCTTGATGACACTTTGCACACTGTTGGCATTATCTTAACCAGCTTCATGTCACCTGGAATGCTTTTCAATTAATGGGTGTGTCTCGTCGAAAGTTAATTCATGCAATTTCTTGCCTTCTTAAACAGTAAATAATAATAATAAATACAGTGAATAGCCCTATCCCACACTACAACTGTAGTAATCTAAATTATGTCAAAAACTGCTCCACTAAGTAAAGAGAAATGACCAGAGGTGGACAGTAACGAAGTACATTTACTTGAGTACTGTACTTAAGCACACTTTTTGAGTATCTGTACTTTACTTGAGTATTATTTTTTTGGAAACTTATGACTTTAACTTCGCTACATTTGAAAGGCAAATATTGTAGTTTTACTCTACTACATTTCTATCAAGGTCCTCGTTACTCATTACTATGAAGCAGCTTTGAACGTGGATATTTTTTTCTTTTTTTTACTAAAACGTGATTGTTTTTTTCGCAGGTGACACTGAGACAGCCTATCAATAATCACTAGGGTCATGTCACGTCCATAGACTGGATAAAATCAAGTTCAGTGATTTCTCCGCAGCATTATTTAACACGATCAGTTGATCGCAGAATGGAAGGAGGCGGTTCTTCTGGGGAATGCACACACTCATGGCCCATGAACCCATGTTTCAGTTTTCTGAAAGGATTAAAGATTCATTTTGTTTTAAATGTTTGCTTTGTTTGCCTAAAATGAACCACATCACAACCTACAAAAACTCGCCGTCCAACCTGCAGAAGCACATTGAGGTATATAAACATTTTATTCCAAGAGAAAGCTTGCAATGAAGTTGTCCGTGCTTTTAGAGCTAGCGATAACATTGCAATAGCTATGCAGTCTGGTTAGTCAAATGAATTTCTATGGATTTGCCCGCCAAGTTGCCGTAGCCTTGTTCATGGCTAACATTTACACATAGCTAGTTAACTTGGACACTGTTAGTTAGCATGTAAAAACGGAGTTACGCTAACATGAATAACGTTAACTTATCTGAAGTCCTTTCAGAAATATGTTTTAGCATAATCTTGCCAAATAAACAATGTAGAACTCTTTCTTTTCTAGTAGCGTTAGCTACCCAATATGATTTTGAGTTTGAAAAGAGTTTGCTAGCATGCCAGGTGGAGTTTCACTGACTAGCTAGCTTAACGTTAAACCACCATGATGGCACAGCATGCGTTCATTTTGTGAATTCACATTTCTGCCTTTGGTAACGGCATTAGGTTTTGTAAGCGTTGTGGCAATAATACAACGATGCGTTAACAGAAAATGTACTTTTAATACTTAAGTATTTTTAAAAGCAAGTACTTCAGTACTTTAACTTAAGTAAAAAATTGACTGGACAACTTTCACTTGTATCGGAGTCACATTTGACCAGTGGGAGCTGTACTTTGACTTAAGTCATGAAGTTGGGTACTTTGTCCACCTCTGGAAATGACATCCATCATTACTTTAATATATGAAGTGTCTTTTAATTGATAAAAATAAAGAAAAAAAAAACAACGATTTCAAAAGTGTGTCCAAACTTTTGACTGATATTGTAAATGTTAATAACTTACTGAACTCTGGTCCCCAGGTGTTAATATTACAACTTTCTTTAAGTTCTGAGTCTTGTTTATGTTGGTCATTGTGAAATAAACCCTACTCACTGATGAATGTTGATTATTTTTGCTTGATTTATTGATTTATAATTTACTTAAATGAGTTCAACTCTGGGGCGGCACGGTGGTGTAGTGGTTAGCGCTGTCGCCTCACAGCAAGAAGGTCCGGGTTCGAGCCCCGTGGCCGGCGAGGGCCTTTCTGTGCGGAGTTTGCATGTTCTCCCCGTGTCCGCGTGGGTTTCCTCCGGGTGCTCCGGTTTCCCCCACAGTCCAAAGACATGCAGGTTAGGTTAACTGGTGACTCTAAAATTGACCGTAGGTGTGAATGTGAGTGTGAATGGTTGTCTATGTGTCAGCCCTGTGATGACCTGGCGACTTGTCCAGGGTGTACCCCGCCTTTCGCCCATAGTCAGCTGGGATAGGCTCCAGCTTGCCTGCGACCCTGTAGAAGGATAAAGCGGCTAGAGATGATGAGATGATGAGATGAGTTCAACTCTTGGGCGGCATGGTGGTGTAGTGGTTAGCGCTGTCGCCTCACAGAAAGAAGGTCCGGGTTCGAGCCCCGTGGCTGGCGAGGGCCTTTCTGTGCGGAGTTTGCATGTTCTCCCCGTGTCCGTGTGGGTTTCCTCCGGGTGCTCCGGTTTCCCCCACAGTCCAAAGACATGCAGGTTAGGTTAACTGGTGACTTTAAATTGACCGTAGGTGTGAATGTGAGTGTGAATGGTTGTCTGTGTCTATGTGTCAGCCCTGCGACGATCTGGCGACTTGTCCAGGGTGTACCCCGCCTTTCGCCCGTAGTCAGCTGGGATAGGCTCCAGCTTGCCTGCGACCCTGTAGAACAGGATAAAGCGGCTACAGATAATGAGATGAGATGAGTTCAACTCTTACTAACATCATGAAGACTAATAACAAATGCAGCTTGTCAACTTTGTTAATATTACTAAGTGTATTCGTGATCAAGTTCAAGGTTTGTTCATGTCTTGAATAATGTCAGTCAAACAAACCTTCTTGTAAAACTTCATTGGATACAGTAGTAACACCTGTTTATAAAAATCTAATTGTGTAAAACAGACCAGTAGCATGGCATATGAATTAACTCGTCGTGCAAAAGCACAGAATTGAAGTTTCGGCTTAAGTAAGGGAATGAAGTTTGTAAGCTGAGTGAAGTTCCGGTGAGCTGAAAACCCTGAACTCCACAATAAATAAAGAGAATAAAGATTAATAAATAGGGTTCGGGTTTTATGCCATTATCCAATGTCATATCTTGCTATCTTCAGATAGTACATCATTATTTCAGTGTAATACCTTGTTAAAAATGTGTTATGTCGAGATAGTGCATATCTTGACTTAGCACATTTTAAAAGGTATTACTTTGAAATAATGATATAATTTTAAAATAATTATGATATTTATTTGAAAAAATTTATATATAACAGTTTATTCCACAAAATCGAGTTGTACATGAGCTGATAGCCGACGAGGCGCATAGCACCAAGTTAGTTATAATCCATGTACGATGAGATTGAATGGAATAACTGTTTTATTCTATCCACATTCACTGGATTTTGAGAAACAGAGCGTTTTTATTTTTTGCAAATTCGATAAATTAAAACTTTATTCAAAGCGTCCGACAAAATTATTTCCGCTTAGAATGTAAACAAACCGGCGAAATGACAGGAGCAATTTGTGAAAAATGTGATCATAATAATTCTTGAAAAATAAAAAAAGATATATTCTTACCATCAAATACTTTCATTCCATAGCTTGTTGCTTTTTATTTTGGGGGGTTTTCTTCTTCTTTAGGGTTTTTTTGGCGCTTGGCAAACCAACTTAAATTTGCATTACTGCCACGGACTTGGGGGGGGTATATTCTTTTAGCTATTTCTGTTTCTTTTAAATACCTGACAATAATTTTGGGGTTTTGTTTTCAAGTAGGTATATGAGCTGATAGCCTCGTAGTAGAGTATCCAATCAGAGCGCATGATTGCTCATACCCAATGCATGTAGATAGATAGATAGATAGATAGATAGATAGATAGATAGATAGATAGATAGATAGATAGATAGATAGATATTTTGAAATTATCTTAAAATAACAGGTTAGTAAGTTGAAATAATAAGATACAAAATAGTACATAACAACTTGCAGTTCAAGGCTTCCATATTGAGCTATCAATCTATAAACTGAAATATTTATAGCTTATTTACAGCTTTACTGAAATATTTACAGCTTGCTTCATTCAAGTTCTTGAGCAATGTTCCCATTTGTCTGCAGAACTTTGCACCAAACGACACCATGCATGTTGTTATGCAAGCAGATTTGGAGTGTTTTGTATGATTTGTGCCATTTCACATCACCGGGATGAGACAAACATGTACCGAGTACTGACATCTCATTATTTTCTGTTGAAAAATAACAGGAATTTAATGAGATTTCCTTTCCTGAGTTGTTGTTTTTTTCTATTGTGATCATTACTCAGTTTCATAGAGCAATAACACCATGCTGTATACTGCACACTCACCTCACACATACACATATTGTACTATATTCTATAACCTTGCATTAAAGCATGTACTGTTTAAATGCACTTATATAAGCATGTTTACATAGCTGCCCTGTTTTTACTTCAAATACTCCAGAAAGGAATGTAACTGAACTCCTTGGCTTGTTCTTACAAGGTAAAAGATCCGAGCTTTGTTTACAGTCCATAGCTAATGGTGTTTAACAGGAGATCATATGGAGCAGATTTCTGCAGTAGATTACTTAGCACGCCTGTGTGTGTGTGTTACAGGGTTATATAACATGCAAATAACATTTAAACACAAAAGCAAGCATGACAAGCAATAGATCGACCAATATTTGAGATCATGAAATGAGAATGTACCAAAAATAATGGAAAAATATTGCGATTTTCGGCGGCACGGTGGTGTAGTGGTTAGCGCTGTCGCCTCACAGCAAGAAGGTCCGGGTTCGAGCCCCGTGGCTGGCGAGGGCCTTTCTGTGCGGAGTTTGCATGTTCTCCCCGTGTCCGCGTGGGTTTCCTCCGGGTGCTCCAGTTTCCCCCACAGTCCAAAGACATGCAGGTTAGGTTAACTGGTGACTCTAAATTGAGCGTAGGTGTGAATGTGAGTGTGAATGGTTGTCTGTGTCTATGTATCAGCCCTGTGATGACCTGGCGACTTGTCCAGGGTGTACCCTGCCTTTCACCCGTAGTCAGCTGGGATAGGCTCCAGCTTGCCTGCGACCCTGTAGAACAGGATAAAGCGGCTACAGATAATGAGATGAGATGAGATATTGCGATTTTCCTTGTATATACACTCACCGACCACTTTATTAGGAACACCCATACATCCACCTGCTAATCTCGAAACGTTTCATCCATTTAGTTGATTACTAATCCTAAAAAAGTTCTTATTACACGCAACTGAAGAAATTTTCACTTACTTATGAACATACATGGGATCAGCTGATTTCTAGGTCACAGGCCCAATCCGGCGGTGGCCAGAGACACCAAGCGTTAGATGTGATCAAGATGTCAGCTAAGAAAGACATTGAAACATCATAAGTAAGTGAAAATTTCTTCAGTTGTGTATCATAAGAACTTTTTTAAGATCCACTTGCTATTTTATGCAGTTCTCTAATCAGCCGATCCCTTCACAGCAGCGCAATGCATCAAATCACGCAGATACAAATCAAGAGCTTCAGTTCATGTTCACTTCATTCAAACATCAGAATGGGAAAAATTGTGATCTCAAAGTGTGACTTTCTTTCACTCTGGCATGGGTGTTGGTTTGAGCCAGATGGACTGGTTTGAGTATTTCAGAAACTGCTGATCTCCTGGGGTTTTCACACACAAACAACAGTCTCTAGAGTTTACACAGAATGGTGCGAAAAACAAAAAACATTGAGTTGAGTGAGCGACAGTTCTGTGGGTGGAAACAAACGCCTTGTTGATAAGAGAGGTCAGAGAAAAATGGGCAGATTGGTTCGAGTTGCCAGGAAGAATATTGCAACTCATACCTGTATAGTCACTTTTTACAACCGTGGTGAGCAGAAAAGCATCTCAGCATGCAACAGCAGAAGAACACATTGGGTTCCGCTCCTGCAGCCAAGAACAGGGATCTTAGAACCAATAAAACATTTTGTTGGCTATTATTTATCCTTTTTCATCATTTCTGTTTCATTTTTGGGCTACAATGAATGAATGATTAAACAATCTGTTTGTGTATCAGCAATTACTGCATAGGAGCAAGAAGAGGATAGATTAAACATTGCCCTTCGTGCCTGATGTACTCTTAATATAGATCACTGTGTGTGTGTGTGTGTGTGTGTGTGTGTGTGTGTGTGTGTGTTTGACTCTATCAGTTTGAAAGAGCCATCTTGAAGCAGTCATTAAATAAGATGTGTTGTTGTTTTAATTATTGACAGTAAGGCAATCAATTCATAATTACAAACATTTGCTTGCAGTCATCACTGCCAGCAGTGACTAGCAGTTCAATTTGCTCGGCTGTAATCTGCTCTGGTAATTAGAACATGCGCGCGCGCACAACACACACACACACACACACACAGCTCCCTGATTGCTCAGTTTTCTGAAATACACAAACACATTCACACTTGCATTCACATTACAGTCATTTACTCCAGGTTTACCTGCAGTAACCATGGCAACGCATGGCCTGCAGTTTTATGCTGTAACTTATAAAGGAGAGAAATGCAAAAGTCAATAAGTATATTGTTGATCCTGGGATTGAGATGCTGGCCTCTTCTGCCCCTCGGACCTGCTTGATCCATCCTGGTGCCCTGTGTCTGGTCGGAGTTTTATCGCCCCACTCCTGTGAAGGACGGCCCCATGAGGACAGTTGAGGGTTATACCTGTTAAAACTGTTAATATTATAGTCAGGCTGTCTGTTGTTGCCCAAATGAGGATGGGTTCCCTTTTGAGTCTGGTTCCTCTCGAGGTTTCTTCCTCATGTCGTCTGAGGGAGTTTTTCCTTGCCACCGTCGCCACAGGCTTGCTCATTGGGGATAGATTAGGGATAAAATTAGCTCATGTTTTAAGTCGTTCAAATTCTGTAAAGCTGCTTTGCGACAATGTTTATTGTTAAAAGTGCTGTACAAATAAACTTGATTTGATTTGAAACTTGATATATCACTCAAAACATATATATCACAGCACTGTTGGATTCTCAGATCTGATTGGTCAGATCTCATCTCATCTCATTATCTCTAGCCGCTTTATCCTTCTACAGGGTCGCAAGCAAGCTGGAGCCTATCCCAGCTGACTACGGGCGAAAGGCGGGGTACACCCTGCAGCCGGTTTCACTAAAGTAGTTTAGACTGGTCTATGGGTTAAGATTGGTCTTAAGTTTCTTTATAGACCGGTCTAATGCAAGTAAGACAGTTTCACAAAAGTTAAGACTAATTTTTTAAGTCTAATTTTAGGCTTAAAAAGTAAGACACCCTCCCCCCAGTCTAATATGGGTCTAAGGGCTATATCACCATGGTAATAACTGAAATAGTGTGTGAATCAGTGTGTGTGTGTGTGTGTGTGTGTGTGTGTGTGTGTGTTGTTGTTGTTGTTGTTGTTATTATTATTATTATTATTATTATTATAGTGTTGTTCTTGTTATTGTGTTCTTGTTATTATTACTATTGTTGTTATTATTATTACTATTGTTACTATTATTACTGGACATACTTTCTTAAATGAATAAAATTTAATTAAAAAAAAAAACAGTCAAGCCATAAGTGCCATCAATGTCAATAACTACAAGAAAGCTTGAAATGTTAAGGCAGTGAAGTGCAAGTATGTAATACAAAAATTTAGGCTATTACAATCTAACTATAAAGTATTCAATAAAGAACAAACAGTGTAATGCCAGCTTATTCATTTTATTACTTATAAATAATATAAATATATATCTCATCTCATTATCTCTAGCCGCTTTATCCTGTTCTACAGGGTCGCAGGCAAGCTGGAGCCTATCCCAGCTGACTACAGGCGAAAGGCGGGGTACACCCTGGACAAGTCGCCAGGTCATCACAGGGCTGACACATAGACACAGACAACCATTCACACTCACATTCACACCTACGCTCAATTTAGAGTCACCAGTTAACCTAACCTGCATGTCTTTGGACTGTGGGGGAAACCGGAGCACCCGGAGGAAACCCACACGGACACGGGGAGAACATGCAAACTCCGCACAGAAAGGCCCTCGCCGGCCACGGGGCTCGAACCCGGACCTTCTTGCTGTGAGGCGACAGCGCTAACCACTACACCACCGTGCTGCCCATAAATATATATAAATAATATAAATATATCAATTCATTTATGCATATAATTACATCACCACTCATCACTTATCTCTCTCTCTCTCTCTCATACACTCACACACACACACACACACTACTACATCACTCCTCCATCTGCGCGAGTCTCTTCAATTTAAGTTGCAGTCACTCCAAAAGGAAAGACTGCAACTTAAATTGAAGAGACTCGCGCAGATGGAGGAGTGATGTAGATAATAACGGTGACTCGCCTCCGTAGATCTCTATCACCATTTCGGTGGTGACTTTTAGTCTCTTCGCTTTCCCTCCTCCCGTTGGGGGTCCCGTTTTCCGCTTGTATATTTTCTTTTTTGCCTCTGGCACCATATTTTTAAACCTCTTCTGCACAGCTGACACGTCTCGTACCGCAGCGGGGTTAACGCTGTTCACCGCATCGGTGATTTTTTTCCACACCTCATGTTTCTTTTTGTTGGTACACTCCTCATTGAATTTCCCCAACAGAACCCCTTTGTAGGAATTAAATTCTTCAAGAATGGCTAAATTCTCTGAGTGCGTGAACGGCACTGACTGGTTGCTGTCAGCCATTTTTTTTGTTTTGAAAAGAGTCTTAAATTACCAACAATCCTTTGCGGCATAGTACGACTTAAGATAGTCAGAGTCTTAACTGCTTTGTGCAACAGTTTTTGTTAGATGTCTATGCTAAGTTCGACTATACCCTCTGTCTAAGTTATAGTCCTAGTCTATCTTAGTGAAACCGGCTCCTGGACAAGTCACCAGGTCATCACAGGGCTGATTGGTCAGATATAAACATTTTTCTCCATGGGAAAGTTTTCAGAAGGAAGTGCACTCTCTGTTTTCTTGGTAACATGACAAGCTGTATTCTTTTGTCTTATTCATTTCAAAATAGAGAATCGAGAAATGCTGGTGAGGAAGGAGCTGCTTATCAGTGATGTTCCACAACATTAAATGTAACTACATACAAGGAAAAAAACATGTGTTGTTCAGTAATAAAAAAAAAAAAAGCAAGAACTGGTAAAAAAAAAAAAGAAAAAAGTAAATAAAACTCTCATGACATGCTGTTAGTGGAAAACAATCAACTTCTGGGTGCTAAAAGTAACTGTGTTTTGTGTCAGGTTGCATTATAACACCCCATCATTGATTATTGTCTTATAGTTTATTTACAATATGAGTCAAAAGTTTGTACACCCCTACTCATTCATAGTTTTTTTTTTTTTTTTCTGTATTGTGACCATTTCCTACATTGCAGAATAATACTGAAGCTGTCAAAATTATGAAATAACATCTGGAACATATCCGGAATTATGTGGTAAAAAAAAAAAGTGTTACAAAACAAAATATATTTCATATATTAGATTCTTCAAAGTATCCAGTGTTTACCTTGATGACACTTTGCACACTATTGGCATTATCTTAACCAGCTTCATGAGGTAGTCACCTGGAATGCTTTTCAATTAAGAGCTGTGCCTCGCCAAAAGGTAATTAGTGGATTAGTTTCTTGCCTTCTTAATGAGTTTGAAATCAAACAGTAAACAGTAAATAATAAAAATACTAAATAAATAAATAGCCCTATTCCACAACTGTAGTAATCCATATTATGTCAAGAACCGCTCAACTAAGTAAAGAGAAACGACATCCATCATTACTTTACTTTAAAACATGAAGTGACTTTTAATAATACTAATAATAATGACCATCAAGGCGACACGGTGGTGTAGTGGTTAGCGCTGTCGCCTCACAGCAAGAAGGTCCGGGTTCGAGCCCCGTAGCCGGCGAGGGCCTTTCTGTGCGGAGTTTGCATGTTCTCCCCGTGTCCGCGTGGGTTTCCTCCGGGTGCTCCGGTTTCCCCCACAGTCCAAAGACATGCAGGTTAGGTTAACTGGTGACTCTAAATTGAGCGTAGGTGTGAATGTGAGTGTGAATGGTTGTCTGTGTCTATGTGTCAGCCCTGTGATGACCTGGCGACTTGTCCAGGGTGTACCCCGCCTTTCGCCCGTAGTCAGCTGGGATAGGCTCCAGCTTGCCTGCGACCCTGTAGAACAGGATAAAGCAGCTAGAGATAATGAGATGAGATAATGACCATCAATGATGGCGTAGCTCACTCCAGCCCTGTCTCATCCAGAAGGAACGATCTAAAGTGGGCCACCTTGCACAATAAATGATTCAAGCTATACACACTATATACAAGCTATATACAGAAGCTATATACACCATAGGAATACTGACCTATTTGCCAAAAAGAATCCAAAATGACAAGGAATTGACCAAGAAGAAGTGATTTTTGTTGAACTGCTCATTAAGGCTTAATTAGTCCATAACTTCATTAATAATTGTAATTAAGCAAATCTAGGTAGAAGTTATATGCACCCTAGGTACCCCTACCTTCATGACAGAAAGAATCAAAATCGGTGAAGAATTCAGGGAGAAGAAGCGATTTGTGTGGAAACTGCTCGTTAGGGTTTAATTACTCCATATCTTCGTTGTTACTGCGAGTTGGCCTAGTGCTTAGCATGTCCACCTCTCGATCGGGATATCGCGAGATCTACTCACGGTCAGCTCAAACCAAAGACCATCATAAAAATGGTACCGACTGCCATCTGGCAAGGCACGCTGCAATACAGATGCGAGTGAGGAGTCAAACTCTCGCAGTTACTAGAGGACCCGCCCCCCACTGTGACCCTAGCTATGTAATAGGCAAGAGGCCGAGGGCTACGGAAACTAAGATCGGCACCGCCCTATGCGCCACATGGCATGGGAAGGACTTTGATATCTTCATCGTTAATTGCAATTATGCAAATCTGGGGAGAAGCTATATGCAGACCTACCTTCCTGCCAAAAAGGATAAAAATCGGTGAAGAATTGAGAAAGATAAAGCGATTTTCATGAAATGTGGACAACGGATGATGGACAACACATGATGGCATAAGCTCATCGCCTGTTGGCCAGATGAGATAATAATAATAATAAAGTTTAATTAATATAGTGCCTTTCTCACACCCGAGGTTGCTTTACAGTTACAAAAACAAACAGGAAAAAAGAAAAGTCCTACAAAAGTTGTCAGGATGTAACTCCAGTGGCGTAGCTGCTCACAGTCCCACACCACCTGCACAGCCGCCGCAATGTCCACCAGGCAACAGCGCTCGAAACACCACGCCACAGATCCACAAAGTGAGCGCAGAAACATCGCCGCAAAGATCAGTGGCCAACCTCAATGTTGATGAGGGCAACAAGCACACCACAGTCCATAGTGAGCAGGAGAACACACATCACTCATGGCGGACCAAGGCCTGGGGAAACTAATACTCAAGACTGGGTCTGAAGCTACACTACTACCGGCGGACAAAAAGACAAACTCAGCAAAACATTAAAACAGAGAACAAACATCAAAACAAATACAGAAAGAAGAGAAAAGAAAACGAAAAAGCTAATTCATAAAACTAAAGAAAAACAATCAAATTAGACGGTGTGTCCAAACTGCTGACTGATAATTTACACTTTCATGTCCACATTTATTGTGTATTGTAGGATATTCATATTACAATCCCGATTCCAAAAAAGTTGGGACAAAGTACAAATTGTAAATAAAAACGGAATGCAATAATTTACAAATCTCAAAAACTGATATTGTATTCACAATAGAACATAGACAACATATCACATGTCGAAAGTGAGACATT
Source organism: Neoarius graeffei (assembly GCF_027579695.1). NCBI lineage: Eukaryota > Metazoa > Chordata > Actinopteri > Siluriformes > Ariidae > Neoarius > Neoarius graeffei. The sequence continues at coordinate 47,175,122 of NC_083595.1, read as the reverse complement.
TTGAAATTTCATGCCAAATATTGGCTCATTTGAAATTTCATGACAGCAACACATCTCAAAAAAGCTGGGACAGGGGCAATAAGAGGCTGGAAAAGTTAAAGGTACAAAAAAGGAACAGCTGGAGGACCAAATTGCAACTCATTAGGTCAATTGGCAATAGGTCATTAACATGACTGGGTATAAAAAGAGCATCTTGGAGTGGCAGCGGCTCTCAGAAGTAAAGATGGGAAGAGGATCACCAATCCCCCTAATTCTGCACCAACAAATAGTGGAGCAATATCAGAAAGGAGTTTGACAGTGTAAAATTGCAAAGAATTTGAACATATCATCATCTACAGTGCATAATATCATCAAAAGATTCAGAGAATCTGGAAGAATCTCTGTGCGTAAGGGTCAAGGCCGGAAAACCATACTGGGTGCCCATGATCTTCGGGCCCTTAGACGGCACTGCATCACATACAGGCATGCTTCTGTATTGGAAATCACAAAATGGGCTCAGGAATATTTCCAGTGAACATTATCTGTGAACACAATTCACCGTGCCATCCACCGTTGCCAGCTAAAACTCTATAGTTCAAAGAAGAAGCCGTATCTAAACACCATCCAGAAGCGCAGACGTCTTCTCTGGGCCAAGGCTCATTTAAAATGGACTGTGGCAAAGTCGAAAACTGTTCTGTGGTCAGATGAATCAAAATTTGAAGTTCTTTATGGAAATCAGGGACGCCGTGTCATTCGGACTAAAGAGGAGAAGGACGACCCAAGTTGTTATCAGCGCTCAGTTCAGAAGCCTGCATCTCTGATGGTATGGGGTTGCATTAGTGCGTGTGGCATGGGCAGCTTACACATCTGGAAAGACACCATCAATGCTGAAAGGTATATCCAGGTTCTAGAGCAACATATGCTCCCATCCAGACGACGTCTCTTTCAGGGAAGACCTTGCATTTTCCAACATGACAATGCCAAACCACATACTGCATCAATTACAGCATCATGGCTGCGTAGAAGAAGGGTCCGGGTACTGAACTGGCCAGCCTGCAGTCCAGATCTTTCACCCATAGAAAACATTTGGCGCATCATAAAACGGAAGATACGACAAAAAAGGCCTAAGACAGTTGAGCAACTAGAATCCTACATTAGACAAGAATGGGTTAACATTCCTATCCCTAAACTTGAGCAACTTGTCTCCTCAGTCCCCAGACATTTACAGACTGTTGTAAAGAGAAAAGGGGATGTCTCACAGTGGTAAACATGGCCTTGTCCCAACTTTTTTGAGATGTGTTGTTGTCATGAAATTTAAAATCACCTAATTTTTCTCTTTAAATGATACATTTTCTCAGTTTAAACATTTGATATGTCATCTATGTTCTATTCTGAATAAAATATGGAATTTTGAAACTTCCACATCATTGCATTTGGTTTTTATTTACAATTTGTACTTTGTCCCAACTTTTTTGGAATCGGGGTTGTATTTCACATAGCTTTTCTTGGTATGTATGCGAAACTTCAAAAGTCACATCTCATCACATTTATTTGAGTACAGGTTGTCTGCTCGGTGGCCATCTTGTCAGTAATCCATCTTGGCAGTTATTTTCAGTCTTACAAGACCAAGCCAGACATACCCGAAACAGATCGACAAAGTGTCATTTCAAACACAGATTTTCACTAATCATGCTAACTGGCTAACATTGACAGGATTTCTAAATCATATCCATAAATATCATGATATTTCTTACTACCAGTACTAGCTTGCTCGGTATCATGAGGTAATCTGAGGATTTCTCTGAGTATTTTAAGTCATATTCATTAATTTTCATAGCTTTCACTGATGATGCAAACTAACTTGCTAACACTAGGGCTAACCTGACAGGATTTCTGAGAGGAATTTTAAATCATATCAATAAATACTGTATCATATTTCGCATTGCTAATGCTAAGTTAGCTAGCAATATAAACATGAGATAATCTGACAGGATCTTTGAGATGATTTTTTAAAATCATATCCAGACATTTCTTTATTTAGCACTGCTAATAATAGATTAGATCTCTAACTAGCTAAATATGAGCTAAACTCTGACAGAATTTTTTAATCATATAATACATTTCCTTATTCATTAATACTAATGCTAGCTAGCTCTCATGAGGTAACCTGACAGGATTTCTGAGAGGATTTATGTTCTATAAACGTAAATGATTACAATCTTCACTGGAAATGCTAACTTGACAGCTAAACTGACTGGATATCTGAGACCAATTTGAAACCATATCAATAAACATGTTCATAATTGTCAATTCTTATGCAATGGGTAAACTGACAGGATGATTTTGTAAATCCTATTGAGAAATATTCATAATCTTCACTGCTAACGCTAACTAGATGTCCAAGCTGAACACACCTGACAGGATTTCTGACAGGATTTTGAAATCATGTTCATAAAATATTCACAGGGCGGCATGGTGGTGTAGTGGTTAGCGCTGTCGCCTCACAGCAAGAAGGTCCGGGTTCGAGTCCCGTGGCTGGCGAGGGCCTTTCTGTGTGGAGTTTGCATGTTCTCCCCGTGTCCGCGTAGGTTTCCTCCAGGTGCGCCGGTTTCCCCCACAGTCCAAAGACATGCAGGTTAGGTTAACTGGTGACTCTAAATTGACCGTAGGTGTGAATGTGAGTGTGAATGGTTGTCTGTGTCCACGGGCGCAGATAGAGGGGGGGACGGGTGGGATTCGTCCCACCCAGATTTAAATTCACTTCGTTCGGTCCCCCCACTTATAGGGAGGAAAAACGTCTATGCTGTCTTTCTTTGCATAAGGCAAACCTCACGGAAAAATCTCATCTCATCTCATTATCTCTAGCCGCTTTTATCCTTCTACAGGGTCGCAGGCAAGCTGGAGCCTATCCCAGCTGACTACAGGTGAAAGGCGGGGTACACCCTGGACAAGTCGCCAGGTCATCACAGGGCTGACACATAGACACAGACAACCATTCACACCTACGGTCAATTTAGAGTCACCAGTTAACCTAACCTGCATGTCTTTGGACTGTGGGGGAAACCGGAGCACCCGGAGGAAACCCACGCGGACACGGGGAGAACATGCAAACTCCGCACAGAAAGGCCCTCGCCGGCCCCGGGGCTCGAACCCAGGACCTTCTTGCTGTGAGGCGACAGCGCTAACCACTACACCACCGCAAACCTCACGGAAAAATCAAAAGACTAATTACCATTCGGTTTATTGAGGTGCACAGCAGTGTATACATAGTTGCAACAATTCACATAAAACAAAGACTGATATTCAGTTGGTTGAGCTGCGCAGACTGCACAGGTTGCGAGCTCGAGCTTGGTTGCTATGGTAACCCACAACAAGTTTGACAGGCATATCGGGGTTGGGGTTGGTTTGCTGGCAGCTTTGTCCCCCCCAGTTCAAAAAACATATCTGCGCCCCTGTCTGTGTCTATGTGTCAGCCCTGTGATGACCTGGCGACTTGTCCAGGTTGTACCCCGCCTTTCGCCCGTAGTCAGCTGGGATAGGCTCCAGCTTGCCTGCGACCCTGTAGAACAGGATAAAGCGGCAAGAGACAATGAGATGAGATGAAAATATTCACATTAATACGACATACAGCTGGCTATCATGAGCGAACAGCAGTATATCTGACACTGAGAGATTTTCTCGGAAATGTTTCACGGTTGTGTGTTTGTGTTATCTGAAAAGACAAAAATCTGAGTCAGTCAGACCCTTATTGAATGGTTAGAAAATGACTCGCAGTCACTACATTCTTCATTGTTTGTTGTCTCTGTCTCTGAGGTCAGATATTCAGGGCTTGATTTTGTCCAAGCCAGCTTGATGGAAAGCTAACAATGGGTTGTGTTGTTGATACACTCGCAATGTGACTGCATTCTCTCAATTACTGATGGGAGATAGTTGGTAACTTGGTTACAAATGGCTCCTGCTTCACTCATGATGTCAAGCACCTTTATCAGCTCCAACCGAAACAGGTGCAAACATAAAGAACAGCATGTCAGGAATCACAAGCTCTTCTTGTTCTCTCTCTCTCTCTCTCTCTCTCTCTCTCTCTCTCTCTCTCTCGCTCACAAGATTTCCTATGAATGACTTCACAATAACATTTAAAGCACATTGCTGTTAAACGACCATATCTTATTAGTAATAAGGTGTTGATTATTTTTCAGTATTAGAATATTAGAATATCTTTATTGTCATTGTAAATAAATACAAGGAAATTAAATTAAATTAGTGCTGTAAAAGTTAACGCGATAATAACGCGTTAACGCAATCTCAATTTAATGCGATTTAAAAAAATAGTGCCGTTAACGCAAATTCTAATTTGGCCCTGCGAGTCACCCGTAGTTCCTGTTGAGGCTTGTCGCGCGCTGCTTCAATAAGAGTACATGCGAGTGATGGAGAAAAGCATAGACATATAAACATCCTCGCCGCCATATTGGATGGGGCAAAGTGGAGATTCTTCAACCGTCTCTGGTATAGCATCTAGACAGTAGCTGAGAATAAAGATGCCTCATTCATGTGCTGCGTTTAACTGTACCAACAGGTTTACCGTCCAAACGAGATCACATGGGATTACCTTTCACAGGTGAGACTGGAAAAATACTTTTCAATACTGTTCCTTCAGTCTTCAGGTTCCCAGCTCATCTCCACTGGGGGGGTGTAGAGTTATAAGCAGTGAGAATTAGAGAATACAGTGCCACACTATCATGAACGTTTTTGAACGTATGATGAATGTTTTTATTTTTGTTATCTGTTTTTTTCTTCTTTTATGGCAAATACTTCTCTTCAAAAGAAACTAATGAAGAGTAAAATAAAACATTTTTTTATTTTCACAGTGATATGCACTTTATTTTTCATCCCTTGGTTTTCTCATCTAATATGGAAGTTATGGATGTCAGTGGCTGTGACAAGACGTGTTATACTTTGCAATTAAAAAAAAAAAAAACATTGGTACAAAGCAAGCCCATTCACTTTTTTATGCTGATAAGAGAATTACAATGGTTTTTCATGTGACAAAAATGTGCGATTAAATTATGACAGTCGCGACATTAATCGCGATTAAATATTTTAATCGCTTGACAGCACTAAATTAAATGCAATCCTTGGTGCAAAAAAAAGTGCATCTAAAAAACCTATGAAAATAATACAACAAGATAAACTAATAAATATATAAATAAATAATTTAAAAAGTAATTTAAAACAGCAGTCATCACTTGCAAACATTCACATCCTATGGTGTGGAGGGCATTGAACGATCCCATATTGTATCATATTGTGGGCGGCACGGTGGTGTAGTGGTTAGCACGGTCACCTCACAGCAAGAAGGCTCTGGGTTCGAGCCCAGCAGCCGGCGGGGACCTTTCTGTGTGGAGTTTGCATGTTCTCCCTGTGTCTGCGTGGGTTTCCTCCGGGTGCTCCGGTTTCCCCCACAGTTCAAAGGCATACGGTTAGGTTAACATGGGACGGCCTTGGACTGAGGTGCCCTTGAGCAAGGCACCTAACTCCCAACTGCTCCCCGGGCACTGTTAGCATGGCTGCGCATTGCTCTGGGTATGTGTGTGCGCTCATTGCTCACATGTGTGTTCACTGCTTCAGATGGGTTAAATGCAAAGAGGAATTTCAGAGTGTGTGATGAATAAAGTTGTGCTTGCAAGTTTGCTTTATTTAATGCCCTTATGGCACTAGCATAGAAACTGTTCCTAATCCTGTTTGTCCGAGCTGTTAATGACCTGTAACGTCTGCCCAAAGGCAGCAGTTCAAACACAGTGTGTCCAGGGTGAGATGGGAATGTTTTGTACTTTTTTTGTACTGCGAGAACTGTACAAATCCTCCAGAGAGGGTAGAGGGCAGCCGATGATCTTCTGGGCCATAGTGACAACCCTCTGGAGCGCTTTCCTGTAGTAACTGCATTTCTTATAATAGTGACGGCTATACTGTATACTCACCAGTCACTTTAATAGGAATTTATTCTTTATTCTAAGGTTCCTGTTCTTGGCTGCAGGAGTGGAACCCAATGTGTTCTTCTGCTGCTGCATACTGAGATGCTTTTCTGCTCACCACAGTTGTAAAGAGTGATTATATGAGTCACTATATCCTTCCTGGCAGCTCTAACCAATCTGGCCATTTTCCTCTGACCTCTCTTATCAACAAGGCATTTGTTTCCACCCACAGAACTGCTGCTCACTCACTCATTGTTTTTTTTGTTTCTCGCACCATTCTGTGTAAACTATAAAGATTGCTGTGTGTGAAAACCCCAGGAAATCAGCAGTTTCTGAAATACTCAAACCAGTCCATCTGGCTCAAACCAACACCCATGCCACAGTGAAAGAAAGTCACACTTTGAGATCACAATTTTTCCCATTCGGATGTTTGAACATTGTGACATTAATTAACGGAAGCTCTTGATTTGTATCCATCCATCCATCCATCCATCCATCCATCCATCCATTACCTATACCAATTATCCATAAGGGTTGTGACGGAAATGGCAAAGCATTTCACATGATGCAGCCAATCCCAGCTGACTTTGGACGAAAGGCAGGGTACACCCTGGGCAGGTCACCAATTTATCTCTGGGATGGCAGCCAATCAACACAATGTAATGATAATAATAAATGGATTTATAAACATGTTGTTATTTACAAAGAAAAACATGCAGTATAGTCACTGATGCGGATGCTTTCTCTGAGAAGATGTTTAATTAACATTTATGGAAGTCTTCTATGTCAGCACTTTTTAGCAGTCAGTAAGTTTTCCACCATGGGAAATACTGCTGGACTTTATGCTTTGCAGTTTGTCTTTAACATTAACATCATTAACATTCAACTCTTATTGGAGTTATTTATCTTATTAACTTCAAGCGAGGGAGGGTTGGTGATATGACTGAGACCAAACGGCTGTTTAGAGTTGCTACAACGTACAACCCCGATTCCAAAAAAGTTGGGACAAAGTACAAATTGTAAATAAAAACGGAATGCAATAATTTACAAATCTCAAAAACTGATATTGTATTCACAATAGAACTTAGACAACATATCAAATGTCGAAAGTGAGACATTTTGAAATTTCATGCTAAATATTGGCTCATTTGAAATTTCATGACAGCAACACATCTCAAAAAAGTTGGGACAGGGGCAATAAGAGGCTGGAAAAGTTAAAGGTACAAAAAAGGAACAGCTGAAGGACCAAATTGCAACTCATTAGGTCAATTGGCAATAGGTCATTAACATGACTGGGTATAAAAAGAGCATCTTGGAGTGGCAGCGGCTCTCAGAAATAAAGATGGGAAGAGGATCACCAATCCCCCTAATTCTGCGCCGACAAATAGTGGCGTAATATCAGAAAGGAGTTCGACAGTGTAAAATTGCAAAGAGTTTGAACATATCATCATCTACAGTGCATAATATCATCAAAAGATTCAGAGAATCTGGAAGAATCTCTGTGCGTAAGGGTCAAGGCCGGAAAACCATACTGGGTGCCTGTGATCTTCGGGCCCTTAGTTCAAGTTCAAGTTCAAGTCAGCTTTATTGTCAGTTTCTTCATATGCAGAGGTCATACAAGGAAATTTAAATTACGTTTCTCTCTATCCCATGTAAAGACATAGACAAACATAGGACTGACATTAACAAGGCAAACATTAAAGCGCAAGACAGGACTAATAACAGTGTAACAAGCAATAAGTGATAATAAAGTAATGATTAAAAAAAAGGGAGGGGAATTGAAACATTTAACATTTAGAAAAAATAATCTAGGCTAAAGACAGGAAGATAAGAACAAGACTAGTATACAAGACACACAGTACAGTACAGCACAGTCCAGGGCAGTCCAGTTGAGGTTATCACAGTGGCAGCATTTATGTAGAATAATGTCTCATCTCATCTCATCTCATCTCATTATCTGTAGCCGCTTTATCCTTCTACAGGGTCGCAGGCAAGCTGGAGCCTATCCCAGCTGACTACGGGCGAAAGGCGGGGTACACCCTGGACAAGTCACCAGGTCATCACAGGGCTGACACATAGACACAGACAACCATTCACACTCACATTCACACCTACGCTCAATTTAGAGTCACCAGTTAACCTAACCTGCATGTCTTTGGACTGTGGGGGAAACCGGAGCACCCGGAGGAAACCCACGCGGACACGGGGAGAACATGCAAACTCCGCACAGAAAGGCCCTCGCCAGCCCCGGGGCTCGAACCTGGACCTTCTTGCTGTGAGGCGACAGCGCTAACCACTACACCACCGTGCCGCCCATAGAATAATGTGTTAAATAAATAATAATGTGTTAATAATAATGTGTAGCAGCATTCAGAAGCAGCATATGGTAAGTTGTTATATTGCAGGGCCCAAGGCAGTTCTTATGAGAGAGTTCAGGTAAGGTGCAAAGTCACATGTGTAGTTCCATAGAGAAGTCTTTTCCGTGGAGGGCAGCAGCAACAAGAAACAGTGTATGGTGTGTAAAAAAAAGTGAGGTAGTGCAGGTAAAGGTGCAAAAGTCACATAGTGCAGTTCCATAGTCAGAGTCTTTCCTGAGTTCGAGTCTTTCCATGTGTGTGTGTGGGGGGGGGGGCGGCTTCCTGAGTCAGAGTCTTTCTGTGTGTGTGTGTGTGTGTGTGTGTGTGTGTGTGTGTGTGTGTGTGTGTGTGTGTGTGTGTTGTGTATGTGTGTAGGGGGTGGGGTCCTGAGTCAGAGTCTTTCCCATGCGGGGGGGGGCAAGATCCTAACTTTTTGGCTGTCTGGTGGGTGGAGCTGTCAGTGATGGGAGAGAGGGGAGGGAGTTCAACATCCTGACGGCATTGCATCACATACAGGCATGCTTCTGTATTGGAAATCACAAAATGGGCTCAGGAATATTTCCAGAGAACATTATCTGTGAACACAATTCACCATGCCATCCGCCGTTGCCAGCTAAAACCCTATAGTTCAAAGAAGAAGCCGTATCTAAACATGATCCAGAAGCGCAGACGTCTTCTCTGGACCAAGGCTCATTTAAAATGGACTGTGGCAAAGTGGAAAACTGTTCTGTGGTCAGACGAATCAAAATTTGAAGTTCTTTATGGAAATCAGGGACGCCGTGTCATTTGGACTAAAGAGGAGAAGGACGACCCAAGTTGTTATCAGCGCTCAGTTCAGAAGCCTGCATCTCTGATGGTATGGGGTTGCATTAGTGCGTGTGGCATGGGCAGCTTACACATCTGGAAAGACACCATCAATGCTGAAAGGTATATCCAGGTTCAAGAGCAACATATGCTCCCATCCAGACGACGTCTCTTTCAGGGAAGACCTTGCATTTTCCAACATGACAATGCCAAACCACATACTGCATCAATTACAGCATCATGGCTGCGTAGAAGAAGGGTCCGGGTACTGAACTGGCCAGCCTGCAGTCCACATCTTTCACCCATAGAAAACATTTGGCGCATCATTAAACAGAAGATACAACAAAAAAGACGTAAGACAGTTGAGCAACTAGAATCCTACATTAGACAAGAATGGGTTAACATTCCTATCCCTAAACTTGAGCAACCTGTCTCCTCAGTCCCCAGACATTTACAGACTGTTGTAAAGAGAAAAGGGGATGTCTCACAGTGGTAAACATGGCCTTGTCCCAACTTTTTTGAGATGTGTTATTGTCATGAAATTTAAAATCACCTAATTTTTCTCTTTAAATGAGACATTTTCTCAGTTTAAACATTTGATATGTCATCTATGTTCTATTCTGAATAAAATATGGAATTTTGAAACTTCCAAATCATTGCATTCCGTTTTTATTTACAATTTGTACTTTGTCCCAACTTTTTTGGAATCGGGGTTGTCATTGACAACAGGAACAAACTTGCTTCGTGGGTGTTTCACAGCATTACATTTAACGACAAACAAAAATACAAGCTAACTGTTACATACCAGTATCTAATATCCCTACAAACATAAAACACCACAGAATATACACTTTTCTTTTTCCATTACTCTCCTAAAACATACACATAAACCTAATCCCCAAACAAAATGACACTCAGAATATCTACACAATGAATACATTTGCCCAAACCCAAAGATCCAAAAAACAAGCACAGGGTTCTCTAGCAATCAGATCAATCTGCTGTAATGAGCAGCTACAAGGAAATGAGGTAATGAGCATTAAGATAACAAACTAACTCAAATAGTGATGACATCATGAGGCGTAATGAGGCACATGGTTAAAGCTGGAAGGTTTAAGCTGCTGGTTGCTCAGTGAACTGCAATGAATTGGACCTCTGGAAAAACTGAAATGGACTCGAAGCTGAGTTAAAGAGCATTCAACAAACAGAGAAAGAATACAACAGGTTTATAATTTATGCAAATGCACTGGGTTTGGAAATGCTGATCATTCCAATTAAAACGTTAGAAGGGCACTCAGTAAAGTGTATACTTCCACCAAGCCACATATTCAGATTTGCATCAAAATCTAATCAGTTATTCCTTGGCCCATGGCTCACCTTTCATCAAAATGTCATCACAATCAAATCACTTGAACCTAGAATAATACTAAAGCTGTACACCAAATTTCACCCAAATCTGTTCACTGCTTTTTGAGGTATGTTAGGAATAGACAAAAGATAAATCCCGGATCTGCGCACATATCCAGATTTGCATCAAAATCTAATCAATTGTTCCTTGGCCCATGGCCCACCTTTCATCAAAATGTCATCAAAATCAAATCACTTGAACCTATTATAATACTAAAGCTGTACACCAAATTTAATCTAAATCTGTTCATTACTTTTTGAGTTACGCTGGGAACAGGTAAAAAAAAAATCCTGGATCCGCATACTTATCCAGATTTGCATCAAAATCTAATCAATTGTTCCTTGGCCCATGGCCCACCTTTCATCAAAATGTCATCAAAATCAAATCACTTGAAACTATTATAATACTAAAGCTGTACACCAAATTTAATCTAAATCTGTTCATTACTTTTTGAGTTACGCTGGGAACAGGTAAAAAAAAAATCCTGGATCCGCATACTTATCCAGATTTGCATCAAAATCTAATCAATTGTTCCTTGGCCCATGGCCCACCTTTCATCAAAATGTCATCAAAATCAAATCACTTGAAACTATTATAATACTAAAGCTGTACACCAAATTTAATCTAAATCTGTTCATTACTTTTTGAGTTACGCTGGGAACAGGTAAAAAAAAAATCCTGGATCCGCATACTTATCCAGATTTGCATCAAAATCTAATCAATTGTTCCTTGGCCCATGGCCCACCTTTCATCAAAATCAAATCAATTGAACCTATTATAATACTAGCTGTACACCAAATTTCATCCAAATCTGTTCATCACGTTTTGAGTTACGTTGGGAAAAGACAAAAAAAAAATTCTGAATCCACATACATATCCAGATTTGCATCAAAATCTAGTCAATTATTCCTTGGCCCATGGCTCACCTTTCCTAAAAAATGTCATCAAAATCAAAGCACTTCAACCTAGAATAATACTAAAGCTGTCCAACAAATTTCACCCAAATCCATTCACTGCTTTTTGAGGTACAGTATGTTGGGAACAGACAAAAGATAAATGCCGGATCTGCACACATATCCAGATTTGCATTAAAATCTAATCAATTGTTCCTTGGCCCATGGCCCACGTTTCATCAAAATGTCATCAAAATCTGTTCACTACTTTTTGAGTTACATTAGAAAAAGGTAAACAAACAAAGAAACAAACAAACACACAAACAGAGGTGAAAATATAGCCTGCTACAACAAAGTTGGCGGAGGTAAAAATATAATAAAATAAAGACAAATATCAACCCATTGAAAAATCCCCAATTTACTCCAAAAGTTAATTTTGCCAAATATTTCCTCTACATCCATTGAAAAGTACTTATATATTTGAAAGAATGACTGTACTCCATGACAGTGTGCTAAAGCAACCGAAAGTGGTGTATGGACAGAAACACACAGTACAAACCTTAATCTGCCTGCCAAGATCAGATTTCAAATTGAAATTTTGTTTAACGGAAGAAGAAAGACCCACATCCCGTATTTCATTATCAAAATAAATATATAATTAGGAATGTAGATTGGAGACATCTTCAGTATTTTTAAATGCACATTTTTTTTCCAACTGGTTTCAGTACATTAAGAAGTTTCTAAGAGAAAGAAAGATATTAGGGAAAGAGAGTTAAAAAAGAAAGAAAGAGAACAGTAAAAGTAACTAAGTGTCTATATTTGGCAGTGGATCTTGTTCGGTGCATTTCTCAACTTGAGGTCTATGCCCTGAATACAGATGGACCTTGTTCCACAATGAATGAGAGCTTTACTCAGGGAAAAGATTAGCAACTAACCCTTTTTATCACTGGCTACTTATTTCAGGAACACAATGCTTTCAGGCAGAACTTTCTCTGCCGTCCATAAAAGCTGGAGGGAATAGCTAATTGGAAAACATGCATGTATAGAAGAGCCAGTTTAAAGGTGGCTAATTGGTCCCCTGAGTGAATAAAACCTTAGTGCGGAGTAAAATAATGAAAAATAACTTAGCAATTAATTGGCTAATTGACTGCAGAGGTGTATAGATTATATAGTCGAAATCAATAATAAGTGAGGAATGAAATGCAATGTGGCATGCTGTTAGAGGGAAATAAGCAGGATGTGTATTAGACTGGTACCAAAATTCAAAAAAGTGCTTATTTAAGGAGTTAAAGGCATTTTTGAGACAAAGTCAGCAAACAGTCTTATTTTGTCAGTTTGGGTGTGCCGAATTCAAATCTGCAATATGCTGAGCTCTATCTGACCTCTGTTGACCTCTAGAGGTCATTGAACTTTGGGCCTGTAAACATCCCAGCTGAACCCAGTTTCTCAGCTTTCTAAGGAATGAAATGTACTAAAATGATTAATGAAGTTAGCAATCGGCCTTGTTTGCTAAATGTTTGGGTGCTGAATTCATTTTTCATTTGTAAAACGACATATGACCTCTGATAACCTCAAGGTCATTAAACTTGGCCTATATGCCTATGCATTTAACGGCATTTTTAAACTGACTTTACTCCCCCAAAAAGAATATGAACAGACAAAAAACAAATAGTAAGGAGCAAATACAACATTAAATGCCAGTCCATGTACATGTGACTTACTTTTCACAATGAGAATGCCTAGGCGATCACCTTACATAACATTGCATTACATTTAGCGGTTATTGTTTATACAAAGCTACTGAAAAAAAGACAGATTCAGCAGCATACAAAATGTGGGGGCATACAGGGTATACAGGTTAATCAGGGTTAGTATATATGAGAGTTTTTTTCTTTGTTGTTTGTTTTGTTTTAAACGGGGTAAAGCCTTTACAAAAAACAAACAACAAAGAAAAAAACTCTCATATATACTAACCCTGATTAACCTGTATACCCTGTACGCCCCCACATTTTGTATGCTGCTGAATCTGTCCTTTTTTCAGTAGCTTTGTATAAACAATAACCGCTAAATGTAATGCAATGTTATGTAAGGTGATCGCCTAGGCATTCTCATTGTGAAAAGTAAGTCACATGTACATGGACTGGCATTTAATGTTGTATTTGCTCCTTTCTATTTGTTTTTTGTCTGTTCATATTCTTTTTGGGGGAGTAAAGTCAGTTTAAAAATGCCGTTAAATGCATAGGCCTATAGGCCAAGTTTAATGACCTTGAGGTTATCAGAGGTCATATGTCATTTTACAAATGAAAAATGAATTCAGCACCCAAACATTTAACAAACAAGGCCGATTGCTAACTTCATTAATCATTTTAGTACATTTCATTCCTTAGAAAGCTGAGAAACTGGGTTCAGCTGAGACGTTTACAGGCCCAAAGTTCAATGACCTCTAGAGGTCAACAGAGGTCAGATAGAGCTCGGCATATTGCAGATTTGAATTCGGCACACCCAAATTGACAAAATAAGACTGTTTGCCGACTTTGTCTCAAAAATGCCTTTGGGTGTCACAAATCTGGACTTTGGTACCAGTCTATATGTCTGATGTGACCTAGCACAAGGTGGTTATTTCTCAATAACAGTGCATCCCAAAATGATTTATTCTTTTTATACCACCGCAATTTGTAAACATTCATAATTTGCAGTATATTAAATAATGACGTTATACTTTTAACCTCACTCAGGAGATGTTTGAGGCTCTGTGTGCTGGAGGTTTATTCACAATAATAAAATCCACAATCCAAAGTCAGGCGGCACGGTGGTGTAGTGGTTAGCACTGTCACCTCACAGCAAGAAGGTCCGGGTTTGAGCCCCGTGGCCAGCGAGGGCCTTTCTGTGCGGAGTTTGCATGTTCTCCCCGTGTCCGCGTGGGTTTCCTCCGGGTGCTCCGGTTTCCCCCACAGTCCAAAGACATGCAGGTTAGGTTAACTGGTGACTCTAAATTGACCGTAGGTGTGAATGTGAGTGTGAATGGTTGTCTGTGTCTGTGTCAGCCTTGTGATGACCTGGCGACTTGTCCAGGGTGTACCCCGCCTCTCGCCTGTAGTCAGCTGGGATAGGCTCCAGCTTGCCTGCGACCCTGTAGAACAGGATAAAGCGGCTAGAGATAATGAGATGAGATGAGATCCAAAATCATTAGTAAGGCACAAATGAGGCAAAATACAAACACAATGGGCAAATTCAAGTGACAAGTCAAACAATGAGGTATAGGTAAAGATACACCAAAAGCTCTGAACTTACAAACACATGAAAAGGCAAGGCCAAATGGCAAGACTTCGCAATATTCATGAATGTCACATGCCCTTATAGTGTGAGCAAACAGGAAGTTGTAATATATGCCCCAGGTGCAGACCATGCAAAGATGCTCCCAAGACAATCCAGCACATAACAGCAGGGTGTAAGATGATAGCAGGAAGAGCATACATGGAACACCATAACCAAGTGGCTGGCATAGTGTACAGAAACATCTTTGCTGAGTATGAACTGGACACAAAGTGGGACACACCTCTGAAGGTGGTTGAGAATAACCAAGCTAAGATCCGGTCAGACTTCCAGATACAGACGTACAAACTGGTAAAGGCTAACCAACCGGACATGGTAGTGGTGGGCAAATGGGAGAACAAGGCTTTGGTGATAGATATGGCAATACCAAGTGACAATAACATCAGGAAAAAGGAACTTGAGAAGCACCAAGAAGAAGAAGAAACCTTTATTTGTCACATGCACACTTCAAGCACAGTGAAATTCATCCTCTGCATTTAACCCATCTGAAGCAGTGAAAGCACACACACCCAGAGCAGTGGGCAGCCACACTAGAGTGCCCAGGGAGCAGTCAGGGGTTAGGTACCTTGCTCAAGGGCACTTCAGCCCAAGGCCACCCCACGTTAACCTAACTGCATGTCTTTGGACTGTGGGGGAAACTGGAGCACACCCACGCAGACACGGGGAGAATATGCAAACTCCACACAGAAAGGCCCTCGCCAGCCACTGGGTTCAAACCCCCAACCTTCTTGCTGTGAGGCGACCATGCCAACCACTACACCACCATGCCGCCCAATGACCAAGGGCTGAAAGAAGAGTTAGAAAAGATATGAAAGATGAAGACAACAGTGGCCCCTGTGGTGATAGGAGCCCTCAGTGCAATGACCCCCAAACTGGGAGAGTGGCTCCAACAGATCCCAGGAACAACATCCAAGATCTCTGTCTGGAAAAGCGCAGTCCTAGGAACAGCTAAGGTACTGCACAGGACCCTCAAACTCCCAGGGCTCTAGTAGAGGACCTGAGCTTGAGGGGGAAAAAAAATACTACCCGAAGGAGGGGCGAGTGGGATTATTTATTTATTTATTTATTTATTTTTATAATGCATATATATTTAGGCACTGCCTAAAAATGGAGTTCCCGATGACTGTAAAATGTGTTAGTAAATAATCCCACATTATTTTTTAAAGCAAATTAAAAATAAGCACTATATCTTATGTAAATAAAGATACAAAATTCTTTGTCTGGTGGGCAACTGTTTATGAGATATGTTGCCTTGCACTTACGATCAGGTTCCCTGTGGTGGTACGTGTATGTACGTCATATGGTTGCAAAAGCCATCAAAAATCAGGTCAATGCATTACCATATTCTTTTAAGTATGGAGCTTCACTCCGCTATTAAGAGTTCAGTATTTGCAGGAGTACAAGTTAGTTCCTGTTCTGACTTATGTTATAGTAGCTGTAAGCAGTTGTTTCTTCACGAGCCTCCGTTTTTTTTCTCATTAAAGTAATGTCCTGAAAATGTTACAAAGTGCTGACACTGGAGGCTCCTTCAAAAGTAGTAATAATAATAATAATAATAATGATAAACATCTCCTTAGAGAATGCTTCACTACATCAATGATGATATTTTTCTTTGTTAAATTACACACATTTAATCTGCTTATTAGATTGATGCGTTCGATTATGTGGAGAGTCCACAATACACATCCCTGTGAATTAATTCTTCCTACAGAAAAAATAAAGTATTAAAATAATAAATTATTATTACCTTGTAGGCAGCACTATTGTCAAAGCTGCTGTTACAGAAACCTAATCAACCTTCTGACCAATGGGAATGAAGAATTCAGCAGTGCTGTGGTCTAATAGAGAAAGGCATTAAATAATATTGGCTGGCTTTGAGTGGTATATCAGATATATTCCATTCAGCTAGCACGATACTGAACGAGTCAAAGACGAATAGCTGAATGGAATATATCTGATAGACCACAAAACAAGTGAGCCAATATTATTATTCATCTCATTATCTCATAATCTCTAGCCGCTTTATCCTGTTCTACAGGGTCGCAGGCAAGCTGTAGCCTATCCCAGCTGACTACGGGCAAAAGGCGGGGTACACCCTGGACAAGTCGCCAGGTCATCACAGGGCTGACACATAGACACAGACAACCATTCACACTCACATTCACACCTACGGTCAATTAGAGTCACCAGTTAACCTAACCTGCATGTCTTTGGACTGTGGGGGAAACCGGAGCACCCGGAGGAAACCCACGCGGACACGGGGAGAACATGCAAACTCCGCACAGAAAGGCTCTCGCCGGCCACGGGGCTCGAACCCGGACCTTCTTGCTGTGAGGCGACAGCGCTAACCACTACACCACCGTGCCACCTATTATTATTATTATTATTATTATTATATTCGATGAAACAATTATAGATTTTACAAAAAGTTAAGAACGAGGGGGAACTTACCAATATTGAATGCTGATTCTGATTGAATGTAATTCAATGTTCTGTCAATCCAATGTACTGTACAAAGTCAAAGTTCTAACAATAAAAATGGTACTAGTCCAAAAAGCCTGAACAACAACCCAACTTATATACAAACTACTGTATATCCAGGTTGACAGTTCAAGTTCAAAGTTACTTTTGGTCGTAGTTAATTATTACATTGCAGTTGTTCAAAACAAAAGGGCTTTGCTGAGTGAAGTCCACGAGTGAAGTCCTCTTGTAAAAATCTCCATCACTTTTCCTCACATCCAAGTAGAACTTTATATTTCTACTATTGCTCTCTTTTCCAGTTTTTTTTATGTCCATTGGTATGTTTTTCTCTTGTAAATATGTGTGAAGAACATATAACGAAGTTTTGGTAGCCTTTCAGGTGTTCAGCGCGTCTTCAGTTTCAGTTTATTTATTTAGTGTTTAATCCAAGCACCGAATTAACCCCGTCTCTCCTCCGTCTCATGTCTCTCACCGAATTAATTCTCTCTCTCCTGGCCAACAAAGAAATGATGGTGCACATGCGCAACAGAAAAGTTTTCTCACTGGATCTTCGCATGTGACGTTGTGTTGTCTTGACAACGTGCAATATTATAACAATATTGCATGCTCATTCTCCATTAGGGAGAGTGGTATAATACATGGAGGATAAGTGATATAATAACAATATTATATTACTTATCCTCCATGTGGATAAGTGGCATCAGTAAACCTGCTAGAAGGGAATAGAATACATGTAAACCATGACATTCCATGGAAAAAGTGGCCTGTATGTATAATAAGAATTAATGATTAGTCTAAAATAATTTAGATGTGATTGTAAATCTTAACATTATTTCACATGATACCCTGCACATTAAGAGGAATACAGTACCTTGACTGACTGCCTCATCCATGTCTCTCCCTATACTGTACAGTATTTCTCCTGTTTTCTTGCTCCTGGTTCCTTATTGTCCCTGCAGACAGTGCTGGATTTCCACTACTGAATTAAACATTAAACATTAAATGCTGTGTGACAGCAATAAACAATATATATCAGAACAGGGATCTGATAATGACCTGGCTCCCATTCGAGCACCATTACACTGCTTCTCAGCTGACAACTGCTGAAATGTGATTAGCTGGCAGCTGCTTGAGTCCACTACATGGAGACAATCGGTGTCCCAAGCCGCCGCTTTCATCTCCCATGCGCATGAAATTACACCGGAGTTTGTTTTGGATTAGGAATTGTTTCTGTCCTCCAACCAATTATCATTATAATCAATGGAATTATGGCCCTGTTAGCATGGCTATGGATTCCCAGACACACACACATACCATGTACAGCATATCTCTCTCTCTCTCTCTCTCTCTCTCTCTCTCTCTATCTGGCTCTGTGTGTTTGTATATACTGTATGTCTTCTATTATTTGCTTACAGCAACCGATGACACAAAGAAATATATATTTGAGTTAAAACACATCATTTTCTGACAAAACAAGACCAGATCATCTGTCCATTATCTGTAGCTGCTTTATCCTGTTCTACAGGGTCGCAGGCAAGCTGGAGCCTATCCCAGCTGACTACGGGCGAAAGGCGGGGTACACCCTGGACAAGTCGCCAGGTCATCACAGGGCTGACACATAGACACAAACAACCATTCACACTCACATTCACACCTACGGTCAATTTAGGGCCTCCAATTAGCCTAACCTGCATGTCTTTGGACTGTGGAGGAAACCAGAGCACCCAGAGGAAACCCACGCAGACACGGGGAGAACATGCAAACTCCACACAGAAAGGCCGTTGTCGGCCACGGGGCTCGAACCCAGAACCTTCTTGCTGTGAGGCGACAGTGCTTGTGTCGATATAATAAAAAGAAAATCACACATTGGCTTGAATATATGAAGTTTATCTTCTCATGTTGAAAATCTCACATTTTTCATCCGAAATACATCACGGATCTGAGTGACATATTTAAATAATATTGGCTGGCTTTTTTCGTGGTATATCAGATATATTCCATTCAACTAGCATGATACTGAATGAGTCGAGTTGAAGACGAGCAGCTGAATGGAATATATCTGATAGAACATGAAAAAAGCCAGCCAATATTGTTATTATTATACATACGGTACACATTCCTTTCGGGTGTTCAACACCATGTCTCTCTCTTTCAAATTTCTCTCAAAATCTTCCATAGTTAATGCAGCAAACCTGGCGGCCATCTTTGTTTACACATTGTCACAGTCGCTCGCTAGCATGGAAGTTTTACGCCTCTGATGTGTGACGTCATGTTGTCTCGACAACCATGCAATATCGTAAACCATATTCAACGCTCATTCTCCATTGGGCAGAGTGACGTAATACACGTAGGATAAGCGATATGCTAACAATATTGCATGCTATCAAACCAAATGAATGAAACCCGCTAGAAGGGAATAGAACACACGTAAAAAAGTGTCCTGTATGTTATTAATTCCTGATATTTCGCTCCGATGACGTCAAAATGGCGAACCGGTTCAAAATTAAAATTCTTTTGATAAACTTACATGTTTTTTTTTCCCTGTGGATGTGTCCATATAATATAAAGAACATTACACAGTGGCACAAAGATATGAAGTTTATCTTCTCGTGTTGAAAAATACATCACTTCTTCATTTCACTCACTCGTGAAATATATTCACCACTCAAAGATAAACTTCATATATTTGCACCACCGTGTCATATCCTCTATATATTTTATCCATTTATAGTTATATTAAACATTGTGAAACAAGATAGTTTCTATTATCACTTATATTAAGGCACATTTAAGGCGGCACGGTGGTGTAGTGGTTAGCGCTGTCGCCTCACAGCAAGAAGGTCCTGGGTTCGAGCCGTGTGGCCGGCGAGGGCCTTTCTGTGCGGAGTTTGCATCGTGTCCGCGTGGGTTTCCTCCGGGTGCTCCGGTTTCCCCCACAGTCCAAAGACATGCAGGTTAGGTTAACTGGTGACTCTAAATTGAGCGTAGGTGTGAATGTGAGTGTGAATGGTTGTCTGTGTCTATGTGTCAGCCCTGTGATGACCTGGCGACTTGTCCAGGGTGTACCCCGCCTTTCGCCCGTAGTCAGCTGGGATAGGCTCCAGCTTGCCTGCGACCCTGTAGAACAGGATAAAGCGGCTACAGATGATGAGATTAAGGCACATTTATACATTCGTTCCTTCACCAGCATTTCTTTTTTTCCCCTCTCTCTCTTTAAGAGTGAAGTACCTTTAAGGGTGCAGCATCTTGTCTTGTGACTACATTCATATTTATTCGTGGAAATCCATCTGTATCGCCCTCCGGATGCATTTGTTTCTATAATTTCAGTTTGTGATGATGACTTTTTCCTCTGTAGTCAGATTGTTTGTGTTTTGACCTAACCTGCTTACATTGATGATAATTTGTAAATTAGCCATATTGTATCCTGTTCATGTAATACAAATCATTTGCTTATTTACTTTATCTGAAATTGGTAGCATGGGTTCCTGGAAAAATATCTCTTAAGAGCAACAATCAATATGGGTTACAATTCCATGTGTTCAATAGGAACTGCCCCATGTATGTGTGTGTGTGCGTGTGTGTGTAATATAGCCTTCGTTTTTTCCATTTTTCAAAAAGAGTCACTTTTCGAAGAGGGAGACTGGAGACAAGCAGCTTCAACCAGATATTTGAGGGCATATAGAAATGTGTGCAGTATAATTGTAATTAAACAACAGTTAGTTCTGGTCCACTAATCTGATTGGTCAAGCGGCGTTCCAAGAGTGCTGATATTTTGCATATTTCATGCTGGGACATTTCACTGTGTGTATCATGCCACTCGTCGGTGTCCTTTGCATAAAATTCCACTTCCTAGTCCAAAATGGTTACTACGATAGTGTTTGGGACATCATCAGTGGATATGGCAAATTATACTTTTCAGGAATATGACTTCCCAGTTTCCTACCAACATCACACTGGTAGGTGATTTGGTGTGAATGAGTGTGTGAATGGATGTGATGGACTGGCGTGCCATCCAAGGTGTATTTCTGCTTAATGCATCGTGTTCCTGAGATAGACTCTGGATCGGCCACATAAAGGCGATCCAGGATAAAGCTGTAAGCACAAAATATCACTGATATATTTAACAGTTATTCCTAGAGAAATCGAGTCGTACATGAGCTGATAGCCGATGAGGCGCTTAGCGCCAAGTTGGCTATAAGCCATGTATGATGAGATAGAGTGGAATAACTGTTTTATTCTATCCACATTCACTGGATTTTGAGAAACAGAGCATTTTTATTTTTATTTTTTGCAAATTCGATAAATAAAAACTTTATACAAAACGTCTGATAAAATCATACACTGTAAAAAAAAAAGTGACCATCTCAACTTAAATTTTCTAGGCAACATGATGCAAGAGAATTTTGTGTTGAGATGGTCAACAACAAAAGGTAAGTTGGTTGAACTCAAATTTAAACACGAAAATCCTTCTTAAGTCAACAAGGATTTCTGAGTTGAAATTTGAGTTCAACCAACGTACTATTTGTTGTTGACCATCTCAACTCAAAATTCTCTTGCATCATGTTGCCTAGAAAATTCTAGTTTACTCAACCTGTCTCAATTGCTGTTGACCTAACAAGGATTTCTGAGTTTAAATTTGAGTTCAGCCAACTTACCTTTTGTTGTTGACCATCTCAACACAAAATTCTCTTGCATCATGTTGCCTAGAAAATTTAAGTTGAGATGGTCACTTTTTTTTTGACAGTGATACAGCACGTGTATATATGCGTCATTGGTTCTACCAACAAGGATACCAACATGCAGCGTTGCAACAGGTTGCAGCTAGTTCTATCAACAAGGATATCTTTGATATTTGGATGTTAAAATTCTTGATAGCTCAACATGATATCACAATGAGAGAAAGTGTATTAGACCGACCTGGTTTAGTTGGTTGTAAGTGAAAATGACATTTCTGAGTCAAATGATATGTAAAATCTATGTTCAATCAACACCCGCCCGTAAAATTTTTTACAGTGTAGATGCGAAAGAAGGCAACTGGACTTGCTTGAAATCCTTGAAGATGTTTCGCCTCTCATCCGAAAGGCTTCCTCAGTTCTGTCTGACTGGTGGGCAGTTCCAGGTATTTATCCTCTAGTGGACCAAAAGCAACCCTAAGGAGAGTCATTGATGTCACATGAGTCATTGACCCTCTCAGTCATCCTGTAAGTAGAGGATAAATACCTGGAACGACCCACTAGTCAGACAGAACTGAAGAAGTCTTTCGGATGAGAGGTGAAACGTCCTCAAGGATTTCAAGCAAGTCCAGTTGCCTTCTTTAGCACCTACGGTTTACGATGATCTGGATGACAGAACCTTCACAGACATCCAGCAAACTCATTTCCACTTAGAATGTAAACAAACCAGTGAAATAATAGTAGCAATTTGTGAAAAATGCTATAATAATAATTCTTGAAAAATAAAAACCATACATTCTTACCATCAAATACTTTCATTCCATATTTTGTTGGCTTTTTTTGTTTTTTGGGGGGGTTTTGTTTTCAAGTAGAGTTTTTATTTCATCTTCGGTTGGTTCAGCAACACGCTTTGCCATTTTGTGTTTCTCTAGTCACGGTATAGGAGCTGATATCCTAGTAAAAGAGTAGCCAATCAGCGTGCGCGATTACTCATATCCAGTGAATGTGGATAGAATAGCATGTGTTATTTACATTTTGCGTTCATTTTTGCTCATTTTCAAGAGGTGTACTGTCAGTATGAGTGTTGATAATGGCAGTGCTGAACAAACTACAAACATGGCTGCTCGAGACTACAACACCCATGAACCACAGTGCCCCCAGTCACCTGAGTATAGAGGTTTTCGACCTGACGTCATAGGGTCACGTGATACTGTTTACGCCGCCATTTTGGAGGTCAAACAAAGCCACGCTTATCAGCAAACAACGCTTGTAATATCCATCTTCTTCATCGCTTACTTTTATCGTAGAATGCCTGATACATGTTGTGCAGTTAGCTGCCACAACAGAAGAGGGGATAAACCTGGATTAACGTTCCATAGGTTCCCGGCCGATCGACAGCGTCACGAAAAGTGGATCGCGGCGATCAGGCGAGAGAATTGGCAGCCCACCGAACACATGCGTTTGTGTGGCGAACATTTTGTCTCAGGTAACTTTTCCAAAAGTTTAAAGATATCGTATGCGAGATAAATGACAAATTATACATGTAGCCTAGCACCTAGCCTACACGTAAGCCCTGTTAGGTGGTGTTCAGGCTACCTGGCACCTAGCCCCACTAGTCAGGCTACGATGGGTTTATCTTTATACATCCATGGTTTTATATACATGAGACGGGGACCGCTCGGCCTCATCAATGGGGCTACCTGGCACCAGGCTTCTTACTAGTGTTTGGGTGGCTTACGTGTAGTCTAGGTTTAACATACATGGTGCCCTCAGGTGAGGCAGAGCCATGTTGTTGGGTGGGTTGTACTTTTTAGATGTGAATATGCAATGGACAAAACTAGAATTTGATACTAGACATATTAATTATTATGCGTTTTTCTATATGATTAATGTAACTCTCTCTCTCTCAACCTGGACACTATTTTTCTAACTGCAATGAATTTACTTTTATTTGGTATCTCATTGAAGTAGACTGTTATGGAATTTTTAATTTTATTATTTTAATTTTGTTATGGAAAGTCCTCCCGCGTATACTTTGATGTTGTGTGGACCAAATAGTTCACAATGTCGAGGTACTGAAGGTCCGGCAAATCACCGACACTACACCGTTGCAGTGGCATAAACAGGTGATTAGGTAACGAGTATGGGTCACGTATACCAGCCTCCGTCAATTTTTCGCGATATCTGCTCTTACTTTTACCATCGAGATGCTGTACGGTACACGACAGTGTAATGTCGCTCGATAACCCACATGTTGGGCTAGCGGGAGTCGCCATTGTTGTGACCGCCAAAATGGCGCCATCTACTTGTCGACATGGCAACGGTCACGTGGGTCGAAAACCTCTATTGAATACAGCTGAAGTACATCTCTAATCAGCACAACACTACTTAAAGACCTCATACTCAAGCACTCATTGCGAAGTATTGTCCTGAGTTCTCCAGTTCATACCGAGCCTTATCTTCCTGACTGCTTATTGTTATTCTGACTCTCGCTACGTTTCCTCGCTTATTCTTCTTGCCTAGTCTACATTGTCCTGTTCACGAATCGACCGACCCTCGCCTGTCCATGACCACGATTCCTGTTTCATGATTTGGCTTAGTTACTGTTTGTTCCCTGCTCTCCTCTGCAATTACATCAGTAAGTGCCTGCACCCTGACAGGTGCCAATAATTCTGGAACGTCTGCATAACCAAGAAGAAGAAGAACTATATTTATCACACGTACACTTAAGCACAGTGAAATTTAAGCTCTACATTTAACCCATATGAAGCAGTGAACACACACAGGCACACACATAAGTGAGCAATGAGCACACACACATAAACAGAGCAGTGGGCAGCTATGCTGCAGCGCCCAGGGAGCAGTTGGGGGTAAGGTGCCTTGCTCAAGGGCACTTCAGCTCAAGGCCGCCCCATGTTAACCTAAATGCATGTCTTTGGACTGTGGGGGAAACCGGAGCACCCAGAAGAAACCCACGCAGACACGGGGAGAACATGCAAACTCCACACAGAAAGGCCCCCATGGGCTCGAACCCAGAACCTTCTTGCTGTGAGGTGACAGTGCTAACCACTACACCACCGTGCCACCCCAATAAACAGGATATCTGTGAAGACGTCCTAATTCTCCAGATATTAATTTGTCCTCTGTTGCTACAGCTAAGAGATTTAGAATACATATTATCAACAAAACATATTATCTGGTCAGTCTGGTGTTGATGAATATGTGCATTTGCCACTAGCACTATAATAAAAGACATTTGTGTTAGAGAGTTTTTCATTGCTGCAGATTTTTAATCTATATCTGTTTGCAGTGCACTGAGAGAAACTCCCTGAAGCAAGCTGCCGAGCTGTTCCCATCAAATCCACAAATTGGTATTTACTGTTGCAACTAAATCAGCTAATTTATTTCAGTCTTTGATTTTATAGCTAAACATGTTTATTGGACTCGCTACCATACGCCCTTTCTCTCTCTCTCTCTCTCTCTCTCTCTCTCTCTCTCTCTCTCCTCAGAATGTTTCTCCTCAAGGACTTGGTTTTTTTAAGTAACAACATATGAAACTGGAATGGAAAAAGAGAGCCAATATTTCAGTACGGCAATAAAAAGTTTTTGTCATTTGATTTTTTTTAAATCCTAAAAGTATGCACAGAATGATTTACAGAGGTTAAAAAAAGATCCACTCCAGCTAAAATTGTTCTTGGTGAGGTTTTGGGTTATAGTGCTACCATTTAATTATCATACTTGAATCTCCTGAACAATCCCTCAGGGGTTATTGTGTTTAGTTTTTTGTTCTGTTTAGTTTTGTTTTAGTAGTCTTAAGATTCATACCAAAAAAAATAGTGATAATATTATAGAAATGCAGCTGTCATTGGGTTCCAAGTACTCTCAGGCTGTAAGTTTTTTGGGGGGGGGGTTTCGACAAAGAATCCAACATGTTTGCAAAATCAGATTTAAAAGGCAAGCCAAATACCTCAAAAAGTACTTTTCTGACTAAGCTCATATATATTTGTCAAATATTTGGAAAAGTGTTTTAAACATGGGCTTTGGTCCTTTTTGGATATAGCAGCACCAAGTAGTCAAATGACAAAAGAAAAGGCTTTGGGCTGGGTACTCTCAAGACGTAATGCATAAAAGCATTTCAGATATTATATCCTAACTTCCTGTTACTGTTATTGTGTTATGGCTGAATGCTTTCTATATTCAATACCTTGAGTCAGGCTTTGGCTGAAAGTCATCTGTGTCAAATTTCATCGAGATCAGATAAAATTTGTAGCAAGGAAGGCTGTTTTTGGTTAAAAAAAAATCAAAGTTGTGTAATCTAATATGGCAGCACAGAAACCTAAGTACATTGAGCTAGTTATGAAGAAAAAGTAGCAGAATCTAACCTAGTGATTCAAAGATCTCATCTCATCTCGTTATCTCTAGCCGCTTTATCCTGTTCTACAGGGTCGCAGGCGAGCTGGAGCCTATCCCAGCTGACTATGTGCGAAAGGCGGGGTACACCCTGGACAAGTCGCCAGGTCATCACAGGGCTGACACATAGACACAGACAACCATTCACACTCACATTCACACCTACACTCAATTTAGAGTCACCAGTTAACCTAACCTGCATGTCTTTGGACTGTGGGGGAAACCGGAGCACCCGGAGGAAACCCACGCGGACACGGGGAGAACATGCAAACTCCGCACAGAAAGGCCCTCGCCGGCCACGGGGCTCGAACCCAGGACCTTCTTGCTGTGAGGCGACAGCGCTAACCACTACACCACCGTGCCGCCCCTGATTCAAAGATTGTGAGTTTAAATCCTAATAACCACTGCTGGCTAAGGGGGTTGAGGTTAGGTTAGGGTAGCCATGGCCT
The DNA here is from genome assembly GCF_027579695.1 of Neoarius graeffei. NCBI lineage: Eukaryota > Metazoa > Chordata > Actinopteri > Siluriformes > Ariidae > Neoarius > Neoarius graeffei. The sequence continues at coordinate 47,148,366 of NC_083595.1, read as the reverse complement.
AAAGGTTAGAGAAGTAGCCCGGGAACCAAAGGGTTGCCAGTTTGATTCCCAGAACCAGCAGGAAAAATCCATGGCTGTAGTGCCCTTGAGAAAGGCACCGAACCCCCAACTGCTCCCCAGGTACTGGAGATGTGTTGTGCATCGCTCTGGATAAGAGCATCTGCTAAATGCCTGTAATGTAATATAATGTCTACAAAAGTAAAACTGTAATATTTGAATCCCAATGCAGGGGCGCGACATCCATCCAAAGCTGGCAGTGTATGAGAGCAAATTGGCCATAGTGTCTGAGTAGGAGGGATGGTGCTAATCTCTGTGTTGTCAATCAGAGTTACATTCATGAGATAATGAGAGTATGCATTTGTATGCGGAAGAGGGTAGATAGTAGATAGACATTTCCTCTGAATGTGTTACGCTGGGGCGGCACGGTGGTGTAGTGGTTAGCACTGTCGCCTCACAGCAAGAAGGTCCGGGTTCGAACCCCGTGGCCGGCGAGGGCCTTTCTGTGCAGAGTTTGCATGTTCTCCCCATGTCCGCGTGGGTTTCCTCTGGGTGCTCCGGTTTCCCCCACAGTCCAAAGACATGCAGGTTAGGTTAACTGGTGACTCTAAATTGACCGTAGGTGTGAATGGTTGTCTGTGTCTATGTGTCAGCCCTGTGATGACCTGGCGACTTGTCCAGGGTGTACCCCGCCTTTCGCCTGTAGTCAGCTGGGATAGGCTCCAGCTCGCCTGCGACCCTGTAGAACAGGAAGTGGCTACAGATAATGAGATGAGATGTGTTACGCTGCCTTGTGATACAGTAGTTTGAAAAGATGCACTTGACTGGCTTCATGTGTCCCAGAGAAAGCACTGATAGTACTGATACAGCTGATTGGTACGTTATGTCCAGGTACAGGCATTAGTATAAATACACAAGGTGATTATAAAAATTTGGACTATTTCTCGATAATTACCTCGAGCGACTCTGCAAAATGGCGGCCAATCACTTCGTCACCGTAAGTGAGGAAGAATTACAAATGATGAAAGAAAATACTGTTCCTAAAAGCACTTAAGATGCTATGAAGTTTGGTCTAAAACTATTCAAAGATAAGATGGAATTGTGATTTATTTTATCAATTTCAAAACAAAGTGTTTTATGTAAATCGACATAGATATAGAACACGCATTATGTTTGCATGCTGCTTTTGAAGTTTGAAATAAATTATTTTTATACAATTTTTTTTTTAAATTTAAATAATCACCTGTGTATTTGTATTAAAACAATTATCCGCCTCAGGCTCACTGAATATTGGTGAATAATAACCTTGACTTCATCTCAGTTATTATTCGCCGATATTCACTTCACCTTTGGCGAATAATTGTTAAATAGTGAGTGGTCATTTTTAAATTCGCAAATTAGGAGAAAAATGAAGGGGCGAAAATTATTTGTCCATTAATTTTCTCGTGTTTTACATGCTTGGGACCATGAGCTGGCCTAGTTGTTAGAATGTCCACTTCTCAACCAGGAGATTGCGAGTTCTACTCATGGTCAGGCCATACCAAAGACCATCATAAAAATGGTACCTACTGTCATCTGGTGAGGCACGCTGCAATATAGACATGAGCAGTGCACTGTAAAAAATTTTACAGGCAGGTGTTGATTGAACATAGATTTTACATATCATTTGACTCAGAAATGTCATTTTCACTTACAACCAACTAAACCAGGTCGGCCTAATACACTTTCTCTCATTGTGATATCATGTTGAGCTATCAAGAATTTTAACATCCAAATATCAAAGATATCCTTGTTGATAGAACTAGCTGCAACCTGTTGCAACGCTGCACGTTGGTATCCTTGTTGGTAGAACCAATGACGCATATATACACGTGCTGTATCACTGTCAAAAAAAAAAGTGACCATCTCAACTTAAATTTTCTAGGCAACATGATGCAAGAGAATTTTGTGTTGAGATGGTCAACAACAAAAGGTAAGTTGGCTGAACTCAAATTTAAACTCAGAAATCCTTGTTAGGTCAACAGCAATTGAGACAGGTTGAGTAAACTAGAATTTTCTAGGCAACATGATGCAAGAGAATTTTGAGTTGAGATGGTCAACAACAAATAGTACGTTGGTTGAACTCAAATTTCAACTCAGAAATCCTTGTTGACTTAAGAAGGATTTTCGTGTTTAAATTTGAGTTCAACCAACTTACCTTTTGTTGTTGACCATCTCAACACAAAATTCTCTTGCATCATGTTGCCTAGAAAATTTAAGTTGAGATGGTCACTTTTTTTTTACAGTGTGAGTCAAACACTTATGTTTATCAGAAGGACTAGCCCTCCCACTGTGACCCGAACTATGTAATATGTGAGAGGCTGAGGGTGATAGAAACAGAGATTGGCACCTCCCAGTGTGCTTTAAGGTCCTGACTAGTACAGTAGACCCCTGCCTATTCGCAGTTCAGTATTTGCGAATTCACACATTCGCGGGATTTTATATAGAACATATCTCCTATACATTTGCGGAAATCTCAGCGATTCGTGGTCATTTGCGGCAAACATATCGAACGTTTACGCACTGCGAACATTCACGCACTGCTACATTCTCGGAGCCGAATGCTCGCTCGCTATTGGCTGAAGTTTGAATGGCGGGCTGCTGCTCATTGGCTGATATGAATGAGTGCATTGTACAGTACAGTCTCGCGGTTCCCATAGTTCAGACTTGTTCATGTGTTGTGCGTTCTTGGTATTTTTGAATAATTTTTACGCCCTACAATGGCTCCTAAACACTCTGCATCTTCTAAGGCTCCTGCCAAGGAACCTACCATAAGTGCCAGAAGAAGGTAATGACGCTGCAGGAGAAGGTAGGACTTCTCGATATGCTAAAGGAAGGGAAGAGTTTTGCGGCAATATAGCCTAGGGTATAGGGAGTGTTTTAGACATCAAAATAAGCATTTGTGAGCAGTTTTATGGGGGGAGGGTTTACAAGTATTCGCGATTTTGGCTTATTCGCGGCCATGTTCGGTCCCTAACCCCCGCGAATACTGAGGGCTTACTGTACTTGAATGGCAGACTGCCTGGGAAGACCAGGTCCTGGCATGGGAGGGACTTTGACTTTTACATGTTTGGAAACAGTCTGAGAAGGTCAGTCTAGTCTTCTTTATCACCAGCTCCTCAATAGAGATCCACAGGTGTTCCCAAGCTGACTGTTATCCCTCCTCTGAAGTGGATCCTAGGTCCTCCCCACTGTCTCTGTCCAGTGTTCTCTTGAATCAATGGCTCTACTCTGAAGCTGTCCTGGACTCTTGAGCTCCTCGTGAATCATGTAGAGTAAGCACAGCAGCCTGACAGAACCTCATTCTGAAGTCTGTACTCATGACCTTATGATCACTACCCACAGCTCAAGGCTATAAGAGGATAGGAACATTAAAGAGCGGGCTTTGAATGCAAACTGAGTTCCTACTTCACCACAACAGATCAGGACAGTGACTGTAACAGTATATTTTGTAAGCTAAAATGTCAAACCATAGGTCAGAAATGAAAGTGATTTTGTTTCATCTTCCATAAATTAAGTCATAGTCATAAGCCACCATTGGTTGCGAGGTAAAGATAACATCTAATAGTCCATATGACTGTCCTGTAATCAGATTGCAATGAAGACCATGTTCCTAGATATCAGATCCATTCTTAATCCTTTAAAGTTTTTTGGCTCCATAACTGTACCAATAAATTCCACAGCCAACTCAGAACAGATTAATGTTCCTTAAAATAACCCAACTATTCAAATATTAAGCTGATTATTTAGCATGTATAATAACATTAATTATAATGTTGCAATAATAACCTTTTCATTCCTGAACTTTCCATGCACAGATGTACATTAGGTCCAAGCTGATATTATTTATAGGATTTTGAGTTATTGAGATTTGACTTGAACCCCTTCCGTTCAAGGAACCAGTCAAACAGTCAACTAACTATAACTATAGCTTTTACATGTGGATGCCTTGTAATTTTCACCTGCAATAAAAAAAAAATAAAAATTGAGAACCACAAGTTGATTTAAAGAACTCAAAAGGAGGTCTGCCTGGTGACACATAAAGGTTTTTTTTTCTTCATCTACTGATGCTATAGTCTCTCACTATAAACACTGTCTCAGCATATATACAGTGCCTTGAAAAAGTATTCATACCCCTTGAACTTTTTCACATTTTTCCACCTTACAGCCACAAACTTAAAAGTTTTTTATTGAGATTTTATGTGATGGACCAACACAGAGTAGCACATAATTGTGAAGTGAAACAAAAATGATAAATGGTCTTCAGAATTTTAAACAAATAAAAATCTGAAAAATGTGGTGTGCATTAGTATTCAGCCCCCTGTACTCTGATACCTCTAAATACAATCCAGAATTCAGAAGTCACCTAATAGAGTCCTACTGTGTGTAATTTACTCTCAGCATAAATACACTTGTTCTGTGAAGGCCTCAGTGGTTTGGTAGAGAACACTGAAGAACAAACAGCATCATGAAGACCAAAGAACTCGCCAGACAGGTCAGGGATAAAGTTCTGGAGAAGTTTAAAGCAGGGTTAGGTTATAAAAAATATCCCAAGCTCTGAACATCTCAAGAAGCACTGTTCAATCCATCATTCAAAAATGGAAAAAGTGTGGCACAACTGCAAACCTACCAAGACATGGCCGTCCACCTAAACTGACAGAGCGAGCAAGGAGAGCACTGGTCAGAGAAGCAGCCAAGAGGCCCATGATCACTCTGGAGGAGCTGCAGAAATCCACAGCTCAGGTGGGAGAATCTGTGCACAGGACAACTATAAGTCGTACACTCCACAAATCTGGCCTTTTTGGAAGAGTGGCAAGAAGAAAGCCATTGTTGAAAGACAGGCATAAGAAGTCCCATTTGCAGTTTGCCAGAAGCCATGTAGGGGACACAGCAAACATGTGGAAGAAGGTGCTTTGGTCAGATGAGACCAAAGTTGAACTTTTTGGCCTAAATGCAAAGCGCTATGTGTGGCAGAAAACTAACACTGCTCATCACCCTGCACACACCATCCCCACTGTGAAACATGGTGGTGGCAGCATCATGCTATGGGGATGCTTTTCTTCAGCAGGGACAGGGAAGCTGGTCAGAGTTGATGGGAAGATGGATGGAGCTAAATACAGGGCAATCCTGGAAGAAAACCTGTTGGAGGCTGCAAAAGACCTGGGACTGGGAAGGAGATTCACCTTCCAGCAAGACAATGACCCTAAACATACAGCCAGAGCTACAATGGAATGGCTAAATCAAAGAATATTCATGTGTTAGAATGGCCCAGTCAAAGTCCAGACCTAAATCCCATTGAGCATCTGTGGCAAGACTTGAAAATTGCTGTTCACAGACGCTCTCCATCCAATCTGGCTGAGCTTGAGCTATTTTGCAAAGAAGAATGGGCAAAAACTTCAGTGTCTAGATGTGTAAAGCTGGTTGAGACATACCACAAAAGACTTGCAGCAAAAGGTGGCTCTACAAAGTATTGACGCAGGGGGGCTGAATACTAATGCACATCACATTTTTCAGATATTTATTTGTTTAAAATTTTGAAGACCATTTATCATTTTCGTTTCACTTCACAATTATGTGCTACTCTGTGATGGTCTATCACATAAAATCTCAATAAAAAACTTTTAAGTTCGTGGTTGTAAGGTGGAAAAATGTGAAAAAGTTCAAGGGGTATGAATACTTTTTCAAGGCACTGTGTGTGTGTGTGTGTGTGTGTGTGTGTAATATACAAGTTATATATAGATTTTGTATATCTGTGTGTGTGTGTGTGTGTGTGTGTGTGTGTGTGGCTGTGCTGTAAGAAAAAACCTTTATTCGCCAAATGCACACTTCAAGCACAGTGAAATTCATCCTCTGCATTTAACCCATCTGAAGCAGTGAACACACGCGCACACACACCCAGAGCAGTGGGCAGCCACACTAGAGCGCCCGGGGAGCAGTCAGGGGTTCGGTACCTTGCTCAAGGGCACCTCAGCCCAAGGCTGCCCCATGTTAACCTAACTGCATGTCTTTGGACTGTGGGGGAAACCGGAGCACCCGGAGGAAACCCACACAGACACGGGAAGAACATGCAAACTCCACACAGAAAGGCCCTCGCCGGCCGCTGGGTTCGAACCCGGAACTTTCTTGCTGTGAGGCAACAGTACTAACTACTACACCACCGTGCTGCCCAGTTATATATGGATTGTGTGTGTGTGTGTGTAATATACAAGTTATATATAGATTTTGTATATCTGCGTGCGTGTGTGTGTGTGTGGGCGCGCGCACACACTTGAGCTAATGTTTAGAGTAAGCCAAGAGTGTTTGCATACCACATATATGAAGCGCCTCACACTTATTTGGAAAAATCCAAACATTCTCCTCCTTTCAGTTATTTTCTTTCTCTCTGTTTTATTTTTCCTACATTCCTGTACTTCCAAATGGTTTCATGAAGTGGAACGATCTTTTTTTTTTTCCTCAGCAAGTAAATAAAAAAGGTTTTACATAATCAATCTTTCATAAGGCTTTTTAGAATTGTAATATTAAGTCGAGATGTCAGCTGTGCCATTAGAGTGATTCATTCCTGCCATTTTGCATTTACAATCTGCCTACAAGAGCAGCATCGATTTTTTTTTTTTTTAGATTTCCTCCCCATTTCCTTCTATAATTTGAATGTGCAAAAAAAGTGTATTCATTTTTGCAGAAGCAGGAGAGAAAGCCTTGATGCAGACAGGGGGAAATAAATCTCGTGCCTTACTGCACATGACACAATGTCGTGGCAATTGTTCATCCCACAACATCATAATTAATTACCCTGCAAAACTATTATTCACTGTAACACAGAATAAGAGAAAAAGAAAGAATATTGTTTCCTGGCAAACGTCAAATTATCCTATGAGACGGTAAGATCTTGAATTGATCGACGTGTCTCTGTCATAGTAGAAATATTTGAAAGGCTATTATACAGCAGTCCTGTTAAATCCTGGATTCTGATTGGTCTGATTAATTTTCTATAATGTCAACTTCGACAGTAGCTCCAGCTATTCCAAGGTAATTAATGCTCTAGTTCTAATATGTTATTATTTCTGTAATAACATAAACATGTGTAATTGCTGATGTGCTGGTGATTTGTACGAAGACTTTATTTATTTATTTATTTATTTATGGAAGGAGTCTCCAGTGTCAGCACTTTGTAAAAGTCAGTAAGTTTTCCACAATGAGAAAGTAGGACAAAGGAGTCCACAAGATTCTTGGTAATATGACAAGATGTCATTTTTAACTTATTAACTTCAAGAAAGAGGAAAAAAGGAGTGACTGCTGACAGAATGTGTGCTTGTACTTTCGTTGCTGTAATATAGGTGATAATAGGAATTATTCTATCCACATTCACTGGATATGAGCATTTGTGTACTCTGATTGGCAACTCTACTACTAGGATATCAGCTCATATGAGTAGAGAAAAACAAAATGGCGGAGCGTGTTGCTGAACCAACCGAGGACAAAATAAAAACTCGACTCGAAAACAAAACCCCAAACAAAAAATACAAAAAAGCAGCAAAATTTGGAAAAAAAGTATTGGATGGAAAGAACGTATATTTTTTTAATTTTTCAAAAGTTATTATTATCACATTTTTCACAAATTGCTTCTGTCATTTCATGTCATTTCTCAAAATCTGGTCAATGTGGATAGAATAAAACAGTTATTCCACTCAATCTTGTCATATATGACTTATAGGCAACTCTGTGCTACGCACCTCATCAGCTATCAGCTCATGTACGACTCGATTTCATGGAATAACTGTAAAATAGCTTGTTTTGTAGATGTTCCTCAACATTAAATGTAACTATAAAGGGATAAAGGGATAAAATAAAGTAGGTTTGGTTGTTTAATAAGTACAAAATTGTAATCATTAGCACATTGCTGTGGTATGAGAGGAATAAAACACATCATGATATCCTGTTATTGGAAAATATTCAGCTTCCAGGTAATAACAGGAACTCCGCATCAGGAAATCACTCTGTCACTGATTATTTTCCTCGAACATCATGCCGTGTTGTGTTTTAATCCTTAAATGTTGCATCCAGGGCGGCACGGTGGTGTAGTGGTTAGCGCTGTCGCCTCACAGCAAGAAGGTCCTGGGTTCGAGCCCCGGGGCCGGCGAGGGCCTTTCTGTGCGGAGTTTGCATGTTCTCCCTGTGTCCGCGTGGGTTTCCTCCGGGTGCTCTGGTTTCCCCCACAGTCCAAAGACATGCAGGTTAGGTTAACTGGTGACTCTAAATTGACCGTAGGTGTGAATGTGAGTGTGAATGGTTGTCTGTGTCTATGTGTCAGCCCTGTGATGACCTGGTGACTTGTCCAGGGTGTACCCCGCCTTTCGCCCGTAGTCAGCTGGGATAGGCTCCAGCTTGCCTGCGACCCTGTAGAAGGATAAAGCGGCTAGAGATAATGAATGAATGAATGAATGAATGAATGTTGCATCCAGCAGGGCCGTAAAAACCCACAACTATTATAATAATGATACAAAAATCTCAAACCCTACACGTTTAGAATTTATTGGAGTTAAAAAAGTGTTGCAGAAATGTTAGCGATATGCTTACAACGTTATGTAAAAATGTTCGAAAAGCAACTGGAAAATCTGACAGATTGAACATCTGTTGAAGCAAAGTTCCTAGAATTGTAATACTGAAACATTTTCTGCTCCCCTAAATAAACAGATTAGTTATTTTGGAGAGTATAAGGGTACTCTGTCTGCTCTAAGCCTACTAGCTCACAGGATCTTTTTAAATACAGCCTTCGCTAAATGTGCAATAGGCTAATCAAAGCTGTTACATTAACCCTGAGGCATTCAGAATTACAGCAAGCGTAATTAAAATATGGTGGAGGAGGTAGAGGTGGAGGGTTGCTTGTGCACTCACTGCCCACCTGGGAATCATTATAAAGGAATGTATGGTGTAGTGAAAAGAAAGCACATTATGAATGCAGTCCACTCATATCCCTGCTCCTTTAAACCACATTAAATACCCAACAAATGTCCTGTAGAAAAAAAGAAAAAACAAGTGTGACTGAAACCTTTCAGCCCCTTTCCTTTCTTATTCTCATCAGGGCTCTGTGAAAATGAGTATCATTCACTAACCCAAATACGATTAAATCCGTTTTAATCACGGCTACGCTAATTGACTCTTTCTGGACGTGCATGTGGCGTTAAGCCTCGGACTGTACAGAAATAGTCGGTAAGTAAACAAGGAGAGGCCTATGGAGTCTGTAAATGTACACCCGTCTGTCAATTTGCGGCTCTTGCTACCTCTGTTTGGTTTGGCTTTGCTTAGCAACAGCCAGATCGAGTGAACAGGCTTCATACACACACACACACACACACACACACACACACAGAACTGGAGCTGTGCCAGCGCTGAGCCTGGATGAGGAAGGAAGAAAAAAAAAGAAAAGGTCTTTTATAGCCTCTATCCACTCACAGCAGCAATTACACATTATGTATAACGAAATGAGCACCTTGGACTGCTTCTCTCTCTTCTACATGTAAATACATGTCAAGTCTGGGATTTGCTGTCCCTGCTCTGTAGACAGAGCTACTTATTTTTGTGAAATGGGCTATGTGTGTTGTAATTCAGGCCTGTGGAGATGACTTGAGATTGGTGCTGAGCTTGGAATTAGTATGATATTTGGTCAACAGCAACATAAAAACCTTCCGTTTCCACTGGTCATGGATTAATGATGATCATCACACCTTATCATTTAAAATTCCATTCCGAGATGGCATGATACCACTTTTTCTTTTCTGCTACCGATACTTAACTCTTGCGAATCCGATGATACCTGATACTCATCCGATTAGCGTTGTAGTCAAGAGCACCTAAACCGAGATCAAGTCATGACCAAGACTTTAATGGATTGAGATCAAGTCAAGACCAAGACCAAGGCAGGGCGAGACCGAGTCAAGATCAGAACCAGACCAGTTTGTGTGAAGTCTCATCTCATCTCATTATCTCTAGCCGCTTTATCCTGTTCTACAGGGTCGCAGGCAAGCTGGAGCCTATCCCAGCTGACTACGGGCGAAAGGCGGGGTACACCCTGGACAAGTCGCCAGGTCATCACAGGGCTGACACATAGACACAGACAACCATTCACACTCACATTCACACCTACGGTCAATTTAGAGTCACCAGTTAACCTAACCTGCATGTCTTTGGACTGTGGGGGAAACCGGAGCACCCGGAGGAAACCCACGCGGACACGGGGAGAACATGCAAACTCCACACAGAAAGGCCCTCGCTGGCCATGGGGCTCGAACCCGGACCTTCTTGCTTTGAGGCAACAGCGCTAACCACTACACCACCGTGCCACCCTTGTGTGAAGTGGGTGGGAAAAAATTTCAAATTAGCACCGAGTCACGTTATTGGTTGCATTTGAAGCAGGAAAATTTACATCCAATCACAGTAACAATGTTCACAAATAAATCAGACAATGCACAGGCAATTTAGTGAAATCCCACCTGCAGTTGTGGTCTTGACTGATCTTGAAATAAAATCCAGAGTCCTCTATGTCCGAGACTGAGACAAGACCGAGACCCTCAAAAAGTGGTCTTGAGATCAATCAGGTATTACAACATTACATCTGACATCCATCTATCCATCACCACTTATCCTGTACAGGGTCACAAGCAAGCTGGAGCCTATCCCAGCTGACTATGGGCGAGAGGCAGGATACACCCTGGACAAGTCACCAGGTCATCACAGGGCTGACACATACGGTAGACACAAACAACCATTCACACTCACATTCACACCTACGGTCAATTTAGAGTCACCAGTTAACCTAACCTGCATGTCTTCGGACTGTCGGGGAAACCAGACCACCCGGAGGAAACCCACGCAGACACAGGGAGGACATGCAAACTCCGCACAGAAAGGCCCCTGTTGGCCACGGGGCTTGAACCCAGAACCTTCTTGCTGTGAGGCGACAGCGCTAACCACTACACCACTGTGCCACCTACATCTGATATCGTTTTCTTTAAAAACTACTACGCCTTATTTTTTTTTTTTTTACTGGAGAACTTCACAGTTAAATTCTTTCACACAAGAACATCACTTACATTGAAAAGATAATAAAGTATCAGAGGTGGGAAGTCACGAAGTGCAAATACTTCATTACCATACTTAAGTAGAGTTTTCTGGTATCTGTACTTCACTTTCTTTATTTTTCTGACAACTCCCTACTTTTTAACACAAATATCTTCTATTTTCAAATCAGGCTCATTACTTTAGTTTTAATGCATTTGAGGGGACTTATCGATGATTTTAATTTTGTATCACTGTGCACCTTGTGTACGATTATTAATAATTAATTTAAGAAAATGTAGGCTTGTGTCCTTCCTCATGCAGATGCTTCGACCACCTGAATATATTACATTATCCTTAAATAATATTGGCTGGCTTTTTCCGTGGTATATCAGATATATTCTGTTCAGCTAGCATGATTTTGAACGAGTCGAAGACAAGTAGCTGAATGGAATATATCTGATATACCACAAAAAAAGCCAGCCAATATTATTATTATTATTATTATTATTATTATTATTATTATACATACACATTCTTTCAGGTGTTCAACATGTCTTTCTCTTTCAAATTTCTCTCAAAATCTTCCATAGTTAACACAGCAAACCTGGCGGCCATGTTTGTTTACGAATAGTCACAGTTAGACCCCGAAGCCGTTTGTTTTCAGGATAATGGCTGGCTGATGAAATTATTGGCTGGCTAGCTGACTCAGCCAAAACCTTAATGGCTGCTGCAGCCACCAAAATGTTTATGGCTACAAATGGCTGATACTGGACGTCACTGTGTGGCATATATCCGGGCGAACGGATCAAACAAATGGGGGGAATAAATAGCAAATTACCACAGGTCCCCTGGTCTCTTACTTCATTGTAAATATAAATCTAGCAAGATTGTAGTTCAATGCTAATAATAAGCTAATCTGGATTGTTCAAGGAAGGCATCTAGCGATCTACTCTCACTAGCAATGACCAGTGAAGGACTGGCAGCTATCTTACTATGATGAAAGTAGAGTCGTGGAGTACTTTTTTTTTTATCAATCTCGAAGTATGTGAAACAAACAAACAAACAAACAAACAAAAAAATATCTTTACACTTTCCCTCAGCAGCGGCAAAGAATGCAGCCATCTCATCGATATCGGAGTCGATTGATGCTCTGGGTGGGTTCCCGGGTTCCCCAGTGTATCGTGGTAACGGTGTGAGGGGCGGGAAGCCAGACAGGTAGTCACAACGGCAAGCTTGTGGTGGCTCTCTGTGCTGTGATATCAGTTCTAAATCTCTACAGTGTATGCCTATACGTCTCTATTGTGTTACTACTAGTGTGTACAGTTGATCATGTTTGTGTCACTTTTCTTGTAGCTCATGATGTGGATAAACCCATTATTTGATGTACACAATTCTTAGTGGCTCAGCCAAATTTTATTAGATAGCGGCTCAAATTGGCTTACAAAATTATTGGCTGGCGGCGGCTCAAATTCTAAATGGCGGTTTTAGCGGCGCCTGGCAGCGGCTTCAGGGTCTAGTCACAGTAACTTGCTAGTGCAGAAGTTTTATGTCTCTGATGTGTGACCATGGCCGTAACTACCATTGAGGACACCGAGGTCATGTCCTCGGTATTTTTTTCAGAAATTTCAAATTGGTCTACGCTGAATTCGAGCAGTGATCAATGTAAAACACAGCATCCACATCCACATGTCATCTGTATTTCCCCCCAATAAAATTCACATTTGTCTAATGTCATCTGAAATCTCTCAGCCTCTATCTCTATCGTTGCCGTGTCTAACGCAGCGTCACGCGACGTAGCCTATACTAGTGTCGGCCGGGGAAGTTGGGTTTTGGATAAAACAGGCAGGGTGTAGTCTACGCTCTATCACATATGCCTACCTAATAAAAAATATTGTCAGTGCAGTGGCAGACCGTTCAGCGGTGTCGTGCCAACTTTCCAAGGGGAAACGTTTCATTGTCATTGCCTATTACAGTTTAGTTAGCATTTCGAGAAACATTCAAAACTACGTTGTCACAGGCAGCCCTGTGCAGGGCTGAGTAAACGGGCTTGTTCGAGTAACTCTCTCTTTCTCTCATAACTCTCTCTCTCTACTCACACACACACAGACACACAAATACACACACACACACACACACACAAATAATACACTCTCACACACTCTCTCTAATACATAGTCTTCACACAGAACTAATAGCTCTACATTCTAATGTAATTTAAGATAATGAAATGTAAATAATGCCAATACTTCAGGTAGCTGAGCAATACACTCAGTTCAGTTCAGTTTTGACTTTTATGTCAGACAAAACTCCACAGTTCTGATGGCACAGTTTTAGAATTGTTGAAGTAAATGTGTTGTGAGCCAAACTTACATTACAGGCAGTGGTGAGAACACTCTGTTTCAGAGAATGCATGCAAATGGAGCTCAATTCAAGACAGACAGATAGACTGATGCCTTTACATTACTGCTCAGAATGTCTCTCCACATACAGACACCCACAAATAACACACAAACTCTCTCAGTCACTCTCTCTCTCTCTCTCTCTCTCTCTCTCTCACACACACACACACTCACACTATTATTATAAGGTGTAATACTAAAGCTTACAATTCAGCAGTTCACACCCTTTCTGTCATGTGTATGCTGCAATGTAAGTAATGCCAATACTTTAGGTAACTGGTACTTTAGGTATGTATACTCAGTTCAAGAGTTCACTACCTTTCTACTTTTATGTCAGATAAAACACCACAGTTATGGTGCCACAGTTTTAGAATTGTTAAAATAAATGTGTCCACCACCAAATCTATCCTTATTTATTTATTTATTTATTTATTTAAGTTGTGCCGGGGGGCTTCGGTGCTGTCAGCCATGTTTGACCTCGGTATTTGAAAAATCCTGGCTACGCCCCTGTGTGTGACGTCATGTTGTCTTGACAACCATGCAATATCATAAGCCATATTCAACGCTCATTCTCCATTAGATAGAACGACATAATACAGTCGGATAAGCGATATGCTAACAATATTGCATGCTATCAAACCAAATGAATGAAACCCGCTAGAAGGGAATAGAACATGTTTTTACTCCATCAAAAAAGTGTCCTGTATGTATAATAATATATTATATTACATGAGGTTTAGTTAGCTTTGCACAGAAACAGCCAGTAGAAATGTCCTTTAATGGGCTACTTTTGTACTTTTACTTGAGTAAATGAGTTAAATCAGTAATATCATAGTCGCCACTGAAGTCCACTCGATCCTTGTTTACCGTCAATGGATCGATCACTCGTCAAACAGTCCACCAGAATCCGAGTAGGGAATGGCTGAGCGTAGCTGTCAGTCAAACACAAGTTAGCCAATGGGAATGCATTCCTGGACAGCCCACCCACACGTGAAGTTTGTGCCAAAACTGCAAGCAAAAAGTCAGGGAGCGCAAATGAGAAAGCTGGAATCTCAACCAAAATAAATTATGTCAAACAAAACTGAGAAAGACGCGGAACAAAAATAAAAGGTTTCTGAAGAGTAATAGACTGATATTTTGCACGATTACACGAATAATTTGCTTGCCAGTCTAAAAAAATTGACTTTTTTTTTTGTTTTTTTGTATTTTGATTTATCGTTTTTGTTTGATATTTCAAAAGTATTGTATGAACATTTTGGCACAAAATTGATTCCAATAAATAATGTGTGTATTTTGTGATCTCTGTAAAATATAATCATAAAAGTATAAAGTTTAAATAGAATCAAATCAATCCGAAGAAAATTTTAAAAAGAAACACTCAAGTCTCTTTAATATGTAAAGATTTCTCATTCAAAAAACGAATTTCTTTTCCAAATTCAATTCCAATGTTTATCACTGGATCTGATAGCCAGGATGTTTTCTCAGGTACTGGATCCACTATATTTTGCTGGTATCAGCCCAATGCCAACAACATCACGTATTCACTTAATTGAATTAATTGAATTACTGAATCATTAGCTGTATAAAATATCTGTGAACTGAATTTCACGAAAGCAACATCTGGTTTACTAACTATCTGGGAAACAGGATATGGAATTACAAGCCAATATTAAATTAAAAGGTATTAATTATACAGTCAAATTAATGAGAAAATGACTCTAAATGATAAGGTATAAACTCAAAAACGAGACCGTCGATCACGGCGTAGCTCACTCCGGCCCCGTCTAGTCCAGGAGGAACGATCTAAAGTGGGCCACCTTGCACAATAAATGTTGCAAGCTACCGGTATATACACCATATACAAGCTATATATAGAATCAATATCCACCCTAGGAATACCGACCTATTTGCCAGAATGAATCCAAAACGGCGAGGAATTGACCGAGAAGAAGCGATTTTTGTTGAACTGGTCATTACGGCTTAATTAGTCCATAACTTCATTAATAATTGTAATGAAGCAAATCTGGGTAGAAGTTATATGCACCCTAGGTACCCCTACCTTCATGCCAGAAAGAATCAAAATTGGTGAAGAATTCAGGGAGAAGAAGTGATTTGTGTGGAAACTGCTCGTTACGGATTAATTACTCCATATCTTCATTATTAATTGCAATTATGCAAATTTGTGTAGAAGCTATATGCACCCCAGGCAGACCTACCTCATCTCATCTCATTATCTCTAACTGCTTTATCCTGTTCTACAGGGTCGCAGGCAAGCTGGAGCCTATCCCAGCTGACTACGGGCGAAAGGCGGGGTACACCCTGGACAAGTCGCCAGGTCATCACAGGGCTGACACATAGACACAGACAACCATTCACACTCACATTCACACCTACGGTCAATTTAGAGTCACCAGTTAACCTAACCTGCATGTCTTTGGACTGTGGGGGAAACCGGAGCACCCGGAGGAAACCCACGCGGACACGGGGAGAACATGCAAACTCCGCACAGAAAGGCCCTCGCCGGCCACGGGGCTCGAACCCGGACCTTCTTGCTGTGAGGCGACAGCGCTAACCACTACACCACCGTGCCGCCTGCAGACCTACCTTCCTGCCAAAAAGAATAAAAATCGATGAAGAATTGAGAGAGGAGAAATGATTTTTGTGAAATGTGGACAACACCAGACAGACACCGGACAACACATGATGCTATAAGTTCATTGCCTGTTGGCCGGATGAGCTAATAATGAGATAATGTGTGAGTAGTGATGTGAAGTTTTCGAAGAGGAGATGTTCATTTAGCATAGATGGAAGGTGCATTTTTTGTCTTGATAACTGAGAGAGAGAGAGAGAGTGGTGAGGTAATCCTCGTTCATAGCTGCTATAACATACAGTTAGGTCCATAAATATTTGGACAGAGAACATTTTTCTAATTTTGGTTCTGTACATTACCACAATGAATTTTGAACAAAACAATTCAGATGCAGTTGAAGTTCAGACTTTCAGCTTTAATTCAGTGGGTTGAACAAAATGATTGCATAAACATGTGAAGAACTAAAGCATTTTTTAAACACAATCCCTTCATTTCAGGGGCTCAAAAGTAATTGGACAAATTAAATAATTGTAAATAAAATGTTCATTTCTAATACTTGGTTGAAAACCCTTTGTTGGCAATGACTGCCTGAAGTCTTGAACTCATGGACATCACCAGACGCTGTGTTTCCTCCTTTTTAATGCTCTGCCAGGCCTTTACTGCAGCGGTTTTCAGTTGCTGTTTGTTTGTGGGCCTTTCTGTCTGAAGTTTAGTCTTTAACAAGTGAAATGCATGCTCAATTGGGTTGAGATCAGGTGACTGACTTGGCCATTCAAGAATATTCCACTTCTTTGCTTTAATAAACTCCTGGGTTGCTTTGGCTTTATGTTTTGGGTCATTGTCCATCTGTATTATGAAACGCCGACCAATCAATTTGGCTGCATTTGGATTTGATTTGGATTTGAGCACACAGTATGTCTCTGAATACCTCAGAATTCATCCAGCTGCTTCTGTCCTGTGTCACATCATCAATAAACACTAGTGACCCAGTGCAACTGGCAGCCATGCATGCCCAAGCCATCACACTGCCTCCGCCGTGTTTTACAGATGATGTGGTATGCTTCGGATCATGAGCTGTACCACGCCTTCGCCATACTTTTTTCTTTCCATCATTCTGGTAGAGGTTGATCTTGGTTTCATCTGTCCAAAGAATGTTCTTCCAGAACTGTGCTGGCTTTTTTAGATGTTTTTTAGCAAAGTCCAATCTAGCCTTTTTATTCTTGAGGCTTATGAGTGGCTCGCACCGTGCAGTGAACCCTCTGTATTTATTTTCATACAGTCTTTTCTTTATGGTAGATTTGGATATTGATACGCCTACCTCCTGGAGAGTGTTGTTCGCTTGGTTGGCTGTTGTGAAGGGGTTTCTCTTCACCATGGAAATTATTCTGCGATCATCCACCACTGTTGTCTTCTGTGGGCGTCCAGGTCTTTTTGCATTGATGAGTTCACCAGTGCTTTCTTTCTTTCTCAGGATGTACCAAACTGTAGATTTTGCCACTCCTAATATTGTAGCAATTTCTCGGATGGTTTTTTTCTGTTTTCGCAGCTTAAGGATGGCTTGTTTCACCTGCATGGAGAGCTCCTTTGACCGCATGTTTTCTTCACAGCAAAATCTTCCAAATGCAAGCACCACACCTCAAATCAACTCCAGGACTTTTATCTGCTTAATTGAGAATGACATAATGAAGGAATTGCCCACACCTGCCTATGAAATAGCCTTTGAGTCAATTGTCCAATTACTTTTGGTCCCTTTAAAAACGGGGTGGCACATGTTAAGGAGCTGAAACTCCTAAACCCTTCATCCAATTTTAATGTGGATACCCTCAAACGAAAGCTGAAAGTCTGGACTTTATGCCCATGTCCATTATATAACTATAACTTGAATATATTTCAGTAAACAGGTAAAAAAAACAACATTTGTGTCAGTGTCCAAATATATATGGACCTAACTGTAAGTGATCACAGGAACTGACTTGGTTTTGTGGACATTCCACAACATTACATGTACCTAAATGTGGATAAAATATACTTGTCATACTTGTAAAAAGTGTTGTTATTTAATAAATTAAAATTTGTCCTTGGTAAATTACTGTGGCATGAGAGAAATAAAACACTTGGAGAGATGAAACCCATTCAACCATTGACTATTCTGTTCTTACCAGCACACGCCCAAAACCCACAGCGTACAACTAATACAATAATACAAAAACTAATTGGTTGCTTGACATAATATTATAACACTTATTGTTCAATTGTGGGATGCTAAATTGAGGGCAGACTGGGCTGTTGGAATAACAACATAATATCTGAAGATAATAACGTGAAATAATGAGTTAAGTTGAAATAACTACATCGCACTTCCACTTTTTTTTTCTCCTCACAATTTGCAGTTCTTGGCTTCTGTATTGAACTGATTCTGATTCACGCCATTTTTTTTTTTTTTTTTTTACAGTTTAACACACATTAACACCTTTGCTCCCTAACATTGTCATGTATTCTTTGCTATGCGTAGTTGACTGCAAAAGTTTGTACACCCTCAGGGCAAAATAAAGACGTCGAAACAAGACATTTAGCGAGTTATGTTTCATTGAAATTATGTCATTGTCACAAGTCATGAAAAAAGAAAGTAAATATGAGGTGGGTGGTGTGTGTGTGTGGGGGGTGTTGGTGTTAGGTGTTGGGGTAAGTGGGTGGGGTTGTGATAGCTTCGAAGCATTCCAAGTCTGAAAATCTACTATATCTGAAACATTTAATTTAAGGATTGTCAGAGCTGCTGGTAATTTATGAACAAATATGGCAAGAATTCAGAGCATATATTAATCAGAGAGAGAGAGAGAGAGAGAGAGAGAGAGGACATTTGCATCTTTTGTTCTTATTTTGAAGAGCTCGTGAGTGATGGGTTTCTTTTTGATTCCTGTCTATTCATTGCATCACTAATAAGCATAAAATCAGATTTAGCAGATTTAATGCATATTGATTACTCCAGAGAGGCAGGCTTGAAGTTAAAGACAAAGCAGCCTTTGCTCTGCCTTCATCCTTCATAAATAGCACTTTTAAACAGATGAGTATCACGGCTCCTCAAACACAAACCCTCACAAACACATGCTATGATTAATAAACACCGGAATACTAAATCTCTCTGATTATTCCTGACTGACTTCACAGACACTTTGTAAATACCGAAATTAAAGGACATGCATAATAATCAAGGCTAAATTTTATGCATGATAAAACATTACACATAAAAGAAGTACAACATTTCAACAAAAGTACCAGCATCTTGAACTTCAAGCCTGCCTTTATGGAATAATCACGATGCATTAAAGCTGGTACAGTTAAATCAATTTTACGTTTATTAGCCCTTCATTGAAAAGAAAAATGGAGTTCAAATCTAAAATTTCATATACGATAGACCTACATAAATACATACACGGTGATACACACATACACGGCTGTCCTTTTGTGCAATTTCTACTATAGGTTCTAGACTAAAAAATGCAAACTAAATAACCCCCCTTATTTGAAGTGGACTGGAAAACATATACTCTGAGTAATCACCTGACATGACTGTCTCTGATGCACTGCATGAAACTACAGTCTGGGCTAGAAAGAAATTAGCCCCAGCATCTCTTATAGCTTCTGTATACCATCCTGTTTATTTCTCTTACGTCCATTGATGATTCACTGTTGTGCATCTCATCTCATTATCTGTAGCCGCTTTATCCTGTTCTACAGGGTCGCAGGCAAGCTGGAGCCTATCCCAGCTGACTACGGGCGAAAGGCGGGGTACACCCTGGACAAGTCGCCAGGTCATCACAGGGCTGACACATAGACACAGACAACCATTCACACTCACATTCACACCTAGGCTCAATTTAGGCCAAGTTTACATTAGACCGTATCTGTCTCGTTTTCTTCGCGGATGCACTGTCCGTTTACATTAAACCGCCTGGAAACACCGGGAAACGGGAATCCGCCAGGGTCCACGTATTCAATCCAGATCGTGTCTGGTCCGGTGCTGTGTAAACATTGAGAATACGCGGATATGCTGTGCTGAGCTCTAGCTGGCGTCGTCATTGGACAACATCACTGTGACATCCACCTTCCTGATTCGCTGGCGTTGGTCATGTGACGCGACTGCTGAAAAACGGCGCGGACTTCTGCCTTGTATCACCTTTCATTAAAGAGTATAAAAGTATGAAAATACTGCCCATTGTGTAGTTATGATTGTCTTTAGGCTTGCCATCCTTCCACTTGCAAGTGGTAAGTGATATGCGCTGGGATCACACGCACAGCGGCTCAGTCCCGAATCACTGTTTGTGCACTTCACTTGCGCGCTCTGTGAGCTGCGCAGGGCCGGAGTGCGCACCCTCCAGAGGGCACTCGCTGTTCAGGGCGGAGTGATTTGGAGCGCAGGATGCCTGCGGAGCCGAGCGTATCCGTGTATTGGTGTTGCTGTGTGCACGCGAATTGTGTATTGGTGTTGCTGTGTGCACACTAATCGTTTTAGAAACGTTAATCTGATGATCCGCTGATACGGTCTAATGTAAACCCCACCTTAGAGTCACCAGTTAACCTAACCTGCATGTCTTTGGACTGTGGGGGAAACCGGAGCACCCGGAGGAAACCCATGCGGACAACATGCAAACTCCAGACAGAAAGGCCCTCGCCGGCCACGGGGCTCGAACCCGGACCTTCTTGCTGTGAGGCGACAGCGCTAACCACTACACCACCGTGCCGCCCCACTGTTGTGCATGCTTAAACAGAAATCCAAAAGGCATTTGTTAGAGATAATGAGATGATTACCAGGATATGATTAGTTCACATCCAGACACAACTGAGCATTACATTACATTATGGCATTTAGCAGATGCTCTTATCCAGAGCGACATACAACATACCCAGAGCAGCCTGGGGAGCAGTTGGGGGTTTGTTGCCTTGCTCAAGGGCACTTCAGTCAGTCCTGCTGGTCTAGGGAATCGAACCAGTAGGTCCCAAAGCTGCTTCTCTAACCATTAGGCCATGGCTTCCGCAAAACTGACCGTGCTTGCTAGGTCAGAAGAATGGCATACTGTACTCTCTCACGTCTATCAATCACAGCAGCACTAGCCAATCATGGGCATCTTTGAGGTTATGTATGCAAAAGAGGGCAGATAGAGCGTTCCTTTGGTTGTATGTTGCACTGTCTTGTGTTGCAGCATGAGCAGCAGTTCAGAAAAATGCATTTGGTTGGCTTTATATGTCTTGGAGGAAACATTTATTAGCTTTCACCCTCCCAGATTGGTAGCTGGAGAGACCTGCTTATATATTTACATAGTGTTCTAGCTAATATTAGTCAATCAACAGTATAAAGTGACTGATAACGAAAGGTGGAAGGAAAGACGTGGGTTTTTTTTTTTATTGTTTTTTTTTTTGTGTAGTATTGTGTGCATCATATTGCCTCTGTGGTTTGGCAAAGATCATAATGACTTAAATGTCTCTTCATAGCCTTAAGTCATGGCAGCTGCATTTAAACCAGAGTTAAAAGGATTTGTGTTAAAGACCTTCGGTCTACTCTACACATGCACGCCCACATTTAAATTGTGTACTCCTGTATTTAAAAACCACACCGGCCTGGGAATTACTAATTACTCCACATTAAACTGTATTCCTATTCAAATTGCTATTGTATCTCTTCTGCCCTTTTTGGTGCTTTCTAATTAAGCATTTATAGCTGGGCTGCTTTATTTTTCCTCTACCTCTTTCTTTTTCGCTGTTAAGTGGAAAGGTTGATGAAAACAAAAGAGAACGAAAGAAAGAAAAGATTGGCAGTTCCTCCATTTGTCAGTCCATAAAAATGCAGCCTGTGCTTAGAATGGAAATGGCTTATGAAAGGAGGGAGGGAAGGAGGGAGAGGGGGATGGCGTGGGGGATGGGGGTCTTGAACGAGGGAGGAGGGAAGGAGAGCTTGTTTTCTGAACCAGAGGAATGAACCTGGCAACCCCATCATTCAGTGTATGAATAGAGCATGCACTTCATTGCTTCTCAAACTAACACACACATGGACACACACACACACACACCAACTCAAACTATAAGTTCATTACACTGACTCAAAATCACATCGTCGTTCGACATTCTCTCTCTCTCTCTCTCTCTCTTTTCCTTTCCCCCTCTCTTCTAGCTCTCTATGCAACAAGCATTTGGATTAATCAAGGCTTTCTGGCTCTTTCCATCTGCAGTTCATTTGCAGTTTATTCCCCATATGCAGTTTATTGTTATTGCTGTAAGAATCTGGAGAAGGAGAGCGATTTTATTACAGAACACAATAACTCTCACGTCATGCATCTTTTTGTAACCCATCGATAAGAAGCCTGATTGAATTTCAGACTTCTAATATAACTGCACTAAAAGAAAACGAGGGAAAAAGAAACAACGACTTAAAGCAAGGCACAATTAAATGGATAGCACGTTTCCCCAGCAGGGAGTCATGTAAATATGGTGCTAACTATTTTAGCACGTGAGCATCAATCACAGCGAATGTGACACTTTCTTTTGTTCACACACACACACTCACACACACACACAGAACAAACACAGCTGTAGCAGACAGGAGAGGTTTGTTAACATACAATATCTTAGCCGTCCACCTGTCTTAAGTCCAGTGTCTGTACTGTGTCCCGTCTCAGGTCCTAAAAAAAACACTGAATCCTTATTACACTGAAATTACACCCTGCTAACCCAAGCTCACTCTCGCACACACAATTAAAAACAAATTATCCAGACACAACAGATAAGCAGTAGAGAGGCAATTACATATCCTCGCTGTTAATGTCCCTAACATAGCCGATTTCCGAATTCAGTCCTTTCCATATCACTGCACTGTTTCAAATATTGCAAATATTTATAACTTTCAATATTTGGAAGGATTTAGTGTTAAAGATAAAATTGTTAGCTCATCCAGCCAGATGAGTTTATACAATCACGCATTGTTTGTCCGTCATCCAGCCGTCATCCGTCCACAATTTACAAAAATCACTACTCCACCTACAGGATTGCTCAGATTTCGATCAAACTCACATATAACGTTCCCGAAGTGGGTGTGCATAAAACTTGCCAAGATGGTGGCGCCACCTGTCATATTCACGATTTTATGGGCGTCTGAAATTTTTGGGTGACTCATCACATTAAACGCTACTGTACTCTTCATAAACTGCCAGGATGTTTTCACTGAAATGCACCCAGAAGACTCTAAAGACATATATCAACAAGAGTTGTTCACCAGGTGGCGCCACCTACAAGGGATGAGGCTACAGAGGGGTTACATGAAATTTCATGAAAATCGCTACTCCTCCTACAGGAGTGATCGGATTTTGATCAAACTCATATGGAACGTTCTCCAGGTTGGTATGTATAAAAGTTGTCAAGACAGTGGCACCACCTGTCATATTTACGATTTTATGGGCGTTTGAGAATTTTGGGTGACTCGACACACCAAACACTACTGTTCGTAAACTGCTCGGATGTTTTCACTGAAACTCATCCAGAAGACTCTAAAGACATATTCCAACAAGAATTGTTCACCGGGTGGCACCACCTGCCATGGATGCGGCTACACAGGGGTCATATGCAATTTCACAAAATTCGCTACTCCTCCCACAGGATTGATAGGATTTCAAACTCACACACAACAACAGTGGCTGGTATGAGCTACAGCCTCATTGAGGCTATTTTTATATACATATTTAAAGTCTCAGCTATATACACACTCAGCTAATCCTCACATACGGCTAGCGAAGCAAATCATGTATGTCTCAAACTTAAATACAGATTAGTATTCAAATCACCAGCTGTGTCATGGAAAGTGAAGTGTACAACTGGAAGAGCTCAGCTAAAATAAAAACTAAGTTAGTGTAAATAATAAAGAATGGTGGAAATACAGTATGTGATGTTCATGCTAGGGCGGCACGGTGGTGTAGTGGTTAGCGCTGTCGCCTCACAGCAAGAAGGTCCTGGGTTCGAGCCCCGGGGCCGGCGAGGGCCTTTCTGTGTGGAGTTTGCATGTTCTCCCCGTGTCCGCGTGGGTTTCCTCCGGGTGCTCCGGTTTCCCCCACAGTCCAAAGACATGCAGGTTAGGTTAACTGGTGACTCTAAATTGACCGTAGGTGTGAATGTGAGTGTGAATGGTTGTCTGTGTCTATGTGTTAGCCCTGTGATGACCTGGCGACTTGTCCAGGGTGTACCCCGCCTTTCGCCCGTAGTCAGCTGGGATAGGCTCCGGCTTGCCTGCGACCCTGTAGAAGGATAAAGCGGCTAGAGATAATGAATGAATGAATGAATGTTCATGCTAGCATCAAGTCACTAGAGTTGCTAGCAATTTGTTTCTTCTGGGTGTATATCACCTGCCAGAGTTATTGTTCTTCTTGTGAAGAATGGTAGTATCAAACATGTATACACACTGTGAACATTTATGCACATACAGTCATGGGAAAAAGAAAGTACCCCCCCCCAACTCTATATTTGTATTGAACAGGGCCTAAGTAACAATTGTGTGGTCCTCAGAAACTTCTGTAAACAAGCAAATAACCTCAATGTGACAAGAAAATTGCAACAGATTTCAACAAGTGTTCATTATTTTCCAAAAAGTAAACCAACATTCAGAAATCAGATGGGAAAAAAATAATTAGTACATCCTTCTTATTTAGTCAGTCATTGAGTGTAATTACATACTTGCCAACTCTACTGATTCACGCTGTAGTCTACTGCTTTTGGCAGGTGAATACCGCCTACTGATTTTAGTTCTAAAAAATACCACATTACAAAATAATCAGCGAACACTGTTGGATTTGCTCTTCTGACCTCACTTCAGCTGTTTTCAGCACAGGGGAGACAAGTACATAGTGTCAAATAGTCATATTAAGTGAAGCCGAGAGCCAATCGAATGTTGCGATAATGATGTTGAATCTAAATTGTATTGCTGTATCGCACCATTCTGTTGGTTCTCATTCTGGTTCTTGGCATTCGGCAATGAGCTCACATGTTACAACAAATCGTGCTTGTATTTGTAAAAACCAAATATGCTTTGGTGATTACAAACAATGAAAACTCCGAAGACAAAAAAGATTCGCTATGACAGCATGTTCAAGGCAACTTATTCATTGGATCATCCAGCATCAAGGCATCGAGGCGAGGTGAGAAGCACACATTTTGTGACGTGTATGTCGGTCTGATTTCTTGATCAATTTTCTTAAAATATGGCACTCAGAATGTAGGAGAATCTACCATTTTACACTTTTTTTTTCAAACTTTTCTGACAGAGCATTGAGTCGGATGTGCTGTGATAGCCGACAAGGCACAGCGCACATGATTGGCTATAAGCCATACACTACCGTTCAAAAGTTTGGGGTCACTTTGAAATGTCCTTATTTTTGAAAGAAAAGCACTGTTCTTTTCAATGAAGATCACTTTAAACTAATCAGAAATACACTCTATACATTGCTAATGTGGTAAATGACTATTCTAGCTAAATTCTACTAAATGTCTGGTTTTTGGTGCAATATCTCCATAGGTGTATAGAGGCCCATTTCCAGCAACTCTCACTCCAGTGTTCTAATGGTACAATGTGTTTGCTCATTGCCTCAGAAGGCTAATGGATGATTAGAAAACCCTTGTACAATCATGTTAGCACAGCTGAAAACAGTTGAGCTCTTTAGAGAAGCTATAAAACTGACCTTCCTTTGAGCAGATTGAGTTTCTGGAGCATCACATTTGTGGGGTCGATTAAATGTTCAAAATGGCCAGAAAAATGTCTTGACTATATTTTCTATTCATTTTACAACTTATGGTGGTAAATAAAAGTGTGACTTTTCATGGAAAACACAAAATTGTCTGGGTGACCCCAAATTTTTGAACGGTAGTGTATATAACGAAATTGAGTGGAATAACTGTGTTATTCTATCCGCATTCACTGGATTTTGAGAAACAGAGCAATTGTATTTTTATTTTTTGCAAATTCGATAAATAAAAATAAACTTCATGCAGAACGTCTGACATAATCATTTGCGCTTAGAATGCAAACAAGCCGGTAAAATGACAGTAGCAATTTGTGAAAAATGCTATAATAATAATGCTTGAAAAATAAAAAAGATATGTTCTGACCATCAAATACTTTTATTCCATATTTTGTTGCTTTTTTTGTTTTTGCTTTTCTTTGGGGGGGGTTCAAGTAGAGTTTTTCATTTCGTCCTCGGTTGGTTCAGTAACACGGTCTGCCATTCTCTTTTCTTCTTTTTTTGGCAGTTGGCAAGCCAACTTAAAGGTGCATTACCACTACCAACTGGGCTGGAGTGTGGAACAGGAGATATTGGGGGGGGGGGGGGACTATATTCTTTTATTTAGCTATTTCTGTTTCTTTTTAATACTTGATCAAGTGGTACATCTGACTTGATGCACTCCACCATTTTGTTTTTCTCTACTCACAGTATATGAGCTGATAGCCTAGTAGTGGTGTCACCAATCAGAGCTCACAATTGCTCATATGCAGTGATTGTGGACAGAATATGTGTATCCATCCATCCACCCATGCATTATCTGTCCTGTACAGGGTCGCAGGCAAGCTGGAGCCTATCCCAGCTGACTATGGGCGAGAGGCGGGTACACCCTGGACAAGTCAGAATATAGTACTTAAAGCCAGGAACTTACAAGGCCATAGTATTCTTTTATTTTTGTAACATATTCTGTTGACCAGGGGTTAAACACAGATAGCAGCACACTTTTGTGGTGAATTTGGAAAAGCCTTGACATGGTGACATTTTTTTTAATTTTCTATATCTAGCTCTCCAACAACTTGATCAAAGAGTGGCACAGTTAGCTAGCAAGATTAGCTAGCAAGCCAACGTAACTGTAGAAAGAAGGAAACCAAGGCTAAACAAAAAGAAAATAAAAATGCTTCTTTGTCTTTATTTTATTTCAAAAGTTGACATGTCGAAGTATGTTATAGGCAGAAACAATACAATTTTGGCCAAATCTAAAAAAAAAAAAAAAGGTTTTCATTTCACAGTGACATTCAATGGGTTTTCTCCACACTGCCCTACATTTGTTAGTGGAGGGTAGCCAGACAACCTTACGCAAAGTATTAAATTCAGGAATTTGATGCTAATCCTGTGGAATTGTTGTTTTTTCACAACAGGATAAAATGTGTGTGGGGGGGACCACAAAATCGTTAAAAAACTCTAAAAATGCCTTTTAAATGTTGTTTGCTGCTATTGCCAAAATCTCAGCTCGATGTTGTGCAATTACCTAGAAACTGAATGTTCATTTATCGAGTTATCACTTCATAATGTTAACGCAGGGCAAGAATTAAAGCAGCAGTTGACTGAATGTTATACTGGTAAAGAGGGAATTGAAGTGAGATGTCATGAAGAAGAGCTTCAGCACAGTTTAAAGTGAATCAAAGATGATGATATGATGCATCAAAATATCATACAGAACATGTTAAGGTCCAGAAATTAGTCCAACATTTCCAGCAATAGAAGAGGGTTTTACAATAGCATTAACAAGCACAGATGCCTAAAGACCAGTACTTTAGAGCCAACAACTACACTATGCTTTGCCAGTGGTTCAGTTGGAGAGATATAAATACATCCATACCTTTAAGTCACAAATTCATGAAACATTGCACTTGCAAGATCTAAAGATTCAGTCGATAATGTATCGTTTGCACAGCAATGTAGATCCATGGTGTCAGTTTGTTTATTAAAGCAGTTGTACTGGATATAAATTACAAATAAAGAGTTGTGATCTGATACCTGAGATATGCTAGCAGGAAATTTATTTGTCATTGCTTCCAAAGTGCTGTCTTTTGTCTCTTGATCTCTTGTAAGATAATGCATGAACCAAAAAAATAGCAAAACTATGGCAACTTATGATAGCGTGAGGGAAATAAAGCACGACTAACAGAAGCACTGACTCCACAAATCTGTTTTTTATGTATACAAAAAGGAGAGAAGGATAAAAAGATTTGCAAACCATTCTTTGAAAATGCCTTAGTTAAAAAAGCAGATTAGGGTTGGATCTGTAACTGCCTAAATAGGCACTGTCAAAGCCAGATTTTTTTAAGCATTGGTGTGACAGCAACAATTTGGAGTTTATTAGAACAGAACCTGCAGCTAGAGACATGTTAATCAAGCAAGGAACAGAAGAAAAGATATCTATCAGGCACTGGTTTACAAAGAGAGGGAGAGACAGGCTGGAGGTGACAGCAGAATGAATTGGATTTAGCTGTAAGTTCTTAGATGAAATGGGACTCGTTCAAATTAAATGTGTAAGAAAGTTTTCAGAGATTTGATTCAAGGTGTCTGGGTAGCCAAAGGGACTTGGGCAGGGCTGGTAGGAAAGTGTAGATTTATAATATCGAGCTTGTGTTTTTAATAAGGCTAGAAATGCAGTATATTCCTCATCAGATCTAAGGTATGAAATGATATGGCTTGAAGGGGTTTGTCTGTGGTACTGAAGAGATACCAGTCAGTTTGCACTAACAGCAGAAAAATAGTGAGTGTGCCATATATATATGACATTTCCAGAGGCAATAAAGTGAACAGTAAGACCAATTTTCCTATACAGATGATTCAACTGCTGGTTTTTGGCATTTAAAGTCTGGAGTTCAAGGGTAAAGGGCAAGGTATTGTCAATATAAGCAAACAAACAACAGTGTTGCAATACTCAAATAGCCTAAAGAGAAGTGGAAAAGAGAAGAGTGAATAGAGCAACAGTGAAGTGTTCACCCTATCATTGGAAGATCAAGTTCACATTCTGGTGATGCTTGAGTTATTCATGGCCAGGAGCTTAAGAGAGAATTTTCTTCTCAGTTCTTCAAGTGTCTTCAGTTGCCCTATGATGGTACCTGTGCACTAGTAATCTAATATATCATGCACTAAGAGGCTCCAGTTGAAATTATGCCAGTCACCAAAGAGCATCCATAATTAGTGGTGCCTCTATATTAGATTTGAACCACGAGCTGGCCTAGTGGTTAGTGTGTCTGTCTCCTGATCGGGAGTTCTACTCGCAGTCGGGTCATACCAAAGACCATCATAAAAATGGTACCTACTGCCGTCTGGCAAGGCATGCCACAATATAGATGCGAGCAGGGAGTCAAACTCTTACAGTTACCAGAGGACTAGCCCCCCACTGTAACCCTAGCTGTATAGGTGAGAGGCCGAGGGCTACGGAAATGGAGATCGGTGCTGCTCAATGCGCCTTGGTTGGTACTGGGACTGCCTGGGAAGACCAGGGCATGGCGTGGGAAGGACTTTACACTATATTAGATTTATATCCCTCATCAAAAAATTCCAAATGAAATCCTCCAAATCCTCATCATCAATCTCAGCATAAATTCACTGGAGGCAACCATGTTTGTTGTGTACATTGGAGTGACCTTCGACCTGCACATGTGCAGTGTACCATGCTATCACCCATGTCATGATACGTAGATCTATACACACACAAATGCTTGCTTGTCGCAGCTGTGACCCGATTTTGCCATATAGCTTGAAGTTGTGATGTCAGTTCATGGTATATTCAGCATATACCGTACCGTGACAGACTCACACCATATCCTTTTGTGTTTTGTTTTGTTTTTTGACATCATGAGATACATTGCTTAATCAATGGTGGAACTATTTTACGCCACGTTAGACATCCTTGGCCAATCCCTGCACGGGAATTTTTTGATGAGGGATATAATTCCAAATGATGCAGTGGCTAGCTTTATGGATCTCACAGGAGGCTCATGTTCGCCTTTGACCTCCCAGTTTGGAAGCCTTTCAAGTTGTTTTGAGCTATAAGCCATAAAAGCAGACACTTAGCTACTGTATATTTTGTAATAATATATTTTGATGGTCAGCCTGGTGTTTGTTACCATGGTTCAGGCTTTTGCATTCATCTGCAACTTGAGAAGACTGATCAGAATAGTCATGGTAATCCTGGAGACCTTGGAAGCAGTCATGTGATAGAACTGCCTAGCTAGGAACTGGCAGTGAATAAACATGGAGAAAAAGATTCTCTGACTCAACATGTCATGTTTCCCAGTCCAACATGCGCTCCTCATGCATTATTTTGTTTTGAGTTAACTCCACATGCTTTTGTTTTGGTCCTGTCTCAGCCCATCCCATCATTGGTTTCTTACCTATTTGTTCTCACTTTTTCTGTGTTTCACTCTAAATGACATTGATATTGACTATGATATTTGGATAGCCCATAATAAATGCCATAACGAGTTCATACACTTGCATCTGGTATTTGATAAACACATGTTACAAATGAAATAAAAGTTAAAAATATATGCATTGTATTTTTTGACACAGGGTCCATATGGAGTCTTTGGATGGTTAAAGGTGCTAGCTTCCTATAACGGTGCTACCTGGAATATTTTCGATACAACAAACCTTCTGTTGTAGGGTTCTACATAGGGCTGCACCACGAGTTGGTCTAGTGGTTAGCGTGTCCACCTCTCGACCAGGAGACTGTAAGTTCTACTCGTGGTCGGGTCATACCAAAGACCATCCTAAAAATGGTACCTACTACCATCTGGCAAGGCACGCTGCAATAGAGATGCGAGCGGGGAGTCAAACTCTCGCGGTTACCAGAGGACTAGCCCCCCCACTGTAACACTACAATCCCTTCATGGTCTTCGTTTCAGTAGTCCTCGGCCTCTCGCCTATACAGCATAGGCGAGAGGCCGAGGGCTACTGAAACGAAGATCGGCACCGCCCAGTGTGCCTTAACGGTCTGGTTAGTACTGGGTCAGGAGACTGCCTGGGAAGACCAGGTTCTAGCACTGGAAGGACTTTGACTTGACATAGGGTTGCAGGAATTGAGTCTGGTCTCAGGATGTTTTCTGCAATACACATTGATCTAGCTAAATATGGTCTTGTTCTTGGTCTCAGCCAAGAGTTTGGAAAAATGATGTTTGACCACAAAGAATTCCTTCTTCTATAAACCATACCGTAATAATTGGTACAATGCATGGGCAAAAGCCAACTAGTTGATGTGAAGGTTTGGCCTCAGAAAGGATTTGATGTTCAGTCTTGAGTTTGACATAACCACGACCCTCTTAACACTCAGTCTTGACTTGATCTCATCCAGTCCTTGTCATGGACTTGAAAGTGGAAGTCTTGACTACAGCCTTAGTTCTACAAAAGGCACTGAGCCCTTCTTCTTTTCCCCATAGCCACCAAGGACTGTAAGGGCACCACTGATGGCATTTTAACAGTCCATCATTGGTGTGTCTAGGGAATTTAAACTTGGTGGAGCCCGTCCCTCTCCAAGTTTGATCAATGGACAATTTAGAGTAGTCCAGTTAGCCCAACTGCATGTCTTTGGACTGTGGTGGAAACCAGTGCACCCAGAGGAAACCCATGCAGACACGGGGAGAACATGCAAACTCCACACCATACTATATACTCCACAGTATATTGTCTACCTTTTCTAGTGTATTTTTTGTGTTGTTGTTGCACTGAGTTGTTGTTTTTGTGTCTGCCGTGTTACGGGTATGTTTACCTACCCTTCCTAGTGTACTATTTTGTTTGTGTATACCTGCCCTACCCTACCTATTGTACTTGTGTCTACCTGTTGCAGGGACTACAGATGGAAATGAGCTAAATGCAATACTCTGGTGCAATACATCTTTTCTCATATATTTGAGTTTAAAGTCTGTTGTACATAGTCCTTGACAAATAAACAAAATAAACGAAATAAACACAGAAAGGCCCCTCGTCGGCTGTGAGGTTCAAACATGGAACCTTCTTGCTGACCACTGTGCCATCCTACACCCCACTGAGCCTGAAATAACTAAAAAAAATCCTAAACTACCTCAAAGGATTGTGGGGTGTTTTTTGTTATGTAGGCACAGTGGTGTAGTGGTTAGCACTGTCGCCTCACAGCAAGAAGGTTCTGGGTTTGAGCCCAGCGGCCAACAGAGGCCTTTCTGTGTGGAGTTTGCATGTTCTCCCCATGTCCGCGTGGGTTTCCTCCGGGTGCTCCGGTTTCCCCCACAGTCCAAAGACATGCAGGTTAGGTTAACTGGTGACTCTAAATTGACCGTAGGTGTGAATGTGAATGGTTGTTTGTCTCTATGCCCATGTTTACATTAGACCATATCAGCGGATCATCAGATTAACATTTTTAAAACGATTAGTGTGCACACAGCAACACCAATACACGATTTGCGTGCACACAGCAATACCAATACACGGATACGCTCGGCTCCGCAGGCATCCTGCGCTCCAAATCACTCCGCCCTGAACAGCGAGTGCCCTCTGGAGGGTGCGCACGCCGGCCCTGCGCAGCTCACACAGCGCGCGAGTGAAGCACACTAGCAGTGTTTTCGGGACTGAGCCGCTGTGTGTGTGATCCCAGCGCATATCACTTACTACTTGCAAGTGGAAGGATGGCAAGCCTAAAGACAATCATAACTACACAATGGGCAGTATTTGCATCAGTATTTGCAGTATTTTCATACTTTTATACTCTTTAATGAAAGGTGATACAAGGCGGAAGTCCGCGGCGTTTTTCAGCAGTCGCGTCACATGACCAACGCCAGCGAATCAGGAAGGTGGATGTCACAGTGACGTTGTCCAATGAGACACCAGCTAGAGCTCAGCACAGCGTATCCGCGTATTCTGAATGTTTACACAGCACCAGAGCTGACACGATCTGGATTGAATACGTGGACGCTGGCGGATTCCCGTTTCCCGGCGTTTCCAGGCGGTTTAATGTAAACGGACAGTGCATCCACGAAGAAAACGAGACAGACACGGTCTAATGTAAACGTAGCCTATGTGTCAGCCCTGTGATGACTTGTCCAGGGTGTACCCCGCCTCTCGCCCATAGTCAGCTGGGATAGGCTCCAGCTTGTCTGCGACCCTGTACAGGATAAGCGGTTACAGATAATGTATGGATGGATATAAAATATGCTAATATTAATTTACTATAAGCCAATGACATATTGGCAAGATTGGATAATTCAATCCTTTTATAGTCTCTCTCTCTCTCTCTCTCTCTCTCTGCTCGGGGAAAGCTTCTGGACAACCACAGTGGGATGAATATTTTCTCAGTAGTAAGATTCATTACTATACAACAACCTGCCTAGCAATATGTTGTGTACTTTTGTCCTCAATTGTTGTGCTAGTGTAGTTTTTCACTGCATATGCCCCCTCAGGCTTGCAACTAATGATTACCAAAGCAAAATGATAAACAACTTTCACAACACATTAAACTTGTTTTCCTATCCCATTATACTGACATCAGTGTAAGCAGCTAAACTAAGCACAAACATACTGAAGACACGAGCAGCTTGCTAAGAGATAATGGACTATATTGCTGTTATATTGGTGCACACACACACACACACACACACACACACACACATCCTCATTCAAAACACGTAGACATATATGCCACATGGTAGTTAACCACATGCACCAAGGCTTGTGGGATGTGACAGCTTTCAGTTTGGTTAAACGCAGTACTGTATGTACACTTACATGTACACCAAAAATGTTGCAGGAGCAGGATACCACTTTCATGTGGGTAGGAGTGGGTGGTTTTTACTCTCATGCAGGTGGGAGTGGGCATTTTTTACTCATGCAAGTGGCATCAGATAGGAAAGAAAAATAAATGTCATGGCTTGTGCAGAATTGAACTACATCTTTACCACGTTACATCATTCTTCTTCAGTAACTGCTTTATTCTAGTCAAGAACACTGTGGTTTAGATTAACAATCTACAGTTTATACTATCCATCCATCCATTATCCATAACCGCTTATCCTGTGCAGGGTCACAGGCAAGCTGGAGCCTATCCCAGCTGACTATGGGCGAGAGGCGGGGTACACCCTGGACAAGTCATTACAGGGCTGACACATAGAAACAAACAACCATTCACACTCACATTCACACCTATGGTCAATTTAGAGCCACCAATTAGCCTAACCTGCATGTCTTTGGGCTGTGGGGGAAACCGGAGCACCTGGAGGAAATCCACGCAGACACTGAGAGAACATGCAAACTCCACACAGAAAGGCCCTCGCCGGCCACGGGGCTCGAACCCAGAACCTTCTTGCTGTGAAATGACAGTGCTAACCACTACACCACCAGCTGCCCAGTTTATACTATATTTTGGAAAATAGAACAAACTAAGTCAAGTCAAGTCAACTTTATTGTCAAATATGCTATACATGACTGACTAGTGGCCTAGTGGTAGCGTGTCCGCCTCTCGATCAGGAGATCGTGAGTTCTATTCACGGTCGGGTCATACCAAAGGCCATCATAAAAATGGTACCTACTACCATCTGGCAAGGCACGCTGCAATACAGATGTGCATGGGGAGTTAAACTCTCGTGGTTACCAGAGGACTAGCCTCCCACTGTAACCCTAGCTATGTAATAGGCGAGAGGCCGAGGGCTATGGAGATCGGCGCCGCCCGATGCGCCATCATACAGAGTTGGGCCTGGTTAGTACTTGAGTGGGAGACTGCCTAGGAATACCAGGTACTGTAAGGCGTGGGAAGGACTTTAACTTTTTAACTAACTTTAATGCTATACATGCTCGACATACAGCACAGATGAAATTTCAGTCCTCTCTGACCCACGGTGCAAACAGACAATGCAATAAATAAAAAATAGAATAATTGAAATAAGAATAATTGAAATAAACAATGCAAACAGTATAAACACTCTAGACAAGAACTAGACCTAGACTAAATAAACTAGACATAGACTAAATAAACAATGCAAGCAGTATAAACACTCTAGATAAGAACTAGACCTAGACTAAATAAACAAGACATAGAATAAATAAACAATGACACAGGAGCAAACAGTGCAAACAGGTAATGCAATAAATTAAAAATAGAATAATTGAAATAAACAATACAAACAGTATAAACACTCTAGATAAGAACTAGACCTAGACTAAATAAACTAGACATAGACTAAATAAACAATGCAAACAGTATAAACACTCTAGATAAGAACTAGACCTAGACTAAATAAACTAGGCATAGACTAAATAAACAATGCAAACAGTATAAACACTCTAGATAAGAACTAGACCTAGACTAGACTAAATAAACAATACAAACAGTATAAACACTCTAGATAAGAACTAGACATAGACTAAACACAAGTGAGTTCTTTGTAATATATCAGATTGATATCAAAAAGAAGGAACAATAATAACTGCATGAGTGGGCGGGACTGAGCAGAATTAATTTGGGAGCAGGCAGAATTGGTCAAATTTTCTGGTAGGGTGGATGGGATTGGACAGAATCCTTTCAGGAACAAGCTGGATTGGACAAACGTTCTGCAGGAGCGGTAGGGATTGGTCAAAACAAGATGAGTCAAAATTCCTTCAGGAGTGTTTTGGAGTGGGATTATTAATAATGAAACCTGATGGACAAAGTAGGTGGGGCAAGCAACAACAACAAAAAAGCTTAGCAAAATGAAATAGGATCAAAAGAATGGTGGAATTATCCATGGCTTTAGGTTTCTGATGGTCATATTCATTCTGCTGCTACTCTGAAGCGTTTGGTTTACTCAAATAATACAGCGGCAGTGTTTTTGCTGTTATATCTGGGTTCATCAAGCACTTTCTAACCACTGTAGCAACCAGTGAAGAGTAATTGGAGTGGTGCCATGCAAGTGATAACCAATGAAATCTCACACAAGTTCGGATTCATGTGCATTTTGCATGAGATCAGATTGCGTGCACTGGAAAAGAAGGGACTGTTGGTGAAACAAATATCTATTGACATGCTTGACATAGTGGTGACTGGTGGAACTGAAGAAATAATTGGAATTTGCTTTTCACAAGCATGTGTTGTTAATAGGGCATTCTCAGAAAAAGGGAACTAAACTGGGGTGGGTTTCCCAAAAGCCTCTTAATCTAAAGAGCAACTTAACTAGGAGAGAAAGCGTTCATTCATTGTGCTGCTTGCTCGAGCATTTAACTATGATCTTTGTGCTGCAATGCTTTTGGGAAACTCAGGCCTGTACCTTTCATTGTCACAGGGGTGCACTCTGGGAAAATAAAGTACATTAATGTACCTTTAGGGGTACAATGGCTTGTCACTGGGGCAGGACCCTCTAAGCTATTTATTTGTACCTTTTATCAGACGCGCAGCTTGTGAACAGGCAAGGCAGGCAACTGCTTGGGGCCCCCTGGCCCAGGGCCCCCCCCCGAGAGTTGGGGCCCGAGGGCTTATTTATTTATTTTTTCTCATCTCATTATCTCTA
This sequence comes from Neoarius graeffei, assembly GCF_027579695.1. NCBI lineage: Eukaryota > Metazoa > Chordata > Actinopteri > Siluriformes > Ariidae > Neoarius > Neoarius graeffei. Next base: position 47,112,017 of record NC_083595.1, on the reverse strand, counting down.
GCCGCTTTATCCTGTTCTACAGGGTCGCAGGCAAGCTGGAGCCTATCCCAGCTGACTACGGGCAAAAGACTGGACAAGTCACTCACCAGGTCATCACAGGGCCGACACATAGACACAGACAACCATTCACACTCACATTCACACCTACGGTCAATTTAGAGTCACCAGTTAACCTAACCTGCATGTCTTTGGACTGTGGGGGAAACCGGAGCACCCGGAGGAAACCCACGCGGACACAGGGAGAACATGCAAACTCCACATAGAAAGACCCTTGCTGGCCACGGGGCTTGAACCCGGACCTTCTTGCTGTGAGGCGACAGCGCTAACCACTACACCACCGTGCTGCCCATATTTTGTTTTTTTTTATTGTTCTTTACCATTGTATTTTCACATTTGGAATTTAAAAAACTTTGGTTTCATACATTTTTCGTTAGTGTCAGATTATTTATAACATATTGGTGATGAACACTGGTCAGAAGGGCCCCCTGGAAATTTTTGCTTGGGGCCACAACAGACTCTAGAATTGCATCTGCCTTTTATATACTGTTTGGGAACATACATGTACCTTTTTGCAATGTTGTAGTCAAGTCACTAAACCTCGAGTCCGAGTTCAGTCTCAAGTCCCCAGTGTTCAAGTCCGAGTCAAGTCCAAGTCATTACAGAAAATTTCAAGTCGAGTCCAAGTCGAGTCCACTATTGATCCGAGTCGAGTCTGAGAACAAGACTCCATCCGCATCATTTGACGGTGGCTGTTGCTGCCTTTATGTGAAAGCGTCTCTGCTACTGTGTTGGACTAGCGTTACTGCTCGACTGCCCCATTTTAGTTAACAGGCTACAGATAAAAAGCTTGTTCATCACTCAGCAAGCTCCGCCCACTATCAACAGGGCAAATAACATGAGAGAGGGTTAACACTAGCTAGTTCATCGTTCAGCAAGCAAGCCCCGCCCACTATCAACAGAGCAATGAACATAGCTTGTCACTTCCTCCTCTGGGCGGAGTCTTACCAAATGACAATTGAAGTTCGAGGTTGTCCCTGTCATCTCCTCGATAGTTTTTCTACATATGGAACACATAGCAGTGCATTTTTTTCCACTGCATGAGAAGTCTGTATAAGCAAAGCGGACAATCCTAGCGGCGTCTCTCCAGGCATTTTAGCGCCATTAGCATTGGTTTGTTCCTGAACATAATGTATGAACAGGTGAATGTGCATTCTCTTGCACAAAATTAGTATGAAAATTAATGTAGATATAAATATCTTATGCCAAATTATTATGGCATGTTACAAAAAATAAAGAAAAATATCAGAGTCTCCAATTTACGAGTCCAAATGCAGTTAATGTTCGAGTCCAAGTCCGAGTCATCAGTGCTCAAGTCCAAGTCAAGTCATGAGTCCTTAAAATTAGAGCACAAGTCAGACTCAAGTCCGAGTCCTGGACTCGAGTTCTACAAGCCTGCCTTTTTGGCCCTAAAAAGGTACACATAATTACCTTGAGGTCCAGTAAGGAGCCCTAGGGAGTACATTAGTGTAGACTGTACCTTGGGGTACAGAAATGGACTCGTACTGTACCCCTATTTCTGATAGTGTGGTACTTTCATGCATGCATACTTTTTTACCTTTAGTATACCTCTTTTACTTTGAAAGATGCCTGTCGTGTGCCTTTAACGATTGATTCTAAAAACTAATTAGGGTCCATTTGCGTATCTTAAATGATTTTTAACAGTACACTGCATACACATTGCCAGGTGGAATATGCATATCTAAAGTACAAAAGGTGCACCCATGAGGGTTCTACCCTAGTGACAAGGAAATGTACCCTTACTTCAGTACCCTTTTTTCTGAGAGTGTGTGATCACCTTGACATTCTTTACAAAACTTTCTACTGCACTTTTAAGTTTGAGATATATTACCATTATGCTGACTGATTTTGCTGATCTTCTGTTTCACAAAGTAGATGAGAAACATGACACCCAAATCCTCTGGTATGATTTTCTTGGACAGCAATGCTGTATCATTCATCACTGTCTTTCGAACCAAACTATTTATGAATCTTAATGCTCAACATAAGAATTCATATCGTTATTTTGACTCTGTTGAACATATGTGACCACATGTGAGCTTTTGGAAATACTATTCTGTTGTTATAAATATCATGCCAACTTTTTTTTTTTTTTTTTCATTTAAAATGAATTATGTATATGGTAATGAAGACTCAGTACCTTCTTCCACATCACAGACTCTGGGACTTTCTATTTTATTTATTTATTTATTTATTTATTTATCTATTTATTTGCATATATAAATAAAAAGAATAAATGCAGTTTTTCTCAAAGATCTCTCTCTCTCTCTCTCTCTCTCTCTCTCTCTCTCTCTCTCTGCTGTTGGCTGTGATGCTACTGGCATATGGGTCTTTAAATACTAATTGCCATATGGACACATATGGCCAGCATTGAGGAAATAATAAAGACAAACTAAATTGAGGGTCACTGCTGACAGACAGAGATTTGGCTTTTGGAGAACAAAGGGATTCTGGGTAATTTGGCAAGAGATTTTTGGGTGTAACTAATCTGCGATGGCACCCAAACAGGCAAAAGCAGATGAAAGCAGACTGTACACAAACACTTGGGTAGGAAATGCAGTTTTCTAGCCCAGTACACTACAGCAGACAAAACAGGCTGTAGGCATCATTTATCATTGACACAGCATCCCAAAACCATTGTTCAGAACGTTCATACTGTTCACACACTCATAAATCTCTCAGTGAGTGACATTGAAATGTAATCACATCAATTTAAACAAGCACATTCTTTCAAGTTATAATGACATTGTTCTTTCAACAAATTCCACAAACACACAGTTACAAGATTTAAGACGGGATTAAAAAACTGGAACATGTATTAAGTGTTGTTATTGTATGAAATACTGTATAAAGTAGAATAAATATGCAGTTTTGTGCAAAAGATTGCATATCCTTAATTAGGTGATGAAACCAACAACACATTTTATGCAAAATAAGTGTTATACTGTATATGCACCTTTTTATAGGGTTTATTTATTTCCCATGGTTTAGTTTAGATCTTTGGGGAACCTTCCTAGACTTGGTGTTGCTGTTGTGGTCATTGTGTTCCCAGTTTGAACCTGACCATGGGCTACTGTGCGTGTGGGATTTCTGAGCATGTTCAGTGCATATCCAAGTGTCCATAAGATACACTGTGCCTAGGTGTGAATGAGTGTTTGACTAAAATTGTGTGTGCACATGTGTGGTGTCCTGATACGCACTGGTGTCCCAACCAGGGTGTATTCCTGCCTCACACCCAGTAGGATAGGCTCCGGATCCACCACGACCCTGATCAGCCCAGAGGAAAATCTTGCTGCTCAAAGCTTGCTCATCTACAGCTTGGGAGACAAAATTGAGATTCTCATTTCAGCGTCATCCATCCATCCATCCATCCATTATCTGTAGCCGCTTATCCTGTGCAGGGTTGCGGGCAAGCTGGAGCCTATCCCAGCTGACTATGGGCGACAGGTGGGGTACACCCTGGACAAGTCGCCAGGTCATCGCAGGGCTGACACATAGAGACAAACAACCATTCACACTCACATTCACACCTACGGTCAATTTAGAGCCACCGATTAGCCTAACCTGCATGTCTTTGGACTGTGAGGGAAACCGGAGCACCCGGAGGAAACCCACGCAGACACAGGGAGAACATGCAAACTCCACACAGAAAGGCCCTCATCAGCTGCAGGGCTCAAACCCAGAGCCTTCTTGCTGTGAGGTGACAGTGCTAACCACTACACCACCGTGCATCCCCATTTCACCGTCATTTTAGTTTCTATTTTGTATCATCAAGTTCTGATCTTTTTCTCCTAAAATTCACGAGGAGAAATAGGTGAGACAAGACAACTAGCAACAGGAGTCATACTTGAGACTTAAGGAAGATGCCTTGCTAAACTCAACTCACTGTTATCAATGGCTCATTGTTTTCTCCTTAGGAAAAGAAAATGAGCAGTACTAGAGCTATTATGACTGCGAGCTGGCCTAGTGGTTAGCGTGTCCACCTCTCGATTGAGAGATCGTGAGTTCTATTTGCGGTTGGGTTGTACCAAAGACCATCCTAAACATGGTACCTACTGCTGTCTAGCGAGGCATGCTGCCATACAGATGTGAGTGGGGAGTTAAACTGTCATGTTTACCAGAGGGCTAGCCCCCTATTGTATGGCCGAGGGCTACAGACATCAGTGCCACCCAATGCGCCTTAACAGCCTGGTTAGTACTGGGACGGCAGACTGGAAGACCAGGGCATGGCGCGGGAAGGACTTTAGACTTTTTAAACTTTTAGGGCTATTATAGAGAAATTTGCCAGTCTACACACACACACACACACACACACACTTATCTAGGTATACCTCAAATTGAAAAGCGAGTATACGCTAAAACCTGATGAGTTAGTTCAGCACTTACTGAAAGTGAGAGAGCAATCCATCCATCCATCCATCCATTCATTATCTGTAGGTGCTTATCCTGTTCTACAGGGTTGTAGGCAAGCTGGAGCCTATCCCAGCTGACTATGGGCGAGAGGCAGGTTACACCCTGGACAAGTCATCACAGGGCTGACACATAGGCTACGTTTACACTAGACCGTATCTGTCTCGTTTTCTTCGCGGACGCACTGTCCGTTTACATTAAACCCCCTGAAAAAGCGGGGAAACGGGAATCCGTCAGCGTCCACGTATTCAATCTAGATCGTATCAGCTCCGGTGCTGTGTAAACATTGAGAATACGCGAATACGCTGTGCTGAGCTCTAGCTGGCGTCTCATTGGACAACGTCACTGTGACATCCACCTTCCTGATTCGCTGGCGTTGGTCATGTGACGCGACTGCTGAAAAACGGCGCAGACTTCCGCCTTGTATCACCTTTCATTAAAGAGTATAAAAGTATGAAAATACTGCAAATACTGATGCAAATACTGCCCATTGTGTAGTTATGATTGTCTTTAGGCTTGCCATCCTTCCACTTGCAAGTAATAAGTGATATGCGCTGGGATCACACACACAGCGGCTCAGTCCCGAATCGTGGCTTGTTCACTTCACTCGCGCGCTCTGTGAGCTGCGCAGGGCCGGAGTGCGCACCCTCCAGAGGGCACTCGCTGTTCAGGGTGGAGTGATTTGGAGCGCAGGATGCCTGCGGAGCCGAGCGTATCCGCGTATTGGTGTTGCTGTGTGCACGGCTAACGGTTTTAGTGTCAACGCGAATCGTTTTAAGAACGTTAATCTGATGATCCGCTGATTTGACGTAATGTAAACGTAGCCATAGACACAGACAACCATTCACACTCACATTCACACCTACGGTCAATTGAGGCCCTGTCCACACGGCAACGGATTCAGGTGAATCTGATAAAATTGTTTATCGTTTCGGCCTGGCGTCCACACGGCACCGGCGTTTTGGATGCCCCAAAACGAAATCTTTTGAGAACGGGTTCCAGAGTGAAAAAATCTGGCAACGGAGCCGTTGCAAAGTCGTCTGGATGAGTAGAACGGATTTGTTTACGATGACATCACAACCACATGACTGTCAGTGCTTCACGCCGGGTAGAAGTGTAACGAACTCGATGTGAGTTGTCAACAAATCCTATAACTTGGTTCATGAAACGCGCTTACAAAATATTTTCACTGTGAATATTTATTGTGTAATGGTGCAAAGTGAGAGAGAGAGAGAGAGAGAGAGAGAGAGAAAATAGCCCTTAGGGCAGAGTCAATCCCGCCAGCAAAAATAAGGAAAAAAAGGAGCGATCTCACCTCTTCAGATGTTAGTTTAAGTCCGACAATACATTCCTCAAAAAGGGCGTAGAAGAACAAAGTAATCCATCAATGTGTAGCATTCAATTTATTCCGGACCATTAAAGAATTCTGGAGGATATCAGAATGTTGGTGTACTGGCTTCCATCTACCCCCGTTCATTCCTCTTTCCGCGTCCCCATTCAAAAAACGAGCACGTGATTTAAAGGGACTATATCCATAGGATAGGGAGTGAGAAAGTGTGTGCGTGTGACAGTGACAGGGATAGTCACTGTGCGCATGCGCAGTTATGCGCATGCGTCTACTTCTATTGTTCTGGTGTCTCCGATGGGACTGTCTTACAGCGCACGTAGTGGTGTGGCATGTGTATTGCATCGTTTTCAGCAAGCGTTGCGTTGCCATATGAACCTGATATTTTACTGATCCGTTGCCCATGTGGACACGATATTTTAAAAAAAAAATCTCGTTGCTGTTGTCGTGTGGATGTAGCCTTAGAGCCACCAGTTAACCTAACCTGCATGTCTTTGGACTGTGGGGGAAACCGGAGCACCCAGAGGAAACCCACGCGGACACGGGGAGAACATGCAAACTCCACACAGAAAGGCCCCTGTCGGCCACGGGGCTCGAACCCAGGACCTTCTTGCTAATCACTACACCACCGTGCCGCCCGTGAGAGAGCAAGTCTTGTCCAATTATTTTTTTTCCATTTTACATAACTATTAGTTGTATGATTATTATTATTGTTGGTGGTGGTGGTGGTGCTGCTGCTGCTATTGTTCCAGTTATTTTTCTTCCATCGTCCATTTTATTTCTTGTTTACCATTTTCCTGATGACCATCAACTCGTAAAATGGCTGCTCACAGCACAAGACTTGAGATTTTGAGCAAGTTTATTTTTTTTTATTCCTTGTAAAACATTCGTAATTTAATGTTTAAGTGTATCTGACACCTTAATAAGTCACATTCTAATACATTTACTCCAACATATCAGTGCAAACCTATGAACTTGCTCATGAATTCACAAATTTGAAAGCATTATGAAACAAACATGGAATTTTTCTTCTATAGATAAACCGTGAAAAGACAAAAACAGAATAAAGACAATACAATGCGGAGAAAATATCAGGCATGTGGCAGATCTAACAAGTGGTCCAGCGTTTGGGCACAACAGCTAAAGGATTGAGTTTTATTCATGTAAAATGCAGTAAAACAGCTCACACTGATTCACATGTATTAGGTTTCTGTGTAGCACTGGGCTAATAGGTATTAGGGAAATGTGATGTTGCACAGAAAAGAAAAAAACAAGAAATATTTTGCATAATGCTTGTGCTGCTAATTTAGAGAAATTGTATTATTGCTCAGTAGCATTTGTAAATGTACCTGTTTCTGATTTTCTGTTTGGGTTTTTTTTTTTTCGGACCTTTGTAAAAGGCCAGGCCTTGGGGTTTTGTTAGTAATTTAGTCAAAAAACACGAGTCAAGGACACAAATACTTTATTCAGTGTATGAAGCTGCATACAGATGACTGTATATAGATACATCTTTACTCATTTTCTCTAGGCAAACAGCGTGTGTGTGCATTTCTTCACCTCTCTCTCTCTCTTTCTCTCTCTCTCTCAGTCTTTGTGTCTGTCTCTCTCTCTATTACAGCAGACTGGTAGTGCTTCAGGCTTGAAACTCAATTTCTCAGCCGTTGAATGGGCAGCGATTGCACAGAGCTAACTCAATTGTGGAGAGAGGCCAGCACAGTCCCTTGAATAGATTGGGGCCTCGACTTTAATACAACATCAGTCATGTAACACACAAACACATTGCTATTCCATTTCAAACCACAACACTTACAAATGGATGGCTTTAAAAGCAGGCTATATGCTCATTATATTGTCGCTGGGAGAAAGGGGGGAAAAATCCCATGAATATGTTTAGGGAATTTATTTATTTATGTTACAGTATCGCATTCAATCACCCCAGTGTTGGCTCAGGTTTTTTTTCTATTACCTCACTATTATTATAAACTGCACAACTGTTTATTTTTTTTATTATTATTATTATTATTATTATTATTTCGTCCTGCAGCAAAACAGACAATGGGAAAACAGCCAGTTGTAATAACCCCTGACGAAAATGTGAATAGAGAATGGGTTGTTTGTTACTGAGTAAATTATGTATGTTGGTTTGAATTACGCTGGGCTGGAGGGATGCTTCATGATTCCCATGGCTGTATGGTGAAATGGGCCATTTATTTGCAATTACAAGCTCATTGTAATTGCTAAGGACTGTGTTTGGTGGATGTCTGACATGGAAAGCAACCTTAATTCTCATCATACAGGTGCATGTCGACAAACAGAGTTCGCTTTTTTTTTTTTTACGTAATACAGTACTGGAATACTATTCAAGTTCATATGAATTACAACAACAACAACAACAAGTGTTACCAGGCAAAACAAACCTCTCCCAGTATCACTTATGATGAATATGAAGGAAGATATCATGAAAAAAGGCGGCACGGTGGTGTAGTGGTTAGCGCTGTCGCCTCACAGCAAGAAGGTCCTGGGTTCAAGCCCCGGGGCCGGCGAGGGCCCTTCTGTGTGGAGTTTGCATGTTCTCCCCGTGTCCACGTGGGTTTCCTCCGGGTGCTCCGGTTTCCCCCACAGTCCAAAGACATGCAGGTTAGGTTAACTGGTGACTCTAAATTGAGCGTAGGTGTGAATGTGAGTGTGAATGGTTGTCTATGTGTCAGCCCTGTGATGACCTGGCGACTTGTCCGGGGTGTACCCCGCCTTTCGCCCGTAGTCAGCTGGGATAGGCTCCAGCTTGCCTGCGACCCTGTAGAAGGATAAAGCGGCTAGAGATAATGAATGAATGAATGAATATCATGAAAAAAATAGGTACCCTATGGGTACATGCAGTGGTCGAGTTGTAAAATCAAACCGGGGGGATGGTGAAATTTTTAGTCGCGTGTCGACCCATCGGTCGGTCGGTCGGTGGGAAACTGGTTTGCGTTTAGGAGGGTTTGCACACAACGTAGGTCTGTGGACCTTGTTCATTTACCAGACATACAGTATTTTGTGCTGATAAAGTGTGTAGTACACACTGTGTACCCTTTTTATTGTTGTAAAAAAACATAATACACTGGTATTTTACTGTAAAACATGCACAGTGTGGATGTCATGTGTCATATTTAGTCAGTCTCCTGGCTGACATACCGACCACATTCTCTATATTAGGGTGAAATGCAGATGACAAATTTGAAGTGTAACTTCATAGTCATGGTAGGCTCCTTTTAAATCGTTTGGCAAATAATTTATTAAAACCTCAGCAGGCAATGTAAATGAACAACTGAATCTTTTCATATCAAGTCAATAGAATTTTTATTCAAAGCTGAACATTGGGAACATTGAGTTAAGTACAGAGGTAGGTAGGGAACCAATAAGCTAAAACAAGCAACAGTAAATTGTAAATCATACTAAACTTCCTAAAAGATGTTTGAGGCATTATACATTTTTTTTTGTTTTTTTTCCTTTTTGTTATTATTGTGTTTATTCTTATAACGTTGTAACGTTGATTCCCGCTGTTATCTAGGTCACGTGACACCTTAATGTTGACGGTTACCAAGGAGCTGCCTTGGATACTTTGATACTTTGCTTCGATACATACCAGCATTTTGATACATACTGGATACAAGCTAGCAAAATGAGTTAAAAGCAGGCATCTTTGGAAAGTTTCTTTGGAAAGGAGAAAAGGCCCATTGAGGAGACAGAAGAAGAGCCTATGATGAAGAAAAAGAAAGCTGCATTTTAGCAGACACTTTGTCGAGTCCTACACCAATCCTGCTCTGCCTTGCATGTTGTGACCGGCTCTCTAATGAGGCAATGAAGCCTTCAAAACTGCTAGTGTCGTTTATTTTAGCCTTCCTGTCTTGAATAACACTTTTTGTTGCCTGAAGAATAACAAACGAACGTCCAGGCTGATTAAATTAATGGCCTTATACAAGAAATCAAAGCTAACATGAACCTGAGTAAGCTATCGATAGCTGGCTAGACTCCAAACTAACATTCATTATGATAGCTGCGTTGTTATCCGCCGCCCACAAATTAGGCTACATATCGGTAACTTTACAGCATGATAGTGGGCTCACAGAAAGTGTGGCTGATATTCGTAACTCTTGACTTACCTCCTGAAATGTTTTTTCTTGCGATCTTAAACCCGAACTTGCTTAGGTCTTGCTGTCCACTCCACTTGGCCATGATGCTGCAATCTGCTGCTGTCACTGACACCGAATGAAATAAAAAATAACGGAACCCCAACTGAATGTCACCTTCTCAAACGCTTTGCTTGCGCGTGCTCTCTCTCGCGGTAGCTTATTGTATGCTCAGTTTCAGCAAAGCTACGTGGAATGGCATTTCTAATTCCAATGTTAAATAATGTCCACATTTATTGATAAAATTGCTCAAGGGAAGGGAGGGGGGGATGCCCGTTTTAGAGGGGGGATGATTTTGACCATTTTTTATTCCAGGGGGGATGGCATCCCCCCTCAACTCGAGTACAGGGTACATGTGGCTACTGCTCATCTCATTTCTAGCCGCTTTATCCTGTTCTACAGGGTCGCAGGCAAGCTGGAGCCTATCCCAGCTGACTACGGGCGAAAGGTGGGGTACACCCTGGACAAGTCGCCAGGTCATCACAGGGCTGATACATAGACACAGACAACCATTCACACTCACATTCACACCTACGGTCAATTTAGAGTCATCAGTTAACCTAACCTGCATGTCTTTGGACTGTGGGGGAAACCGGAGCACCCGGAGGAAACCCACGTGGACACGGGGAGAACATGCAAACTCCACACAGAAAGGCCCTCGCCGGCCATGGGGCTCAAACCCAGACCTTCTTGCTGTGAGGCGACAGCGCTAAGCACTACCTCACCGTGCCGCCCATGGCTACTGCTTATAAATAAAATTGTTTTCTGATCCCATGTCCATACAGTAAATATCCATCCATTATATTTTGTTTCTCAAAATCCAGTGAATGCGGATAGAATAAAACAGTTATTCCACTCAATCTCGTCATACATGGCTTATAGCCAACTCGGTGCTTGGCGCCTCACCGCCTATCAGCTCATATACAACTCAATTTCATGGAATAACTGTTAATTATGTAGTGAACAAAAAAGTGTTTAAAAAACAAAATGTTTGATATTTTAGATTCTTCAAAGTAGCCACCATTTACATCGATGACGCTTTGCACACTATTGGCATTATCTTAACCAGCTTCATGAAGTAGTCACCTGGAACGCTTTTCAATTAACAGCTGTGCCTCGTCAAAAGTTAATTAGTGGACGAGTTTCTTGCCTTCTTAATGTGTTTGAGCTCAAGCAGTGAATAATAAATATACTAATGAAATAAATAGCCCTATTCGACAACTGTAGTAATCCATACTATGTCAAGAACCGAACAACTAAGTAGAGAAACGACATCCATCATTACTTTAAGACATGAAGAAGTGTCTTTTAATTAATAAAATTAAAGAAAGCCCACTGAATTCGAAGGTGTGTCCAAACTTTTGCCTGTTACTGTATTTCTGTTTCTAATCTGTTTATGAGTACTCTAACAATACCATAATTGTCTCTAAGTAAAGTTTTATTAGATTATTTATAATATTGTTATGAAAACATACTGTATGACATTGTCATGACACCATGTTTCATGTTTCTATTTATAAAAATGTCATGCTTTAAAGTATTTAAATTTACATATTTATTATTTATAAGATGATTATGAAAACCTATGCCTGTGTCATGAAACTGTGTCATAACATAACCTTTATCGCTTCACTCAGGTGTTTTGTCACCTTGAAATCAGGTATTCCTGTTGGAATGATCCATCCTACGTGGTTTTGTAGGTGTTAGGTAGCCCTAATGAACATCATACTTAATAAAGTAGTATGGACACTGGATTCCAGAAAGCATCTACTTATTCATTCGGATGCAAATTCAAAGAAAATATTTAATGTATTTTAAAAACCCTGCAATGTGATAGCAGAGGTCTTGCCAATGTAATTCCAGCAAATCTTTGAAGTGTAAATCAGTGTTCGCTGAGAGCAAGAGCATTGCGAAACCATATTAAAATATAATTTCAAGCACAAGAACCAGACACACTTCAAATGTGAGGACCAACGCTGTAACTGAGATTTTATATAACACAAAATCAGCCATTGTTTTAAAATGATCTGTAATCTTTCAGTATTCTTCTCGCTGGAGTAATCCCAGAAGATGGAGAGACCAGGATCAGATGGAATGTGAAAGTAGGCTGTAAAAGCAGGCAGGAGGAATCATGGCTGATGTTGAAGGGAAGATGACAGGTCATAAGTTAGAGTCGGCTTACTGTTGTTCGGTGTTGTTATTCTCTCGTAGTCCCTGCTGTGAAGCAAGAGCTACATTTCAAATTTAATTACCTTTCAGGTCACCTCATTAAGTCAGAGGTTTGGTGAAGACGGAAAATAAGTGCATGTATACAAATAAGCACGTGCAGTACTATGCAAAAGTCTTAGGCACGTGTAAAGAAATGCTGTAGACCAAAAATGGCTTCAAAATAATGAAATGAAATGAAATGTTTCAACATTAAAAGGACACTACCTTTCAGATTTTTCAAGTGTACGGTAGGTCATACAAAGAATTTTCCCCGATACCTAATTATTTTTGTTTCATGGACCGAAAGCTACTGAATTCGAATCACAGACTACCAATTTTATTGTTTTTTTTTAACAGAACAATTAATGAATTTATCTTCACGTGGCCCTAAATTCTCCGCTATTTTTTCCTGCTTCACCATGACCCAATACAAGATACTACGTCATGCATCATGTGGTGGGCTTTCCCCGTTCGCTCAAGGCATTGTGGGATACAAATTTGAAACAGGAGAGAAAAATGGAGGGCGTGAGTGTGCGAATGAAACGTGAAAGACCGACTACAGTAACGGAAAGCGAGAAAAAAATACATTATGTTATATACGAAGGAAAGGAAATGCAGGACCAAACTGATAAATATCGGCGGTCAGCGAGCACCTCGGTGTGATCAGCTGTTCGTTTAGTGACAGGTCAGTGCACGGTCAAAGGTAAACCTGTGCATGCGCACACACGCGGACTTTCTCTGTCTGCTTGACTGCGCAGAGCGGCGATTTCATGCGCATTATTTCCTCGGGAATCCCTTCAAATTAAATAACTTCCCAGCCACAGAATGGCCTGATATTTTGTGATATTACAAAAATAAACATATATCACAATGACCAAATTTCAGAGGGAACTAAATTTCACCGATTTTATGAAATCGAAAGGCTGTCTGGCTCTAAAAAATACTAGAAACAGTAATCAGTAAGCCATAATAAATGAAACAAAGTCAGTATTTGGTATGAGACGACCCTTTGCTTTAAAAAAAAATAGTAGTCTGAGGTCCAATGAGTGCAGTTTTATGCGGAAATGATCTGTAGGTTTTACTGAGCATCTTACAGAACCAGCCCCAGTTCTTCTGGACACTTTGACTGTCACACTTGTGTCTTCATTTTGCACCAAAACCCAGCAGCCTTCATTATGTTTTCTTTTTTAATCTGAAAAGTGCTCTCTTATGGACTACAGGGTTAGTCAAAGTTATTATAACACATAAACAGTACCATTTAAAGCCCAGACACATTTCACAGGCAATAGATGATACCAGTCCTTATTCTGTCCTTGAGGTCATTGATATCACAAACTTTCCTGCTATGCATGCGTTCCTTCACCATACCCCATCACCAGAAATCACAGGGTGTCAAATCAGGGGAGTGTGGAGGCCACGGCAATGGTCGACCGCGACCTATCCATCGACCTGGAAATGTGCGGTCGAGATAAGCACGAACAGTACGGCCAAAATGCAGCGGTGCACCATCCTGTTGGAAATACCCCGCCAATCGGATCTGTAGTGGAAGTTCATCGATGGCGTACCACTCCACCATCTGTAAGCAGACGTCTGACGTCACTGTTGGGGTGTCAAAAAAGTAGGGCCCAATTATGCCAGCAGCTGTCACGGCACACGACACATTCAGGAGAAAAATAATCCATTAATGTTAACATAATTTTGACTAACCCTGTATTCTGCTTAATCTTCTTTTTTTTCCCTCATCTCATTATCTGTAGCCGCTTTATCCTGTTCTACAGGGTCGCAGGCAAGCTGAAGCCTATCCCAGCCTACTACGGGTGAAAGGCGGGGTACACCCTGGACAAGTCGCCAGGTCATCACAGGGCTGACACATAGACACAGACAACCACACTGTAAAAAAAAATAGTTGAGAATACTTGAAATTTCAAGGCAACAGTCTGCATTAAGAATTTTATGTTTTGCCAAAGATGTGCCCATGATAATCCAAACTATGATAAAACTGTTATCTTTATTAAGGATTCTTAATTAAGTCAATTTTCAATTCCTCATTCTGCCAACATAGATTTCTCTTTTTGCTGAACAGCGGCATTCACAGTAGTGCAAAAAGACAATTGAGGTTATCACAATTTTTTTTACCTCTATTTGGATAGGACAGCGTAGAGACAGGAAATGAGCGGGAGAGAGACGGATCAGGAAATGACCTCGGGTCGGAACCGAACCCGGGTCGCTGGATTTATGGTATGGTGCCTTATCCACCTGAGCCACGACACCCCCAAGGTTGTCACAATTTATCATTAAACTATACATGCCTTTTTTCATTGTTCTACACAATTACAAAACTTCAATATTGAAATAAAGTTTTTAAAGCCCACGTTGTGGGTATGGTGTCGTGGCTCAGGTGGATAAGGCGCCATACCATAAATCCGGGGACCTGGGTTCGATTCCGACCTAAGGTCATTTCCCGATCCGTCCCTCTCTCCTGCTCATTTCCTGTCTCTACACTGTCCTATCCAAATAAAGGTGAAAAAAGCCCCCCAAAAAAGTCTGATAACCTCAATTGCCTTTTTGCACTACTGTGAATGCCACTGTTCAGCAAAAAGAGAAATCTATGTTGGCAGAATGAGGAATTGAAAATTGACTTAATTTAGAATTCTTAATAAAGATAACAGTTTTATCATAGTTTGGATTATCATGGGCACATCATTGGCAAAACATAAAATTCTTAATGCAGACTGTTGCCTTGAAATTTCAAGTATTCTCAACTATTCTTTTTTTACAGTGCATTCACAGTCAATTTAGAGTCACCAGTTAACCTAACCTGCATGTCTTTGGACTGTGGGGGAAACCGGAGCACCCAGAGGAAACCCACACGGACAACATGCAAACTCAGCACAGAAAGGCCCTCGCCGGCCATGGGGCTTGAACCCGGACCTTCTTGCTGCGAGGCGACAGCGCTAACCACTACACCACCGTGCCGCCTTCTTTTTTTTTTCTGTAACATTTAATTTTGTGCTGGAAAACGAACGTTTGGACCTCTAAAATGTTGTTGTACTGACTCGATAATGTAGAAGTCATGAAATAGAAATCTATAATAAAGTTTGTATGAAAAAAAATAGGGGGCCTAAATCAGATGTGATGTAAATACACATGGTCATTTATAGGAGATTGGTCTTTATACACACACAAACACACACACACAAAATTGGCTTCAGTGGAACATTTGCTGTATTCCAAAAATACCAGCATACTCTACAAGCTCAAATCACTTGCTCCAAAAATCATTTTTTATTTGAAGTATACAGTCAGCATGGGGCTCTTGAGCAAATCTCTTAACCCTCAACTGCTCCGCTTTGTGTTTGGACTGGGTTGAGTTCAAGGCTTTTGATGAAAAGAATCTGAATAAATTTAACCAAATGAACTCTTCATAAAAACGATCACCACTTACTAATCTTGTTCTTAGCCTTAACCTTTTATTTTTTTTTTTACAAGTTAAAAACAATAGCTCCTTGCAGTCATGTATATCCAAGTAGTAACTCTTGGGCTATTGAGAATAAGCTACTGAAATAACAGCACACTTAACCCCATACCACCCAGGTAATCCTTCAGCGTGCTACTATAAACGGCACTTTATTCTGCTGCTGTAATGGGTATTAGTTGTGTTTTATGGAGTCGTTCTCTGTTCTGTGGCCTGGCGTAAAGGAGGTGGTTCTCAGCTCTATGGGGCATTGCGAGTTTGAGATAAGCTCACAGCGTGAACTTGATGATTATCCTGAACACACCCAGTAAAAATGTATTACATCGCGCTCTCAGTCCAAATCAATACGATGGTCACCTACGCTTAACAGGTTTCAGGTTAGACAATGATGAACTGTGAGCAAAAGAGTGAGAGGCTGCAAGAAATAGGGAGCGGCAAGAGGCGCAGGACGACGTGTGTGTGTGGGGGGGGGGGGTCATGGAGGCGGGTAGAGGAGTGTTCTCTGAATAATACCATTTCTCTAAAACCATTTTTCCTCTAATATATGGACCATAAATGTTCACTTTGTTTGATTAATACATACAGTGAACGGGACATTACTAACTTAATTAAATGATGATGGCCAACCTAAATATCTCATCAATTACCCGACAGGCCCACAGAGCAATTTCATTATCGTATGGACCAGTAAAAATTGAGAGCCATCACTCCTGGTTCAGATTAGAGAAACTATTTCGGGATTTCAGTATAGATGATGTTCACTCAGCCATCTTTATTCAGAGCTCCTAGAATTATACAGTCTCCAGGAAAATGATCCGATGTGCCCTCAATTCTCTTATAGATCATTCCTACATGAATAATAATAACTGCATTGTGGAAATGTGGTTTTAAAACCCATTTGAAAATAAGCTTTCTTTCTATAATGCCTCTGCATGTAGTAGTTTCTGCTGACGAACCTGAAATATTATCATCGTTTTATACATCACCAAATGCAATGTAGTGTAGTCTTAGAAAGTACACATCATGCTTCGTAGCATTGTTAAAAATGCAGGAATTGATTTCAATCTACAGGGTGTTTCGAAAAATTTGATATAATTTCACAATCTAATAACTTTGCCAATTCTCGTTCAATTGACCTAAAATTTTAACAGCATGTTACGGTCAAAATTTTATGTTAAATGTTTTTTGTTTTTATCTTTTTAGGTGCTGAAATGACATTCACTGGAAAAGAAAAGGCATTTTGTGTGTTAGAGTACGTTCGAACACAGTCGAACAAGACCGTGCAGCAGAGGTGGGCAGTAACGAAGTACATTTACTTGAGTACTTTTACTTGAGTAGCTGTACTTTACTTGAGTATTATTTTTTGGAAACTTATGACTTTAACGTCACTAATGCTGCGTTCATGTGCTATGGGAAGATGATATTTTCCAGTTGGGAAGTGGTATTTACCAGTGTGTTGTGTTCACATGCTTTTGTTGTTGTTGACAAATTAAAGATGGTGGACCAGTTAGCTATCGTTAGCAACAGCGTCTGCTCTGGATAGGTAAAAACAAACCATAACAACACATTTTTAAAGGAAACGGATTTCTAACGTATTATATTACACTTGTTAATGATGCAACATTGCATAGACACCAAAAACTACCCACTAGTACTAGTAAAAAAAAAAACTTTAGTAGCGTACAATGCTTACCATTCAAGTGTCTTGTACCGCTTGCCGCCATGTTGAAAAGGTTAAAGTTCATCTCATCTCGGCAACTCGTGTATCAAAATTTTCTACGAGTTGCCCAGTGGAAAATACCACAAGAGGGGGCGTTCATGTGTGCTTTCCATGTCAGCGTTTGGTATTTACCATAATTCCCATAGCACATGAACGCACCACGAATTTGAAAGACAAATATCGTACTTTTCACTCCACTTCATTTCTGTCAAGGTCCTCGTTACTCATTACAATGAGGCAGCTTTGAAAGTGGATGTTTTTTTTCTTTTCTCTTCTAAAACGTGATTGGTTTTTCCGCAGGTGACACTGAGACAGCCGATCAGTAACCATTAAGGTTACGTCACATCCACAGACTGTATAAAATCAAGTTCAGTGATTTCTCAACAGCATTATTTGAACACGATCAGTTGATCGCAGAATGGAAGGAGGCGGTTCTTCTGGGGAATGCACACACTCATGGCTATACCTAGAACCCATGTTTCAGTTTTCTGAAAGGATTAAAGATTCGTTTCATTTTAAATGTTTGCTTTGTTTGCCGAAAACAAACCACATCACGGCCTACAAAAACTCGCTGTCCAACCTGCGGAAGCATATTGAGGGATATAAACATTTTATTCCAAGAGAAAGTTTGCAACGAAGTTGTCTGTGCTTTTAGAGCTAGCGATAACGTTGCAATAGCTATGCAGTCTGGTTAGTCAAATGACTTTCTATGGATTTGCCCGCCAAGTTGCTGTAGCCTTGTCCACGGCTAACATTTACACATAGCTAGTTAACTTGGACACTGTTAGTTAGCATGTAAAAACGAAGTCACGCTAACATGAATAATGTTACCTTATCTGAAGTCCTTTCAGAAATACATTTTAGCATAATCTTGCCAAATAAACAGAATGTAGAAATCTTTCTTTTCTAGTAGCGTTAGCTACCCAATATGATTTTGAGTTTGAAAAGCGTTTGCTAGCATGCCAGGTGGAGTTTCACTGATTAGCTAGCTTAATGTTAAACCACCATGATGGCACAGCATGCGTTCATTTTGTGAATTCACATTTCTGTCTTTGGTAACAGCATTAGGTTTTGTAAGCGTTGTGGCAATAATACAACAATGCATTGACAGAAAATGTACTTTTAATACTTAAGTATTTTTAAAAGCAAGTACTTCAGTACTTTAACTTAAGTAAAAATTTGACTGGACAACTTTCACTTGTATCGGAGTCACATTTGATCAGTGGGATCTGTACTTTGACTTCAGTAATGAAGTTGGGTACTTTGTCCACCTCTGCTGTGCAGCGTGCATTTATGAGATAATTCTCTAAAAACACACCACCTGCAATGCACATTTGGACATGGCACAAAAAGTTCAGAGCAAGGCTGTGTGTGCAGTGCAAAAGGATCTGGATGATCATCAGCATCAGAAAAGACAGTCGAGCGGGTTGACGAATATTGAAAATTTGTGAAATCGTTCACAGAATCCATATACCTTTGAATTTCTCATTCAAATTTTGAGAGATAAATCTTATATTGCTCAACATTAAGCCTGCTCAGTGTCATTTGCCTAGACTATGTAGTTTCTGGGATATTTACATCTCAAATAATATAAATTTTTTTGAAACACCCTGTATAGGAAATAGTTAACAGTTATTCCATAAAATCAAGTTGTACAAGAGCTGATAGCCGATGAGGTGCATAGCACCAAGTTGGCTATAAGTCATGTACTATGAGATTGAGTGGAATAACTGTTTTATTCTATCCACATTCACTATAACACATTTATAAGTAAGAAGTGACATCAATGTTTTATGTAAAATTTGTGTGGTAAATTTGTGTATTTATGTAAAATTTTTATGATAGATTTCACATGAAAGAGCGAAAAATACAAAATTTTCTTCTTATGTTGCAACTTGTACTTAGGGCATGTTTGATGCTTTGAGATTTCTTAAATAATTCAGTAACCTGTACTTTTTGGAAACTCTATTTACTTTATCTACATCATATACAGTGCTCAGCGTAAATGAGTACACCCCCTTCGAAAAGTAACATTTTAAACAATATCTCAATGAACACAAACAATTTCCAAAATGTTGACAAGACAAAGTTTAATATAACATCTGTTTAACTTATAACGTGAAAGTAAGGTTAATAATATAACTTAGATTACACATTTTTCAGTTTTACTCAAATTAGGGTGGTGCAAAAATGAGTACACCCCACAACAAAAACTACTACATCTAGTACTTTGTATGGCCTCCATGATTTTTAATGACAGCACCAAGTCTTCTAGGCATGGAATGAACAAGTTGGTGACATTTTGCAACATCAATCTTTTTCCATTCTTCAACAACGACCTCTTTTAGTGACCAGATGCTGGATGGAGAGCGATGCTCAACTTGTCTCTTCAGAATTCCCCAAAGAAAATAATTTCTTTACACCACAAAGGTGAAGGGTACAAGAAGATCAGCAAAGCTTTACTTATCAGTCAGAATACTGTAGCAAAAGTGGTACAAACATTTAAGAAAGATGAAACTGCAACCATCTCACAGAGATGTCCAGGTCTTCCACGGACGTTAACACCTTGAAAGGAGTGTCTTCTGATGAGAAGGGTTGAAGAAAATCGGCATGCAAGTTCACTGCAGTTATCTAAAGAAGTAGAAAGCCAGACTGGGGTGACTATTTCCCGTGACACAATACGGCATACACTGCAGAGGAATGGCATGCATGCCGTCCATGAAATAAGCCTCTCCTAAAGCCCAGGCACAAAAAAGCCCACCTAGAGTTTGGCAGGGCCCATGCTGACAAAGATGAAGACTACTGGGACTCTATACTCTGGAGTGATGAGACCAAGATAAATGTTTTCAGAACTGATGGCTTCAAAACTATATGGTGTCGCAAAGGTGAGGAATACAAAGAAAAATGCATGGTGCCTACAGTGAAACATGGTGGTGGCAGTGTCCTTATGTGGGGCTGCACGAGTGCTGCTGGTGTCGGAGAGCTGCATTTCATTGATGGCATCATGAATTCACAGATGTATTGCTCTATACTGAAAGAGAAGATGCTATTATCACTCCGTGTCCTTGGTCGCCGTGCACTTTTCCAACATGACAATGATCCTAAACACACATCTAAGGCCACTGTTGGATTTCTGAAGAAGAACAGGGTGAAAGTGATTCAGTGGCCAACTATGTCTCCTGATCTGAACCCAATCGAACACCTATGGGGAATTCTGAAGAGACAAGTTGAGCATCACTCTCCATCCAGCATCTAGTCACTAAAAGAGGTCATTGTTGAAGAATGGAAAAAGATTGATGTTGCAAAATGTCGCCAACTTGTTCATTCCATGCCTAGAAGACTTGGTGCTGTCTTTAAAAATCATGGAGGCCATACAAAGTACTAGATGGAGTAGTTATTGTTGTGGGGTGTACTCATTTTTGCACCACCCTAATTTGAGTAAAACTGAAAAATGTGTAATCTAAGTTTATATTATTAACCTTACTTTCACGTTATAAGTTAGACAGATGTTATATTAAATTTTGTCTTTTCAACATTTTGGAAAGAGTGGCACGGTGGTGTAGTGGTTAGCGCTGTCGCCTCACAGCAAGAAGGTCCTGGGTTCAAGCCCCGGGGCCAGCGAGGGCCTTTCTGTGTGGAGTTTGCATGTTCTCCCCATGTCCGCGTGGGTTTCCTCCGGGTGCTCCAGTTTCCCCCACAGTCCAAAGACATGCAGGTTAGGTTAACTGGTGACTCTAAATTGACCGTGAATGGTTGTCTGTGTCTATGTGTCAGCCCTGTGATGACCTGGCGACTTGTCCAGGGTGTACCCCGCCTTTCGCCCGTAGTCAGCTGGGATAGGCTCCAGCTTGCCTGCGACCTTGTAGAAGGATAAAGCGGCTAGAGATGAGAATGAGACATTTTGGAAATTGTTTGTGTTCATTGAGATATTGTTTAAAATGTTACTTTCCCAAGGGGGTGTACTCATTTACGCTGAGCACTGAAGGAGCTTTTTATAAGGAATTTTTCCTAAACTGAAAATAGCGTTGGTCTATTTTCATTCAAAACTACCAAGAAGCACCATTCCACTAAAATCCATTGAAGCCATGACTCAGAGGAGTCCTTGAATATTGGATTTTATTCTATCCACATTCACTGGATATGAGCATTCGCGCACCTTGATTGGCTATTCTACTATAGGATATCAGCTCATATATCGTGAGTAGAGAAAAACAAAATGGTGGCGCGTGTTGCTGAACCAACCGAGGATGAAATAAAAACTCTGCTTGAAAACAAAACCCCAAAAAATAAAAAAAGCAACAAAATATGGAATAAAAGTATTTGATGGTAGGAACGTGTATTTTTTTCTTATTATTTTCAAGAAATATTATTATCCCATTTTTCACAAATTGCTCCTGTCATTTTGCCAGATAGTTTACATTCTTCATCTTTAAGCATTAAAATTTGTTGAATTTTTTTTAGACTGGTTCAAAAGCTCAAAGAAGTTTGAAAATTACAGAACTGAAATGTCCAAGGAAGAATTAAATAAATGTCTAAAACTATTCTATACCTCGGTACGACAGCAAGACGGGACTTTCTACAAAAAAACAACAACACTAAAGTCAATTCATGCAGCCATCGATAGGTTTTTAAGAAGCCCGCCTAAGCAGAAATGATTTTGTTGGATGTTTTTTATAAGGTTTTTATTTATTGAATTTGCAAAAAATAAAAATAAAAATGTTCTGTTTCTCAAAATCCAGTGAATGTGGATATAATAAAACAGTTATTCCACTCAATCTCATCATACATGGATTATAAACAACTCGGTGCTACGTGACCCGTCAGCTATCAGCTCATGTATGACTCGATTTCGTGGAATAACTGTTAATTATCACATGAATAAGTGCAAAATTTGGTTTAATTTAACATTATGGCTTTTACCATCAATAATTGGCGTCTTATAAAGTAGCACTTGATTCAGCATGTACTATTACTTCGCATTTTATTTTATTATATCATAAAGTAGTTACATGTGCTCTTATGAAGCTACAAGATACTCGACTATTTCAGCATGCTTCTAATTCAGCATTTTGTTTTGTCAAATTAATAAAATAAGGACAATGTTCTTGTTAATATGATGTGCTATCCTGTAAAGAAAACGTACCCATGGTTTGAAGGATAAGCTGACCACATATTTATCTCCTACACTGACAGCTCACATGAAGTAAGTTCATAATTTTACCCATTGTTGTGCACAATTATTAATTCCTTACTATGCACATAACTCAACTCCAGATGCATTTTATATTTTCTAGTCAGATAGTTCGACTAATGTTATATTTGCAAAGCTTTTCAGCCATTTTAGTAATTGTGTATACCTCACTGTAGTTAGTATGTACAGTACGCTATACTGTACGTAACGTCAGTTTGACAAACACAGTCGCAGGTCTGAAAGGTTAATTATGATGTGTATTAATGTGTTAACTTTATAAATTATTGTTTTAATTAAATAAGAGGATCCACAGAGGGAAAGAGGGAGTTCAGAGAACAGACAACATGCACCCACACACATCAACATGTGTTACACGCTGTAACTCCTCTGTATCCTAGCAGTCTGTTTGTATTGTTTTATTTTTCATGTACCAAGCAAGCATTTGACATTTGATGCTCGGAAGTCCTCTGTGTTCAGACTTAAATAAAGTATGTTATGTAGAAACCTGACCTTCAGCTTCGACCTGGTTTGTATTTCATTGGTTTGCTTTTTCTACACATTAGACAGCTCTGAAATACATTCTTCAAAGACTCAAAAAACCCACAATAACAACAAAGTGCCAAAAGTCAAAAGAGCCTTACAGAAAAAATATGAACATGCTGTACTAGTTATTATTTAATAATGCCATCATGTTCTTGTACAAGTGCTTTAAAGTCCTAATCAATTATTAAAGCTTTAAACTCAAAGTACATGAGAATACACACAAACACACACACACACTATCAATCCCCTCTCATTCCCGCGCTCGTCTCAGTCTTTTCATGTCTCAAACCTGCTTTAATGCTTCACCACTTTTTCACACACTCACAAAAACATGGACACAAACACAGCCAGAATAAATTATTCATTATTCAGCCGTACTGATCACAGAGTGGTTCATATGTAAAGACCTTGGCTTGGCTTGGAAAGAACAGTGCAGGATCAAAGAGAAGAGAAAACTGTATAGCAAATTTAAGGGTTGCTATAAAATGAAGAAAAGATTTAGTTAAAGGACACTGATATGGGACATTCATGGAAGGAGAAAGTTCTAGAAGTGCTTTACATTAGCTTTGAAAGCAAAAGAAGTGAAAGCAACCATTAATAACATACTCGGGTCAAGAGGTTGTGAGTGTTAGAATGAGAACAAATTTTAGACAAGTGTTGCCAGGCAAACAAACCTCGCCCGGCAGCATTTATTTTATCCCTATATGTTGATAATGGAAATATTTCTCAATCATCAGCTGTCAGGTTATAGTCCTGTGAAAATCCATGACCTTGAGTTTGACATTTCAAAGTTATTCAAGGTCAAAAATCATGGTGCCAAATGAAAGCCCATATGGCACTTCCTGTAAGTTGATAATGGTAAACATCTGTCTACCATCAACCGTTTTCAAGATACAGCCCTCTGAAAATCCGTGACCTTGAGTTTGACCTTTCAAGGTCACTCAAGGTCAAATATCATAGTTCCAAATTAAAGGCCATATGGGAGTTCCTATATGCTCATAATAGTAAACATCTGTCTATCGACAACCGTTTTTGAGTTATAATGGAAAATATGTTATTTTGACCGAAAGGTTGATCTTTCCGGTGACCTTGACCTTCACCTTGACCCGATTACCCCAAAATTTTAATCAGGTAATCTACGGACCATTGCCCACCTACCCTGAAAATTTGAAGTCAATCAGTGCAACCGTCTAGACACTAGATTGTTAACAGACAGACACACAAACAAATAAACAAACCGCACTGATTACAATACTGTACCTCGCCCCAATTACTCCATCGCAGGAGAGGTAATAATGATTTCAATCCACACACACTGTGGATTGAAATCACTAGGCTGGATTGTGATGGTGTATTACGGCCATTGTATAGTAATTAATTAGATAGATAGATAGATAGATAGATAGATAGATAGATAGATAGATAGATAGATAGATAGATAAGAGGTGAGGCAGGGGTATTATTCTGCATATTTAAAAAATTTAAATAAAAAAATCTGAATTTTCCATATTAAAATTATACATTTACAAGGAAAAAAACTCTTTATATTCTCCAGAATTATATACAGTAAAAAAGTCATAAATTTGTGAGAAAAAAACATTAATTAATTATTCATATTTAAAATTTGGATTTTAAAATCGGATTTTTAAACTGAATTAAAAATTAGATCCAGAATTTGAAGAAAAAATTTCAAAAGGGCAATTGTTGATATGGTGAAGTTTTCTGTCAGAAGCATTTTTGGAAGGAGTCTCCAATGTCAGTGGGTTATAACAGCCATGAGCAGGTTTTCCAATAACGTTGCACTTTAGAGCTAAAGAGTGAGTTTAAAGATGCTCTTAAGCAACGAACGTTGTCTCTGTACATGGTTTTCCTGAACTCATTCGTAAGAATGAGTCTAAAGAGCAGCTTTGCTAAGAGCGTTTTGCAATACATGTCCCTGATATAGGCATTACTAATTGCTAAAAGCATTCGTAGTGTAGTTGCTGAAGGCATTAATAGCTGATAAATCCAGTTGATGAAGTCACAGTGTTCATTTTAAAACAAAAGCAAATGAAATATGAAGTGCTCAGAATATGTTAATATATTGTATCGTCGGTAAGCATTACATATATAATATGGTAATTAATAATTATCCCCCACCCAAACAAAGTTTGGGGATTTAGAAACGGGTTCTGTCCATCCGACCGTCCGTCTCTCTGGCTGTCCGTCTGGTCACATTTTCGTTTCCGGGTCATATCTTTAAAACTACTGAAGATATCGTCATGAAACTTTGTATACACATCAAGCAACATATGACTTGGTGCCTTTTTGCTATTTTGGATTTTTGAAAAAAAAAAAGGATTTTTTTCAAATTTTTACATAAAAAATAGATTTTTAATTAGTTTCTAAGAGTAATGTTCATTTCCGGAGCATATATCCAAAACTATATATGATACGGATTTGAAACTTGGTATACATGCTAACAAGGTGATGTAGATATGCCTTTTCATACAAAGAAATTTGAGAAATTTGAATTTTTCATGTTTTCATGGAAACAATTTCAGACTTAGTCTCTCAGGTTAGTCTTGGGGTAGGTTTTGTTTCTGGAGCAGAACTTGAAAACTATGAGTGGTACGGTCTTGAAAGTTGCTATATGTGTTGATTAAGTAATGTATATGTGCCTTTTGATACTAAGAAATGAGAGGAATATAAATTTTTAGCTCACCTGGACCAAAGGTCTGGTGGGTTTATGCCATGGGCTGCTGAGGTCAGTGTAAAGAGGTCGGGTTGGTTTCCTGCAGCAGAACTTGAAAAATGTGACAAATAATATCTTGAAACTTGGTATATAGTTGGTATATAGGGTGGGGGATATAGATGACTCTGTCTTCTTGTTGAAACTATTTTACATTTTTGGACAATCGCATTTTTTATTCAAAGTGTGGGTTTTTTTTAATTAAATGAACAAATGTTCACATGAAAGAATGAGAAAATAATAAGCTAAATAATTAAGTAAATGTTTTCCCTGTGCCTGCTCATTTCATTGTTAACCAATCGTGCAGTTATGATTATTTCAACTGTTATCCACAATGCCAAGTTGGCAATGTTCTCCCTTTATATATATATATATATATATATATATATATATATATATATATATATATATATATATATATATATATATATATATTACAGGTGTAGAAATGTACCTCATTTATGACACTAAATGAGATAATCTCTTGTCTGTTGCCTAATGGAGTTAAATTTCATTAAAATGTAGTATCAATGTGACATTATGGTATCCATACGTATATTCCATTATGTATTGAAATATATTCGTAATGTTTTGCACAAGTTAAGAGCGAACTAATCTACTACTTTGGCTACGACATTGTTCAGGAAAACCATGTTAGCTTAACAATGGATCTTAAGAGGTAGTTAAAGACACTCTTTGCCTTAAGAGGCTGGCAGGAAACCCACCCTAGATGTTTTTTTTTTTTACTGTCATTATAAAAACTATTCAGTGTTCAGATTTCCATCATGGAAAAATCTTCATGATGGAGGGATTTAAGCTTTACAGTTATTCTTTAACAATGTTTTTGGGTTTGTTTGGTTTTTTACCTTTTCAAGAAAGAGAAAAAAGAAAGGCTGGTGAAGGAATGACTGTTTATATAATGTAAGAAATAACAGAAATCTTGTTTCGAGGATGTTTTCCAAGATTAAATGTGCATATTGTTCTTTAATAAATTAAATTTGCACTCATTTGGCTTTTGGTATGAGAGGAATTTTCTTATCCCAAAGTTTTATTCCTGAGTTGATAGACACTTTATTGAACCACTTCTGTTATTCATAATAATAATGATAATAAAGGACCATGAAGCCTATGAAGCCTATCAAACTTCAGCACAATATAGCTGAAAATATATGAAGTACCTGTTCCTTCAAACATCCTTCAAGAAAAGATCTTCAGATAATGGAGGACTGTATCGAGCTGAATGTACTTTCAATCATTTCCGACACTGAATACTAAATACTGCATGCAAGCCACAATAAATCTCTCATTCGAAAATTATTTAATGAAATTTGCTCTCCCTACTTTGTATTCAAGAAGATTCCACTGTAATTTTCTCTTGCAATTGTAAAGTTGAAACTTTATAATATGTGACAAATCTTAATTAACTTTCTGTTGCACTTGGAAGCACAAGCTATATTACACAATTTTTATGTCTCAGATATAATTAAACAGTCATTTTTATAAGAAGCACAATCATTTACCCTCTTCTTTAAAAGCCTATACATCATCATGTGGCAATACATTTTCTTTTTTTCAAACGAGTAAGAGAAAGGCAATCTTAATGGGTTGATCCTTCTAGAATCATTTTAATTATGTAGGATTTTCTCTACAAGATTGATTTGAAGAAAGACATAGTAATACAAGTTGTACGTTCGACTGCATTAAATATTTGATATCGATTAAATTTTTATGATTAATGTCTTGGAAAGAATCATTTCCCCAAGCCGTGTACTTTTTTAATGTTGACTAAATTAATGACTTTATTCCTTTTCACAGAGATAACGACTTGCAGCTGCTCATTAGCCTTATTTTATTTTATATTTATTCACTTTTGATTGACCTTTCAAAGAAAGTACTGTATATTGTGTTGAAGTACAGTAGTGCAGCAGTAGAAATAGTTTTAATGTGCTATTGGGGCTATAGTTATGTCAACTGTGTGAAATAATTGGATTTAATTATGTTTTGCCTCAATACAGCATGCAGGAGGAAAGAATAATTCATGAAGCTGTGATTGCATTATACACCCACAGCTATAGTATTCAGGATTCTGTATGAATAAATGTTTGGATATTATAGTGTAATATAACATGCAGGCATACATCCTTCAAGAATTCATGGACTTTGGGCTGCATTGTAAATGTACAGGGTTTGTGTAAGCTTGTTTTATGCAACAAAAAGCTGTAAATCTTTAAATATAATTCATGTAACTTTGATTACATTATAAACCCTCAGCTGTCGTGTTCAGACTTTCTGTGTATATTTAATAGAGTAATAATATTTAAGCCTTTTGATTGGATTCTGATTGTTTGGAAGGTGTTAATTCGTTTTCTGTAACAACAGCCCTGACAAAAGTTCCCACTGTAATTCAAATCGTATGTTAATGTGCTCATTTTAATATGTCATTTAATTCACTAGCTTGTACAGACTTTTGTGGTGCACTTTATACAATCTAACTTGGTCTGATTGCTCAAGTTTGGGGTGGTGCTCACAATTACAGTTTTGCTTTCACATTCTTTCCAAGCCTTGGATCGACTGCATAATTCTATTAATGTTAGAAAACATGTTCATCCTTTCACCGTTTTTTTAATTATTTTCCTTTAGTACAGCATCAATTCCAAAAAACTGAGATGCTGTGTAAAATGTAAATAAAAACAGAACGCAATGATTCACAAATCATGGGAATCCTATATTTAATCGAAAATGGTACAAAGAAAACATATCAAATGTTGAAACTGAGAAATGTTATTGTTTTGTTTTTGTTTTTTATGCTTATTTTGAATTTGATGCCAGCAATTACATCAATCTTTTTCCTTGCTTATTTCAGTAAGACAACGCCAAATCGCTTTCTGCACATGACAAAACTGAATACCTCCGTAGTAAAAGAGTCTAGGTGCTAAACTGGCCTGCCTGCCACATGACATGGGTAGCTTATACATCTGGGAAGGCATCATTAATGCTGAATGATACACACACACACACACACACACACATTTCAGAGCAATATGCTGACATCCAGACAAAATCTTTTTTCAGGGAAGGCCTTCCTTCTTTCAGCAAGACAATGCCAAACCGCTTTCTGCACATATTAAAACTGCATGGCTCCGTAGTAAAAGAGTCTGGGTGCTAAACTGGCCTGCCTGCAGTCCAAACCTGTCACTCATTGAAGATATTTGGTGCATTATGAAGCACAAAATATGACAAAACAAACCCTGAACTGTTGAGCAACTGAAATTATATATCAGGCAAGAATGGGATGACATTTCAATTTCAAAACTACACAATTGATCTCCTCAGTTCCCAAACATTTACAGAGTGTTGTTAAAAGTAGATATGATGCAACACAGTGGTAAACATGCCCCTGTTGCAACTTTTTTGAAATGTGTCATTGCCATCAAATTCAAAATGAGCATATATTTTTCAAAAAACAATAAGATTTCTCAGTTTCAACATTTGATATGTTGTATTTGTACTATTTTCAATGAAATATATAATTTCCCTGATTTGCAAATTGTCGCATTTTCCCAACTTTTTTGGAATTGGGGTTGTAACAAGCCTCAAGTAGTGAAGAAGAGCACTTTTTGGATGCTTGGCATGCCATCATGCAGGAATACCTGTACACACGAAGCCGTTCTCATATAAGGAGATTTGTAGCCATGCAGCACAGCACAAGATGTGTGTTTTTCATCATGCTCTCAATGCAAGCATTCACACCACAAAGGTGAACTAATTACAGTTGTTCCAGTTGTGTGAAAGACTGCTTTTATATGTCAATAAGGTGCTCCATCTTCTTCACTGACCAGCCTTTCCAAAGCCATCAATGAAAGTAGAAACAGGATATAATGTGATGAGTTGAACCAAGCAAGTTGCCATGGTTTAATGGTTAGAGAAGCAGCTGTGGGACCAAAAGGCCACCAGTTTGAGTCACTAAACCAGCAGGAATGGCTGAAGTGCCCTTGAGCAAGGCACCTAACTGCTCTGGATAAGAGTGTCTGCTAAATGCCTGTAATGTAATGTTACTCAGAAAGCAATGCCAAGAGTGGATAGTTCTACACAGGACCAGAGATGGAAAACTTGAAGACCAGGATTAAAAACAGTCCAAAGTCTGCAAAAACTTGCACATGTGAAAACAACTGAGCAAGAGTGATCATTATAGTGAATATCAGCACTGCAAGTAATCAGTATAACCACATGATTACGAATGCAATATAAAACGGTTTTATAAATAAGAAATTAATACCGAGTGACTGAAATTTCAGACACAATACAGCCAAATAATTTGTTTATTTCTGCCACACTAGTGGAACTAGATCCCAAAGAAGACACACTCATTGATATACCCAGTTGGCTAGGTAGCTCATATTGATTTATACATTCCCATTAAGTGCTTCTGGCTTCCCTTTTTCCTTTTCATTTTCATCTGATGAGCTTTTGTATTTTATTTCAGAAGTTATATTCATGAAAAATGTATCAGTTGCCATGTCTGCAAAGATGTCGCTAACTCATCTCATCTCATTATCTCTAGCCGCTTTATCCTGTTCTACAGGGTCGCAGGCAAGCTGGAGCCTATCCCAGCTGACTATGGGCGAAAGGCGGGGTACACCCTGGACAAGTCGCCAGGTCATCACAGGGCTGACACATAGACACAGACAACCATTCACACCTACGGTCAATTTAGAGCCACCAGTTAACCTAACCTGCATGTCTTTGGACTGTGGGGGAAACCGGAGCACTCGGAGGAAACCCACATGGACACGGGGAGAACATGCAAACTCCACACAGAAAGGCCCTCGCCGGCCACGGGGCTCGAACCCAGGACCTTCTTGCTGTGAGGCGACAGCGCTAACCACTACACCACCGTGCCGCCGTCGCTAACTCTATTATAGTAACTGTTTCGGTAGCCATGTTTTCATTAACCTGCTTAATACACAATTTGAAATTGTGAACTAAAAAAGGAGTAATGGAAACATGAATTTCCAAAAAAAATCTCAAATATCAAAAAATAAAAAAATAGGTACCCTATGAGAACATGTGGCTTATAAATAAAATTGTTTTCTGATACCGTGTCCATACAGTAAATATAACATACTGTATATATTTACTCTATGAGGCAGTAACCACAAAAATTAACAATTTAAAAATCACAGAAGTAAAATATACCAAGTCTCTGTACTTTAAATTATTTTACTCTTACCTCCTACAGTTTTTGAAATTGAAACCTCCGAACTGAGGCTGACATACACATGCTGTCGCCATGACCCAAACTCTTATTTTCCAGAAATGGCCCGGTGCTAGAGCTCAGTGGTCTCAATACTCTTTGATAACTTCCCGTAACAACTCAGAAGTGTGTCACATCGACATCACACATGGGACCACTGGCCGAAGAAGGTGAGGAAAGGGGGACAACCTGGAGTATATTTTAAAATAGGAACGCACTTTCCCTCGGTAATAAGCATAAACATGTCTGAAAGCGGGAGCACGGTGGTGTAGTGGTTAGCACTGTCGCCTCACAGCAAGAAGGTCCGGGTTCGAGCCCTGTGGCCGGCGAGGGCCTTTCTGTGTGGAGTTTGCATGTTCTCCCCGTGTCCGCGTGGGTTTCCTCTGGGTGCTCCGGTTTCCCCCACAGTCCAAAGACATGCAGGTTAGGTTAACTGGTGACTCTAAATTGAGCGTAGGTGTGAATGTGAGTGTGAATGGTTGTCTGTGTCTATGTGTCAGCCCTGTGATGACCTGGCAACTTGTCCAGGGTGTACCCCACCTTTCGCCCGTAGTCAGCTGGGATAGGCTCCAGCTTGCCTGCGACCCTGTAGGGGATAAAGTGGCTAGAGATAATGAGATGAGATGAGATGTCTGAAAGTGATTCCTTTAGTCTAGTCCATTTATTTCAAATGGTGAATTGAATTGTATACACTCACTGGCCATTTTAATCGGAGCACGTTTATGCATATGCGCAGTGTGCAGTGCGTGATTGTTACACTCATTCTTACATTCTTACAACACGATGGCATGGTGGCTACTGCCTCTGTATGAGGCAGTAGCCACAAAAATGCTTGCATGAGGTGATTTTTTCAGACAATTCAAAGACCTATTGCAAGATAGCTATCGCAATTGTGTTTCGTCAAAAGTTTTAAAATATCATTAATTATTTTGCAAAAACCTGCAATGGAAACGTGGCTAGTGGGGCTTTTGCTAGAATTGGAATTGTATGTGGGGAACACAGACAAGACAGAACTCACTGATACACACATACACCTTTCCATCCAACAGGGGATGGGTTCTTGAACCGGTTCCAGTCAGGATTCTTTGAACCTTGGTGCAAAGCGAACCAGCCCACATTTTCACCAGTTTTGAGAGGAACTGTTGTAATCAATGATGCATCATGAACGTAGGGTGTTGTACAGTTCGCAATGGGAGTAAACAGTAGGAGCAAGATGGCGGTGCACATTGATGACCTGCGTGTTTTCGTTCTGCTACTGCAGATACTGTTTTCAGTCCATTTTTTCTGAAGATGTATCCATTTCCATTGTTTTCTCCATTGCTGCGCTCTGCTTCCTCTCCAAATTAATGACACACCCATTCATGTTGTCATGGTTCATGCTGGAAAAACCAGCTATATTTTGATTCCCACTGGGAACCAACTTTTCAGGTTCCGAACTGATTGATTTTCGGTCAAAATTCTCTGAAAAGTTCAATATTCGGTGCGCAAATCAGAAGAGAACCTGTTCTCTGTTGGTCGAAAATGGTGATTGTATAATATCCCAGTGCTGTTATATGAAATATTAGTACTCTTGGAACATCGTCTAATCAAATTAATGGACGTGGAACTAACTGCTGTAATAATATTTGTTCTATCCACATTCACTGGATATGAGCAATTGCACACTCTGATTGGCTACTCTACTACTAGACTATCAGCTCATACTGTATACCATGAGTAGAGAAAAACAAAATGGTGGAGCATGTTGCTGAACCAACCAAGAATGAAATAAAAACTCTACTTGAAAACAAAACCCCAAAAATTATCAAGTATTTAAAAGAAACAAAAATAGCTAAAAGAATACAGTTTTTCTTTTTTCACCCAATATCTCCTGTTCCACACTTTAATCCAGTAGGTGGCGATAATGCATCTTTAAGTTGGTTTGCCAACCGCCAAAAAACCCTAAAGAAGAAGAAGAAGAAAACCAAAAAATACAAAAAAGCAACAAAATATGGAATCAAATTATTTGATGGTAAGAACATATCTTTTTTAATTTTTCAAGGATTATTATTATTATAGAATTTTTCACAAATTGCTACTGTCATGTCACCAATTTGTTTACATTCTAAGCGAAAATGATTTTGTCAGACGTTTTGTATAAAGTTTTTATTTATTGAATTTGCAAAAAGTAAAAATAAACATGTTCTGTTTCTCAAATTTCAGTGAATGTGGATCAAATAAAACAGTTATTCCATTCAATATCGTCGTACATGGCTTCTAGTTAACTCGGTGCTATGTGCCTCGTCGACTATTAGCTCATGTACGACTCGATTTCATGTAATAACTGTTAAATGTATTGTAAAAACAGGAAAGACATATTTGGGCATCTCCAGCGTCAGTATTTGGTAAAAGGTATAACTGTTCTGGGAAAGTCTTCAGGACAGATGATTATGGTCTTTGCGGTTTCTCAGTTATGTGACAAGTTTTCACTTGTTCACTTTTTACTACGGATATTGCTCACTTATTAATTTCAAATGAGTGAAAAATCAGAGGCTCAGTAGAGAACCACTGTTTATAGCTCCTATAATGTAAGTGATAACAGGAACTAAGGTATGTTTCATGGAAATTCCACATCATTGAATGTAACAATAAATATGTAAAGTTAGTTTGTTTTTTTTTTCTCTTTTTTATCAGTCATCTAATTTTTGGGTTTGTTTACCTGACATGTTTCGACGTACAACTTCCGTCTTCCTCAGAGTGTCACCAGATGTTAATTGGTGACACATCTTTTATCAGCTGCTGTTTCTGAAGGCGTGGCCTTCCTGTCTGGTTTGACAGGTTGGTCACGCCTTATACTGTCTGTTCGTCCCCTGCAAGATGTCACTCCAGGTATGGGAGAGCATGTATGCTCCCTCATCCCGGTTGATGGTCCTCGGGCTTCGCTTACGGATCTCTATGGCCTCCCTGATCCAGCGCTGATGTTTATTATCTTCTGTGCGGATGACTCTGGCATTCCCCCAGTCCATAATGTGATTTTCCCTTTTACAGTGATCTGTTATAGCTGACTTATAATTTTCCTGTTGTGCCTTTTCTTTTATTGTTCGGGTTTGTCTTGTAGCTGTCTCCTTTTCGCACTCTTTAGCATGAGGAAGACGGAAGTTGTACGTCGAAACATGTCAGGTAAACAAACCCAAAAATTAGATGTCTGATAAAAAAGAGAAAAAAAAAAACTAACTATATTTAATATAAGACATAATGAACGTAATCGAAAGAATAAATATGTAAACTGTATGAAGCATCAAATAGTAATTGTGGTACGAGAAGAATAAAACACTTCAGGAGATGGTGTTATAGGAAAACAATCAACTGCAGGGTAGTAACAGTGATTCTACTTTGGGTCACGCTGCATCACACCACACCACTGTGTCGCTGAATATTTTCCCCGTAGTGTTTTATTCATTATTGCTTTATATCTAAGGTACATTTGTGATGATGGTATTTTAATATTTCAGCATTTGTTGTCTTGAGCTACTCACCTTACTACATCCTCTTTCTGCTTTTCTGCTCATGATAACCAAACACATACTGTATGAAGTGTGTGTGTGTGTGTGTGTGTGTGTGTGTGTGTATAGGAGGAGGTGTGAGTCACAGCATCTAGCTGTGTAAATCTTAATGATATTGGCTCGATCTCCTCAGGGGAAAAAGCCACTCGGATGCCAGCTCCTATATCACACAAACCAAATGGTGCAAATGTAATCTCTCTCGCTGCAACACACTCTTCTGTTTTTCACTTTATTGAACCGGTGAGTTTTGTCTGAGCTGCTGCCAATGATGCACCATTTTCATAGTGTTTTCTTAATGTGAATTAAATATCGCCATCATTTTCTGTGCACACTGTAAAAAATGTCCGTAGAATTAACAGTGAATTTATGTAAAATCATGACATAAAAAAACTGTAAATACAAAAACAATGAAGCAGTGTGTAATTTACATCAATATACTGTAAAACTCCTCACCAAATACCACTGTTAATTTAACAGTAAGAATATGTTGAATTGATCATATTTTTTTGTAGAATTTACAAATTGTTGTAGTTTAAACACAGACAAACTGTAATACTAAAACAGAATGTGATAGTTAAAATTACATCATTGCCCTGTTAAAAAAATAAAAACATGCCCACCGTCGTGGCTCAGTCGACTAAGGCGTCATGCCATGAATCCGGGGACCCGGGTTTGATTCTGACCTGAGGTCATTTCCAGATCCCTCCCCGTCTCTCTCTCCAGCTCATTTCCTGTCTCTGCACTGTCCTATCCAATAAAGGTAAAAAAATTCTAAAAAAAATATATATCTGTCTAGTAGATCATTGCTTGTAACCATCATTTTGAATCATTGTTTATTGTACAATGAATATCCGTAAAATTAACAGTTATGTATTGATTATTGTACATTGAATACTTGTAAAATTGAACATTTTCAAACTGTTGTTTTTACAAGTGTTGATATACCTTACCGTAAAGCCATATACACTGTCACTGTATTTTTTACGGTGAAAAAATGGCAACCACAGCTGCCAGTTTTTCACTGTAAATTTGACAAGATTTTTTTTACAGTGCAGATTTTTTCCCCCTTCTTGCCAATTCAGAAGTAAGGTTTAAAAGAAAGCTCATATATCAAAATGTACAGCACGGGAATAAGAGAATGGTTAAATACATGAAGATAATAATATGGTGCGGAAACCTGGTGTACAGTCATGGAATAAAAAGTGTACTTGATTGTTCTTGGACTCTTTTCCCCAAGAAACCTCTCATTTAAGGTTCTACACAGAAACTTAAAGGGTTCAAATAAGCTTACCAACCATTTAGGGGGTTTTTAATTTGCGCTAGCAGCGCTGGCACAAATTGTTACTCTCACTCAGGATCGTATAGACCCCTTCGCAGTAAACGTCATTCATACGTAAGAGGAAATTGCGCGTGCAGCCTGGACTCAAAAAAGACTCAGCGACGGTCAGACTGACTTTTGGCGACGGTAGAGACGAGAAGAAATATTTGGAAGAAATGCCGAGTTGTTGTGTTGTCGGGTGTCAGAATCGTAGCAGTGATGGGGTTAAAATGTACAGAATTCCAGCAGGATCTCACCCATTCCAAAAAAAAATCGCCGACGTCTATGGCTACAAGCCATCAAACGTGTAGACTGGGATGAAAGCACTATCAAAAATGCGCGGGTTTGCAGCGCCCACTTCATCACAGGTAAGATCAGGCTATTTATTAAATCTTTCTTTTTTATTCTTTCTAGTCTTCGTTTATTGATGTAGCAAAATACTTTGGCAACGTTTGTCTGATTAGCTGGGTCATAGTTACACAATGTAATGAATATTGCTAGCATGTTAACTTAGCTTTGCATGCAATTTTGTTTGTAGGAGATTACTTACCCTGCCATACATGTGCAATTGGCTGTCAAAACGTAGCCTTCCAGCTTGTTGTATACCACCCAGGCTTCATACATAGCAACCTTCTGACCTTGACGCTGACTTGGTAAGATTTTTGACTTCAGAGCACAGAAGTTTTCATCAATTTCAGTGTAAAACACGTTCTGTACATGCCCGCACATAACATAATCATATGCGTCTAAAGACTTGTAGGCACGATGTTTTTCGTGGGTGTACACTGAAGTCTTGTCAATAAGGTACGAGTATATATCTGGCCATTGTATACCAGGGAACTTACTAACATCGTCCGTCCACTCTTTAATTAAATACAGATCTGGTAGGCGATGTCCACTTGTTAGAGTTAACTTATTTATGTAGCATTCTCGATCTTGTAACGACAATTGTTTTGCATAATCTGACAGCTCATAATGCCGGTCTATAGACCCTTTTCAGTCACGTGACCTTCGTAAACGCGACCGCCATTTTGGACATGTAGTGGACTTCGGCTTGAATCAGTTTGAATGCGAGGAAGGCGACAAACGAAAAACATAAAAGAAAAAGGAGCGAGATGCAGAAAACACCTTCACTATCCAGCGACGTAGGGCATTTACAGGGCGAGCAGAGGGAGAGGTATTTGCAAAAATTGAGGTTAGCAGGCTTAGAGAACGACGTTTACCTGCTTCCACCAGGATTGTTCACTGACGTATGGAAGTACACGAAGCCCTCGTCTTTACCTGACTTCGGCCCACATGATCTGTATACCTATGTCGTTAAAAACCCATCGCCATACACATACACGCCAACATCCGAGGTTCCGGAGCGCGCTCCGGCTTGCTCCAGGAGTGCTCCGGCCGAGGTTCCGGAGCGCGCTCCGGCTTGCTCCCCCTCAAATTAAGCAGTGCGCTCCGGCTTGCTCCCCCTCAAATTAAGCAGCGCGCTGCTTAATTTGAGGGGGAGCAAGCCGGAGCGCACTGCTTAATTTGAGGGGGAGCAAGCCGGAGCGCGCTCCGGAACCTCGGACGTTGGCTCCGGCAGCTATTTACACTGGATCCGGTGTAAATAGCTGCCGGATCATAATTACAGTAAACTAATAAATACAGTAAAGGAAAAACTTGAGACTGAAAGGTTTTAACAGTCATCCAAATGACTGAACGTAAACATTGCTACAGTAACATACCAGCTACTTGTTGACATTAGCTAGTCAACAATAGCTACTACAGAAGAACAAAGAGGTTACAATGGGTTATTTTAACCTATTTGGTTACACACTCGCCGCCACAGAATGTTAACAGCAATGTAATGCCTTTTCTGGCTAATTTTATTCGTCTTACCTCCAACAAAGTGGTCACTACACAAGCGTTGGTATGCCGAGGGCTGCCAATCTTTCCTGTTAATGGCCGCTATCCATCTTCTTGGTTGGGATCCGATAAAATGATAAACCTTGCCTTGTTTGTTGATGGTTACTACATCCAGGTGCACAACAATATAGTGGCATGATGGAAGTCTTGCTGAAAGTAAAAACTTTCTTTGCTGCCATTCCTCAATGTTGGCTGTGGTAAACTACTGGTAGTACATGTCCAAAATGGCGGCCGCGTTTGTCGTGACGTCACGTGAAAAGGGTCCATAGGCAGCGCCATTGTTTCTGAGTCCAGGCTGCGCGCGCATCCTAGCAACGGTCGGTTTGTTTACAAACATGCGAAGGGGTCTATACATTGTTATTCTTATTATTCTCCTAACATATTTAAGATGCTATTTCTACCTCAGTTTTCAACCAATCATCACCAGATTTCACATGAAGATCACCTCTGGGCTGAATAATGTTGCTATGACTTTTGGTGCTGATCTGGATCACCAAACCAGAATGATCCATGAAAAACAGGATTTTTTCCTCACTAAGCATCATTCTCTATCTCTTACTATTCCAGATCTATAGGGTACAGTGACCAGACGTCTCGGGTTGTAAGAGCTAGAGCAAATCACTGTGACTTTAATCACAGTATCAAGCTAGTGATTAATTTGTGCTAGCAGCGCTGGCGCAAATTGTTACTCTCACTCAGGATCTTTCTACTTTATTATTATTATTATTATTATTATTATTATTATTATTATTATTATTATTATGCCATTTCTTCAGTTTTTAACCAATCATCACCAAATTTCACATGAAGAATACCTCTGGGCTGAATTACATTGCTATGACTTTTGGTGCTGATCTGGATCACTGATCCAGAATAATCCATGAAAAACAGGATTTTTTTTCAGTCACTTATAACTCTGTCAATTTTCATGATTTTTTTCAATCAGTTTTTTTTTTTTATTTGTTCAGGGTCACAGGGCGCAACTTTTCCTCACTAAGCATCATTCTCTATCTCTTATGCCGCTTTTCCACTACAAACGTGGCTGAGCCGTGCCGTGCTGAGTCGAGCTGAGCGGGGCTGTTGGAGTTGCATTTCGACTACAACCGCGCTGAACCGTGCTGGCTGGAAGTGGGTGGACACATTGGGTGGAGTTAGCGAAAGTGGGTGGACGTCACGTGATGTCGTTAAGCAGCGCAAACAGTGACATCAGTGACAGTGGCGGAACAAGTCAAAGCCGGGCCGGGGGCGGGGCAAATGACCGGGCCCTTTATTAAAGCTTATCATAACATCATTTTAGGCTACAAAATGTCCGCAACTGCGGTGTTTACCAATTTCAACACTACCGGGTGCAACTATGTTATTTAGTACATCAAGTCCTTCAAACGAACATGTAACTCAGAAACAAAAAACATTAGGATACTGTACATGGCTCATAATAAAACATCAATAGCCTATACTGCGCACATTATTTGAAGGGCATACGAATGAGCGCTCAGAGGTTGCAACGGTGACAGGAAGAGTCAGACATAAAAGGAGGGCGGTGCAAACCTCACTGAATGCACTGTGTTTACCAATTTCAACACTACCGGGTGCAACTATGTTATTTTGTACATTAAGTCCTTCAAACGAACATGTAACTCAGAAACAAAAAAAAATTAGGCGACATACTGTACATGGCTCATAATAAAACATCAATAGCCTACTGCGCGCATTATTTGAAGGGCATACGACGAGCCTTGCGCTCCGCGAACTCGTCCACGATGCTCTGTATGTCACTGATTCAGTGAGCTTTTAAGCGGTAGTCTCACGACCCGAATAGTAAACAATAAACATGGAGGACATGGAGTCGTTAGTGTTGCTGGTCTTGGTGCTGTGGCTTGTTGTCACCGACAACGCCAACAGATACTGGCAAGAGCGTATAGATGAGGCGAGGCGCATAAGGCTTCAGAAATTCTCGTAATT
Organism: Neoarius graeffei; assembly: GCF_027579695.1. Taxonomy (NCBI): domain Eukaryota; kingdom Metazoa; phylum Chordata; class Actinopteri; order Siluriformes; family Ariidae; genus Neoarius; species Neoarius graeffei. The sequence goes on along the minus strand of NC_083595.1, from coordinate 47,072,166 downwards.
TGTAATTCTTCTTCTTCCGTGTTTGCGGTGTTTACAGATCCCAGCGCACTCGCGGGGCGTGTGTGGGCATGTGAGGACAAGCCTCCTCACCAATCAGTGCACAGGGGAGTGTCTGCTCACGCCCCCAGCCTCACTCGGCACGGTTTGGCTCGCTTCAGCCCCACTCCAAAACGGTGCGAGTTTTAGGGGCTAAGCAGGGCTGAAACGAGCTGAGTCGTGCTGGTTTTTGGTAGTCGAAACGCGAGCCGTGTCGGGCTGAAGTGAGCTGAAGCGAGCTGAAAAAGGGTAGTGGAAAAGGGCCATTAGTGTTCTGGATCTATAGGGTATGGTGACCAGACGTCCGGGTTTGTAATAGCTAGCACAACTTACTGTGACTTTAGTCAGTCTCTATCTAGTTGTTGTTTGTTTGTTTGTTTGTTTGTTTGTTTGTTTGTTTGTTTTCAAAAAGAATAAAATGATGAGTCTGTCAATACTGTATAATAATAAAATGTAGTTCATGAACAGTTATTTCCAAAAATGAAAGACAAAATTGTGTCAGTGTTATATATTTCATTCATGTATCATGAATTGCTCTACATATTTAAATCCAGTAAATTCAAAGCATCCTTGTTTGTTTGTAACACTACGCATGAGGTGTGAATACACCTTGGATGGGACAAGAGTCCATCACATAACACCATGCTTACACACATCTACACACTCATTCACATGCAAAGGCAATTTAGAGTCAGCAATGCACCTTCTGGCATGTTTTTGGGACGTTGGAGGAAGCCAGAGAAACCCAGAAGAAACCTGAGGGAGATAATAAACAGGCACTCAGCCAAGTTCAGATTAAATTTATGTGAAGAAAAAGACAGGATTGTGAATAGACAAAGGTTTACAGCTACTATGGCATAAGCGATAACAGGTACTACCTGTGAATGATTAAAAAGTATGATGTTAAAGGAGAACTGAAGGCAATTTTTTTTTATTATAAAAATTCTATTTCTCTCATTTTATTAAATATAGGAATGCATTTTTGATCGCTATTTTGTCGCTGCTATAGCAAGTTATGAGTGAAATATGCTCTGTAATATATCAGTCCATATGTCAAAGCAATGGCCATAAACGAGATTCGTTGAGACCTGTGCGAGACATCGTAGGACGGAAGTAAAACGTACAGTGGAAATCAAAGTGACCAACATCTGCCAACGTTGTCAAAAGACGTGCACGCCCTCTTTCGAATGCTGATGTAATCAAGCCGGAAGTTTTATTTGTTTTGATAGCAATCAGGAAAGTTTGAAAAAAGTAGGCAGTAATCGTCATTTAAACTCATTTTTGTGCAATATTTCATTTGGAAAACAGCTTTAAAAATGGCAGCACTGACACCTGGCTGACACTTCACACTTCGAAGTCTCGCACAAGTCTCGTGAAGATCGCGTGGATAAGCGACGCCTGCTGTGGACCAAACGAACTACATTCAATATGGCTAAAAACCGAATAGGCCGATAAGTATAATATTTAATTGCAATTAGTTGCCAATATGAGTCATGATATATGGTTACTAAAACCAAAAACGTAACTGAATAACACATTAATTAGTTAAATATAATACTTAGATAGACGACAGACAATTACTGATCTAAAAGCAAATCGAAACATGTTTATTCACTCTGAGTCGCTTCTTCGTCCTTGTTGTCGTAAAGTTGTGTCGAGAGCTTTACAAAAGAAGGCAGTGGCACATATGACATCACACACGACCAATAAATCGCTGCGAGCTAATGGTGGACGAACTTTTGGTGATTTTCAGAACAGAATTCAGATGCAAAAAAAGTTCTTTTTCGAACCTTTTACAAACTATTTGAGCATATCACTCACAGAAAACCCGGGATTTTATGACGTCATTTTTGTCAGACTAGCACTTTAAATCTCGAAACATGTTGTGTGTTCACAACGCAAGCTAGCAATTGATTTCATTATGGAATAGTCCGAATAAAAAATTAGTTTTTTTATGCGTTTATTCTAACAAACCCTTGTCGATAATTAAACTGATGGTGTAATTGTTTAGTTTCAGTTTATTTATTTAGTGCTTAATTCATTTGTCCCTGAGCTTATTTTAGTCGAATATAAATTCATACAAATTTACCATTATGTAGATCTTCAAAGCTGTCTTCGTCAAGTGATTTTTTTTTTTTTATATCTTACGCTTCCCAGAATTTTATCAGTTGATACATTTCTTTTGGTTCCATTCATGTTGAAATTGGTACAACAGCTTAAGCACTGGACATGTTATATTCTGTGTCAAAGGTCTCTCTCTCTTCCTGTGGAAAAACAGAAAACCCATTTAGGCTGGAGGAGCAGACGAGGACGGGCCTGACAGGTGGGAGAAATAGACTTTCTTTTTTTAAACCCATCTGTAGATATTGGACCATGCTGGAGACACGTTACGGTGGTTAGTTCTATGACTTGAGCTTGGTTGAGCTTATAAAGGCAGGGTGGAAAAAAAGAAAAAAAGCTGCTGTGTTAGAAGGTAGAAGTAACTTTCCACCATAAAACAGCATTTACCCTGGAAGGAATGTTCGAGATTGCCAGCTGAGTTCATACATTTGAGAAATGTGCATCGCAGCTTGCTAGGAGAAGTATATTGCCTACACATATCAGTATTCTATCGGGATCAGAATGGCCAAAAAATAATCTCTTGATCATTTCAATTTAGCTTCTTGAACAGGCTGAACAGAGTCCACAATGTCATTTGAGGGGGGGAAAAGTACTTTTCTCCATCCACTGCTCACCGTTTACTCTTTATCTATCTGTCAGGAAACTAAACCTTTCCCAATTCCCTAGTTCATTATCATCAATAAGTCAAATACAGTCTCTCCTTCACAGCTAAATCATGCATGGTTGTATCATGCAGTACCATTTCTGTGTAATATAAACCAATTTACTTCCCTCTCTCCATTGCAGATAGTATTAAACAATGCCCTATGAGTATACAGCTGTCTCAAAGGGAATGATTTATTGCAGAGAGCCGAGTCTTTGCGTCGCTCTGTGAAGCTGTGCAGTGTAAAATAAGCTCATTTATATTCCATATTGCCCGAACTGCCTCACTTAATATTCCTGTCAACGAACACTGGGCGGAGGATTCGCTCAAATTCAAATGTACTATAAAGACACCTGTCCATGGCTTTGAGGATTGTACGAACATTATTAAACACATTTCATCATGTTGAAGTAATGTGTTGGGAAACAGGTTAAGGAGGCGTTTTAGATGCTGTAGTTTGAGATTTCCTAATCATTCTTCTCAAGCGGTGCTGTGTTTTTAAAGATATCAGTAACTCGTAATAATGCCTCGTAAAGCTCTAATAATGTGCTGTAATTAATTCCTAACAATCGTGTCATAATGCAAAATGTGACTGTTCATTATTATTCCATGTTCTCTACTATACCGCCTTTATAACTAATAATGACCTGTGCATAATTAAAGCAATTTAAAAAAAGAAAGAAAACAGGTACAAACTCATAATTCCAGATTAATATGGATTTATTATTATGACATTACATTTTCAAACTTAGTAATGAACCCTGTAAGTTGTTTTTCAATCAATTAATCTAGGGTTAAGGGTTTGTAATGTCAGGTTTTTATAATTATTAATAAATATTACAGCTGCTTTATAAGCCTAAACAAATGATTATTAGTTTTAAAGGGGAACTGAAATCATTTTTAAATTTGCTTTATTTATAATTAACGTGTTATTCAATTACATTTTCAGTTTTAGTAACCTTATATCGTGACTCGTATTGGCAACTAATTGCAATTAAATATTATATTTATCTGCCTATTCGGCTTTTAGCCATGTTGAATTTAGTTCGTCTGGTCCACGGCAAGCGTCGCTTATCCACGCGATCTTCACGAGACTTGTGCAAGACTTCAAAGCGTGAAGTGTCAGCCAGGTGTCAGTGCCGCCATTTTGAAAACTGTTTTCCAAATGAAATATTGCACAAAAACGAGTTTAAATGACGATTACTGCCTACTTTTTTCAAACTTTCCTGATTGCTATCAAAACAAACAAAACTTCCGGCTTGATTACATCAGCAATCGAAAGAGGGCGCACGCGTCTTTTGACAACGTTGGCAGATGTTGGTCATTTTGATTTGCGCTGTACATTTTATTTCCGTCCTACGATGTCTCGCACAGGTCTCAACGAATCTCGTTTACAGCCATCGCTTTGACATATGGACTGATATATTACAGAGCATATTTCAAACACTCATAACTTGCTATAGCAGCGACAAAATAGCGATCAAAAATGCATTCCGATATTTAATAAAATGAGAAATTGAATTTTGACAATAAAAAAATTTGCCTTCAGTTCTCCTTTAAAATTTACAGTTTGGCTCATGGCATAATAATGAATAGTGACATTTGCTTTATGATATGATATGGAGTCTCCCATCAGGCCGATGGATGAATAGGCAATCAGGTTATTTGTCCATGTGAGTCCATATGTGTGAGTAGAGTCCAATTCTTGACACACAGGATTTCCCACAGGTGTTGCAGAGAAAGACATCTATGGGAGGTGTGCCTTGCTTGCGCCGCTCTCGTTTCTCCTTTATGGCCAGTTTTCTTTTTTTTTTCAAAAGCTTTGATGCCCATAGAGCACAACTGTCTCCAGTATGGGCAGTCAAGAACATGGTATTCCCAAGAGTCAATGTCTATGTCACAGGCTTTGAGGCTTGTCTTCAAAGTATCCTTGTAGCATTTGCATGGTCTTCCAGGATTTCAGTGTCCCTGTTTCAGCTGACCAGGCAACAACATCTTGGGTATCCTGGAGTCTTCCATGCGGACGACATGTCTTGTCCAACGCAGCTGGCTCTGAACTAACAGGCTTTCTATGCAGGGCAGTCCACATTTCTCCAGGACCTCCAAGTTGGAGACCTTCCCTGTGTCTGAAATCGCTCCCTACTGACTATATAGGGTACTATATAGTGGGGACGCCATTTTGTAGTGCTGTCCGAAACCTTAGTGAGGATTATTTACACCCTATATAGTGCACTCAAAGTATCCCACAATGCATCACGAAAAGTAGTGTACAACGATGGTCACTAACTAAAGCAATATATCCCATCATGTATTGCGGTCGCACTGAAAGATATCAAATTAAAAGTCTCAAATTTGACTTAACAAAAGGCAGCGGCAAAGAAGAAAGTATTCAGCCTTGAAAGATGCAGGTACTTTGCATTGATTAATGTGGGAAATGCGCTCAGTATAATATGGATTTATCACAAAAATACACTACCGTTCAAAAGTTTGGGGTCACTTTGAAATGTCCTTATTTTTGAAAGAAAAGCACTGTTCTTTTCAATGAAGATCACTTTAAACTAATCAGAAATCCACTCTATACATTGCTAATGTGGTAAATGACTATTCTAGCTGCAAATGTCTGGTTTTTGGTGCAATATCTCCATAGGTGTATAGAGGCCCATTTCCAGCAACTCTCACTCCAGTGTTCTAATGGTACAATGTGTTTGCTCATTGCCTCAGAAGGCTAATGGATGATTAGAAAACCCTTGTACAATCATGTTAGCACAGCTGAAAACAGTTGAGCTCTTTAGAGAAGCTATAAAACTGGCCTTCCTTTGAGCAGATTGAGTTTCTGGAGCATCACATTTGTGGGGTCGATTAAATGCTCAAAATGGCCAGAAAAATGTCTTGACTATATTTTCTATTCATTTTACAACTTATGGTGGTAAATAAAAGTGTGACTTTTCATGGAAAACACAAAATTGTCTGGGTGACCCCAAACTTTTGAACGGTAGTGTACATGCATGTATTTATTATTTTGAAAACCCACCAGCCGACTGATCTGGCATGTTTTAACTGTGCGACAGTAATGATGTAAATACCAGCACAACGGACTAGTGTCTGAAAGTGTTTTTTCATTTTACCAATGAGCTCACTATATAGTCCTCTATATAGTGATTCCCTATGTAGGGAGTAGGGAGTAGTGAACGAGTGAGTGATTTCGGAGACAGGGCTTGTCTTCGCAGGCATCTCTGATGGAACTGCTCGAGCAGCTGGATGTGGCGACGATAGGTTGTCCAGGACTCTGAGCAGTACAGTAAGGTGCTCAAAACGGCAGCTCTGTAGGTGGCTACTTTTGTGCCGAGCTTGATGCCTTTGTTGTTCCAGAGTCTGTTGTTAAGCCTGCCATAGGCCTGGCTTGCTTTAGCGATGCACAGTGCCACTTCTGCATTGAGGGATCCATTGCTACAGATCGTACTTCCCAGGTAACAGAATCTGTCGACAGAGCTGATTTCTGTGTTGTCAATCTTAATCACAGGAGGAGGTATGGCACACATGTGTTGCACAGGTGCTGCTTGGTACATGGGCTCCATTTTGCTGAGGCTGATCGTGAGTCCAAATCGTTTGCAGGCGACTGCAAATCTGTCTGTTGTGCACTGTACCGTATGTCCTTATGTGTATGAGCAGCAAGGGCGCAGTCGTCGGCGAAGAGAAACTCTCATAGGAGTGCCTCAAACACTTTTGATCTGGCCTGCAGCCGTCTTAAGTTAAAGGAGAACTAAAGTCATTTTTAAATTTGCTTTATTTCTTAATTAACGTGTTATTCAATTACTTTTTCGGTTTTAGTAACCTTATATCGTGACTCGTATTGGCAACTAATTGCAATTAAATATTATACTCATTGGCCTATTTGGTTTTTAGCCGTGTTGAATTTAGTTTGTTTGGTCCACGGCAGGCGTCGCTTATCCGCGCGATCTTCACAAGACTTGTGCGAGACTTTGAAACGTGAAGTGTCAGCCAGGTGTCAGTGCCGCCATTTTGAAAACTGTTTTCCAAACAAAATATTGCACAAAAACGAGTTTAAATGACGATTACTGCCTACTTTTTTCAAACTTTCCTGATCGCTATCAAAACAAACAAAACTTCCGGCTTCATTACGTCAGCATTCGAAAGAGGGCGCGTGCGTCTTTTGACAACGTTGGCAGATGTCGGTCACTTTGATTTCCGCTGTACGTTTTACTTCCATCCTACGATGTCTCGCACAGGTCTCAACGAATCTCATTTACGGCCATTGCTTTGACATATGGACTGATATATTACAGAGCATATTTCAAACACTCACAACTTGCGTAGCTATCAAAATGCATTCCTATATTTAATAAAATGAGATAAATAGAATTTTAATAATAAAAAATGTACCTTCAGTTCTTTAAAAAGCTTGCCATATGTGCAGAACTGAATGTAGATGCCGCCGTCACAGTCTTTGAAGGCGTCAATCAACATTGCCGCAAAGTAGATTGAGAACAGGGTGGGGGCCAAGACACAGCCCTGTTTTACACCATTTTCCACTGGGAACGGGTCCGAGATGTCTGCATTTTCCTGTACTCTGGCTTGCATGCCAATGATGCAATGAGTTGGATGAGGCTCTCTGGGCATCCAAATTTGTGGAGAACCTTCCACAAACCCTTCCTGTTTATTGAATCAAATGCCTCAGTCAGATCAACAAACATCACATGAAGCTCTTTGTTTTACTCTTGACACTTTTCCTGCATCTGGCGGACAGCAAAAACCATGTCACATGTTCCCCTGCCTGAGCGGAAACCACATTGAGCTTCTGGGATAATGGTGCCCGAGACGTGGTCACTAAGTCTGTTCAGTATAACGTGGGCAAGATCAGGGAATTATTAAAGCACATTAGAGCTTTCTGAGGCATTATTAGAGTTCCTAAAATGCTTACAAGGAATTATTATGAACTTACAAAATTAAAAGTACAGTTAGAACGATTTATGAATATTGCATCTTTCAAAATGTTAATTAAAATAAATTAAACATTCTCTCAACCTACATATTCAGGCCTTTATATATAAATGAATTTGAGCCGTATAAAAGTATGCGTAAAGTGACGTTCTTTATTTTCAATAACATTTTTATCCATAATGATGTGACTAATGAGAATGGCACAGCAGTGTCATTTTGTACTCGGACACAATTCACAATTCATGTCACTTTAACTGAAAGATGACTTGATGTAGCTTTATGAAATGTGTAGGCACAGAACATAACCCATCCTGAAAAAAGATATATATTATACTGCCTGGATATTTAAACTAAAAATACACTTACCAATCACTTTAAGAGGAACTTGTTCTTGATTCTAAGATCCCTGTTCTTGGCTGCAGGAGCAGAACCCAATGTGTTCTTCTGCTGTTGCATGCTGAGATGCTTTTCTGCTCACCACGGTTGTAAAGAGTTGCTATGACTTACTATATCCTTCCTGGCAAAAAAAAACTCGAACCAATCTGTCCATTTTCCTCTGACCTCTCTTATCAACAAGGCATTTGTTTTTTGTTTCCACCCACAGAAGTGTAACTCATTCAACTTAATGTTTTTTGTTTCTCACACTGTTCTGTCTGTGTAATCTCTAGTGTAATCTGTGTGTGTGTGTGTGTGTGTGTGTGTGTGTGTGTGTGTGTGTGTGTGTGTGTGTGTAAACCCCAGAAGATCAGCAGTTTCTGAAATATTCAAACCAGTCCAGTCCATCTGGCTCAAACCAACACCCATGCCACAGAGTAAAAGAAAGTCATACTTTGAGATCACAATTTTCCCCGTTCTGATGTTTGAACATTGTGAACATTAACTGAAGCTCTTGATTTGTATCTGCATGATTTGATGCATCGTGCTGCTGTCAAAGGATCAGCTGATTAGAGAACTGCAGAAAACCACTGCAGGTGGATGTGTGGGTTTTCCTAATAAAGTGGCCGGTGAATGTAGCCTAGTAAACTAGACCCACCCGCCTAGCGGCCAAAAATATTTTTGCCTAGCAAGTGGGTCTAGCCTCGCACCATATAAACAAAAACACCCCGGGCATCAAATTGTGCCTGCCAATCACAACGCAAGGTTTTTGTTTGGATTCTTTGGGCAGGCTTTTGTAGGAGTGACGACAAAGCTGCGCGACGCTGGAGAAAGCACAACAGGAAAGATGGCTACGGCTAGTGAACAGCGCTCATTTGACTCCGCTTTGGAATCAGTTTTAGAAGAATTAGACTTGGAGTTTTCGTTGAAACATGAGCAGGAAGAGGCTCTCCGCTCATTCCTTTTCAAGAAGGACGTTTTCGCTGTTTTGCCGACCGGCTATGGCAAAAGTCTGATCTACCAGCTGGCTCCGCTCGTAGCCAAAAGGATGGGGCTAGTTTGTGCAGTACGAAGAATTAATAAACAGCTTTGAAACATTACTTTTTGATTGTTTCTTATTTTCCCGTTATTTTAAATTTAAGGGAAATTATTTCACCAAACACCACTAAATAAAAACTCTCAAAAACAGTTTAAGCAAACCCTTGGAAAAAAAAATGAGTGTATGTGGTACAGACTCCAAACTTGTGGTCATTATCTCCAAACTTCTTAATATCTAGAACCTGCTTATTAATTAATACGCATTTTGAAAAATTATTTATTTCAAGGTCTCCCCCACTGCTTTCTGTCGCTCTGACTACGTCACAGTCACTGTTGCACTGATTGGTCAGAGCGTTGGCCTATACGCACAGAGACAGTTTGAAAGACAGCGGTTTGTTCCTCCTACCCGCTTCGGAAATGTCTACGGACTGAGGCCAGACTAAATATTCACATTTAGTCTGGCTTGCCAGGCTACGGTGAATGTATACGTCAAATTAATACAACGCAAAACAAAAGAAAGTGCAGGGAAAGTGATACATTTGCTGTATCCTTAGGATCCTTTCATATAGATGTCAGTCTTTAGCCTTTTAACTTTATTTTTCCTGACCTTTATCAAGTAAATGTGGAGCATTTGCAAGTGATGCATGGTCGTGTCTTCCCAGTGGGACTTGATGCAGACTTTGCAGGTTGAAAAACAGCAGTACATAATAATTAATGTAAAGAAAACCGAGTACAAAATTCAAGACTCAAGAGTTTTATTAGTCACATATATATAGTTATACAGGTACAACCTGCAGTGAAGTGTGAATTTGACCAGCTCTAGGATTGTGCTCGTAAGAAAGAAAACAATAATTTAAATAAATAAATAATAACAAGATAAAATACCAGTGTGAAAAAAAGTACAAGAGTACTTTCTCCCAAAATCCAGAAAATACATGAACTCACTTATTTCAGGGCTGTTTCACAACAGTGTTGTAGTCGAGTCACTAAACTTCGAGTCCAAGTCCAGCCTCGAGTCCCCAGTGTTCAAGTCTGAGTCAAGTCCAAATCATTTAAAAAAATTTCAAGTCGAGTCCACTATTGAGCCGAGTTGAGTCTGAGAACAAGACTCCAACCGCACCATTTGACGGTGGCTGTTTTAGCGCCCTTAACATTAGTTTGTTCCTGAACATGACGTATGAACAGGTGAATGTGCTTCTCTTTATCAGGGAGTGTGAAGTATTCTGTCAGAGATGGTTGGGAGACGGATGTAAGTGTAGAAGATGTGTTTATTAATACAAGTGAAGACAAATAAACAATCCAGAACGGCAGGCAAAATCGTAAAACAGGCAATAGGTCGAGCGAGGCATAAACAGGCTATCGTAGACTCAGCAGACTCAAAGACGAGAAACAGGAACTCAAACAAGAAAATAAGGCTCAGTAACATGTCAACAACGCAACTCAATACTTCGCAAAATAAGTGTGTTTTCACTGTTTTTATATCGGCACGCTGATTGCGCCTTAATCCTGTGCAGGTGTGAGAGTCCGCTTGGCGCACACTGTCTGGAGCGCACCCAAGAGTCGATCTGATGCACGCACCAAGGCACACAGGTGTGACGCTCTTGCATGAAATTAGTACAAAATTAATGTAGATATAAATATCTTATGCCAAATTATTATGGCATGTTACAAAAAATAAAGAAAAAATTAGAGTTCTCCAATTTACAAGTCCGAATGCAGTTAATGCACGAGTCCGAGTCATCAGTGCTCAAGTCCAAGTCAAGTCACGAGCCCTTAAAATTAGAGCACGAGTCGGACCCGAGTACTACAAGCCCGTTTCACAATATTAACTGCAGACAAAAACAGATAAAATGTATGATTTGCATTTGCTTGTGGAATTAATGAAAAACTGAACTGATGGGAAATTCTTGTGGTAGAAGAGGAATAAAACACTTTGGGATGTATTTTAACAGTAACTTAGCTTCATGTTGGGCTTCATCACACCACCATGACATTGATTATATTCCTAACAGCACACACCAAAGTGTTTTATACCTTTCTTACCTACTCATTTCAGTTAGATAAGCCTTTATTCAGTGGCACAGTATACTTAGTAGGATTTTACACGATTAAGTCACTTTTGGGAAGTTTACCTGATTTTTATTTTCACATTAGATACCATGTACTTACTTACTAAGTAAGCAGCAATTCCTATTTCTAAATTCTACATTATTAGCACTTAGTCTTGATGTACAAACCTTAGAGTTTTCACTTTAAAATCAAACAAAGTACATACTTGAAAAAAAATTACTTGTTATTGCTTTATCTCAATACATATTAAATACTAGGTATTTGTCATACTGTAAAATAAAGTGTTACCAAAATCTTTATACCCTGGACAAACAGGATCTTTATACAGAAACATTCAGAAATTTATAGCACACATAAATTTTTATACCCTCTAGCATTTTTTTTTTTAGATACTCTATATTGCCAAAAGCTTGTGGATACCCTACCATCACAGCCATATGTTCTTGTTGAACACCTCATTTGAAAACCATGTGTGTTAAGATAGACTTGGTCCCCTTTTCACTAAGAGCCTCCACTCCTCCTGGAGAGTTTTGTACTAAATTGTGAAGCATGCTCATGGGGATTTGTGCTCATTCATCTACAAGAACATTAGTGAGGTCAGGCACTGGTTGATGTCAGGACTTGTGAAGGCCACTCAAGTTCTTCCAGTCCAACCTTGGCAAACCATATCTTCATAGAGCTTGCTTTGTGCACAGGAGCATTGTCATGTCTGAACAGGCTTTGGCCTCTGAATTCACCATAGAAAGGCATTCTAGATAACTGTGTGCTTCCAACTTTGTGGTAACAGTTTTGGGAAGCACCATGTGTTTGTGATGGTCAGGTGTCCACAAATTTTTGGCCCTATAGTGTATACAGTTAAATATACTGCACCATTCTGAAGCCTTAGATAGATAAATAGGGATACATATGGACAAAGGCAGATTCTGTCACAGCTCCTGCATGCATGAAGATACTAATAATTAAACCGCAATTGTAAGTGTACTAGTAGTAACAAAAACTAGCAATAACGAAAATAATGAAAATACAGGAACCAAACCAACAGATTAGCACCAAAATCCATAAACTTGTTGCAAACATTACAAGAGAAACATATTTAATACATTTCAGAGTGGATTTTTCCTTTAAGGTACTCTGGATCTGTACAAATGCATATACAATATTGTTCTTCTTACATTGCCCAACATTGGGAATTTAAACCTTCGGAAAATTAGCTTTATGCCAAGCTGTAAGTGGTTGTTCTTGTGTCCAAAATGCTTGGTAGACATAATTTACCACTGTCAGCCCAAAAGTTTTTGTTTGTGAAGTAAACTGTCACCATGTTACATGTAAATCAGTGAAACATAATTTGTAAAAAGGCTAATTATATACATACAAAAACAGTTTCTGGATAAATGTTTAAAAAATCAGTATGAGCAGGAATTACAGTCAGTGATGAGGTTTACTTGGATCACTGCTGCACTGCTTAACATCCTACACCTCGATACAATATTAAAATGAACATGTAAGTGGTAGCATTTTACTTGTGTGTTCATAAGGCGAAATAAGCCCTTCACTGGCCATTTATGACCACTGAGTTTATAACAACCTACATAAACATTCATTGAAGCTTTTTCCATGAGATGACGTTGAATGATGTTTCACGATGTCATCTTAAATGACAAGCCTTTTTTTTTTTTTGCATAAAACAAATGTAACAGTTTTGAATGATGTTTCACGATGTTTAACTTAAGTCAGCTTGGAAAGTTCCACTCCACCCTCATTGCGTTATAAGTGTGGTCATTCTTGAATATTTACAACAGTGTATATTTCATACAGTACAATGAAGTTTACAGACAATTTCTTCAAGAAAAAAAAACCTGTTGAAAATATCTAATCTCACCAAAATGTCTAAATTAATACATAAGTGTGATATATATATATACCTGTTGCATCCTGCCAGATTCATTTCAGTTTTTTCTGAGTGCCTGAAGTTTCTCCATATTCAGCAGGATCTTCTCCAGCCACTAAAACAGAAAAACAGTATTAATTTTATGTTCTTGTTGGAAATAATATGAATAATATAAAAACACAGAATTTATTTTTTTTCTTGCTTTATTCATATGAAATCTGACACAAATCACTTTAACGCTTGTTTTAATTACTGATTTTGAAATCAAATTTCTACAGCAGTTTTGCCCCAAAATGTTACTTTTGATGCTTTTGAACCAATGATTTTTTTTTATTTCACTTGAAAATTAGCACAGAGATAACAAGCAACATGAAGTAACAAAAGTACTAACTCAAAGGTGGTTCGAGCTTGCTTCTCTTTCTTTTTCTCCGAATCATCCTTTGGATCTTCTCCAGGAGTTCAATGACCTGCATTTCATCAGTCTTCACCTTATTATTGAGAACATGATACCTATTATTACACTGATCTAGCAACCACTTGAATTCTGCTTTTGCTCCCTCGATATGTTGCTCAATAGTGACCTCTCCTAACCAATCTCCCCGAGAGAACAAGATCATAACGTGGTCCCAGACATCAGCACCCAAAAGCTCCAAATGCTCTTCCACAGCAATTTTGTGTCTCTTCAGAAATGCAGCCCCTAATGGATAAACCAGTAGAAAAGTATGAGGCCCTTCGCCAAGCATCTCAACACTGCGCTTGAGTTCCTGCTTAAGTTCATCTGAAGAGGCTTCTGCAGGAACCCAGTTCCAACTTGGTGTATCAACCACGGTGACTTGCATGCCTGCAATTTTGTTCGTTTCCATCACACAGACTTCTGTTTGTTCATCAGTTCCAAATACTTCCTTATTCAGGATGGTGTTTCCAGAAGAACTTTTTCCTGCCCACCTTCCACCCAGCAATACGATCTTCACATGATCCATTTCTGTTGGAAAATAAAAGAAATCTTGTAACTTACAGAACCTGTAAGGTGCAAAAATTATTATTATTAATAGTAGTAGTAGTAGTAGTAGTAATAGTTGTAGAAGTATTGTTGTTGTTGATACTGACCCAATAAAAACTAAACTGATTGAAACAATACTGTATCAGAACTAATCAACAAATAATACAAACTAGTTTTACCCACCTACAGTGTCATGCTGTATCCCGTTCTAAAAATCATGTAATTGGATGATCAGAAAGTTGCCCCTAGTATAAATATCATGTATCTCTCGGTCTAGTTCAGTACACACAACCACAATCATGAGGAATCTTGCTGACTTGACAGCTGTTCAGAAGATAATCATCAATACCTTCCACAAGGAGGGTAAGCCACAGAAGGTCATTGCTGAAAAGGCTGGCTGGAAAAGGTGCACAAGCAGTAGGGATGACTGCAGCCTTTAGAGGATTGTCAAGAAAAGTCAATTCAAGAACTGGGGAAAGCTTCACAAGGAGTGGACTGAAGCTGGTGTCAGTGCATCAAGAGCCACCATGCACAGACGTCTTCAGGAAAGGTCAAGTCAAGTAAAGTTTATTTGTATAGCGCTTTTAACAATAAACATTGTCGCAAAGCAGCTTTACAGAATTTGAACGACTTAAAACATGAGCTAATTTTATCCCTAATCTATCCCCAATGAGCAAGCCTGTGGCGATGGTGGCAAGGAAAAACTCCCTCAGACGACATGAGGAAGAAACCTCGAGAGGAACCAGACTCAAAAGGGAACCCATCCTCATTTGGGCAACAACAGACAGCCTGACTATAATATTAACAGTTTTAACATGAGGACAGTTTCGTTGATGTTATAACTCTTCATTGATGGAAACTTGAGTGCAAAACTGTTCATGATAACTGCAGTCCTAAAGTTAGCAAGACAACTGTAGTCCTCAGCCATAAAAGCATTACTGTAAGAGTCCAGAGCATCCTCCAGGTATAACCCTCAACTGTCCTCATGAGGCCGTCCTTCACAGGAGCGGTGCGATAAAACTCCGACCAGACACAGGGCACCAGGATGGATCAAGCAGGTCCGAGGGGCAGAAGAGGCCAGCATCTCAATCCCAGGACCAACATGTAACTCTGCTCTGGCTGTTGCATTCCTAATATCAAGCCATTCCTGAAGCAGAGACAATGTCAGAAGCATCTTACCTGGGCTAAGAAGAGAAAGAACTGGACTGTCACTCAGTGGTCCAAAGTCCTCTTTTTAGATTAAAGTAAATTTTGCATTTAATTTGGAAATCAAGGTCCTGGAGTCTGGAGGAAGAGTGGAGAGGCACAGAATCCAAGGTGTTTGAAGTCCAGTGAAGTTTCTGCAGTCTGTGATGATTTGGAGTGCTATGTCATCTGCTGGTGCTGGTCCACTGTGTTTTATCAAGTCTAAAGTCAACGCAGCCATCTACCAGGAGCCATCTACCATGCTGATTTCCTTTTCCAGCAGGACTTAGCACCTGCCCACAGTCACAAAAACTACTACTAAATGGTTTGCTGACCATGATATTACTGTGTTTGATTCACCTGACCTGAACCTCATAGAGTAACCCCATCTATGGGCTATTATCAAGAGGAAGATGAGAAACACCCGACCCAAAAATACAGATGAGCTGAAGGCCACTATCAAAGCAGCCTGGGCTTCAGTAACACCTCAGCAGTGCCACAGACTGATCACCTTCAGGCCACGCCGCATTGATGCAGTAATTCGTGGTAAAGGAACCCCAACCAAGTATTGAGTGTGTAAATGAACATACTTTTCAGAAGTTGGACATTGCTATAATTTTTAATTGTTTGAGATGCACTACTATATGCTAATTGACTAATTTGTTCATATCCTGTTTTGTGTGCTAAATTTGTATGTACTATGTATTGTACATTTGTATATATCTATGCAGGGGTGTCAGAAGCATTTTTAACGTGGGGGAGACACACTGGTGGGGGGTCTGGGGGTCTTCCCCCAGAAAATTTTTAATTAATTAGATGCAATTTCCTGCATTCTGGTGTATTTTTAACAGGTTGTTAAACACCTAATTTTACCTACAAAAGTCACTTAATTCAATGACTATTTTAGAGACTCAACAATGAGTCCTCATTCAACTAGTCCATATATTCATCTGTTTTTAAACCCACTGCTATGCCTAAGATAATGAGATGAATGTGACACAATTTATCACCAACAATGACTTTATGGGTGCATTTTACTTTTTATTTTGTGTTTCCTTCTTTATTTAGTTTTAGATGTAACACAACATTCCACTGTGCCAAGCAATAGTGACACTCAACTGTATGTTTAAAAATAAGAATATTCATAATTTCACACAGGCGGCACAGTGGTGTAGTAGTTAGCGCTGTTGCCTCACAGCAAGAAGGTTCTGGGTTCGAGCCCCGTGGCTGGCGAGGGCCTTTCTGTGCAGAGTTTGCATGTTCTCCCCGTGTCCGCGTGGGTTTCCTCCGGGTGCTCCGGTTTCCCCCACAGTCCAAAGACATGCAGGTTAGGTTAACTGGTGACTCTAAATTGACCGTAGGTGTGAATGTGAGTGTGAATGGTTGTCTGTGTCTATGTGTCAGCCCTGTGATGACCTGGCGACTTGTCCAGGGTGAACCCCGCCTTTCACCCGTAGTCAGCTGGGATAGGCTCCAGCTTGCCTGCGACCCTGTAGAACAGGATAAAGCGGTTACAGATAATGAGATGAGATGAGATAATTTCACATAATGAACAGGCATGACATGGCATCATGCAAACTTCATAACACAAAATCACACTGTGTCAAGCAACGGTGACACATAAAAAATAACTTCACACAATGAACAGGTGCAATTTTGTTAACCACCAGCAGTGACTTTAGTGGGCGCATTTTCCTTTTTCCGATTTAGTGGTACTCATAACAAAAATGGCATGGCATCATGCAGTCTTCATAACACAAAATCGCACTGTGTCAAGCAACGACACATAAAAGAGAAATTCACACAATGAACAAGTGCAGTTTTGTCAACCTACATGCAATGGTGGTGCTACAGTAACATTTACAGATTAGTATAACAAATAGATTTATAGATAGAACTCCTTCTTACATTGGTGCCACCACAATTTCTACCACTTCATAACTTTTATCCCCCTTTCCTTCACAATCCACCTGGAATAACATCCATCTCTCTCCATTGCTTTCCTTTCTACTATTCCTTCCCCAGACACTGATTTCCCATGTTACTTTCCAGAAAACTGGCAAAGACCAGACAAAACAAGTTCTTCAAATCACAACAGGGAATCAATAAATATCATCAGAGCAGACTTGACTTCATTCTTGGCATTACAGTAAGGCAGGCCTACTGGGTTTGAATTAAATGATAGCTAACATTAAGCTAGCTGATACATCTCCTAACATTGACTAGCCAGCTAACTGCACTAACATTTCCATTGGGACAAAAAAAAACCCTGTCCTGTGGGGAAATTTTGACTGACTTTCCGTTTCTTTGTAAAGAATTTCCTTATGTCCATTGTGTCTGGGGAGGAGCAAATACTGCAAATAATTCATCATCAACCAAGAATACCCCATTAGGCTAAGCTTATTTCATTGTTTAGTTGAACATTAATTTAAAGGAACAGTCCACCGTACTTCCATAATGAAATATGCTCTTATCTGAATTGAGACGAGCTGCTCCGTACCTGTCCGAGCTTTGTGCGACCTCCCAGTCAGTCAGACGCAGTCAGACGCGCTGTCACTCCTGTTAGCAATGTAGCTAGGCTCAGTATGGCCAATGGTATTTTTTGGGGCTGTAGTTAGATGCGACCAAACTCTTCTGCGTTTTTCCTGTTTACATAGGTTTATACAACCCCGATTCCAAAAAAGTTGGGACAAAGTACAAATTGTAAATAAAAACGGAATGCAATAATTTACAAATCTCAAAAACTGATATTGTATTCACAATAGAACATAGACAACATATCAAATGTCGAAAGTGAGACATTTTGAAATTTCATGCCAAATATTGGCTCATTTGAAATTTCATGACAGCAACACATCTCAAAAAAGTTGGGACAGGGGCAATAAGAGGCTGGAAAAGTTAAAGGTACAAAAAAGGAACAGCTGGAGGACCAAATTGCAACTCATTAGGTCAATTGGCAATAGGTCATTAACATGACTGGGTATAAAAAGAGCATCTTGGAGTGGCAGTGGCTCTCAGAAGTAAAGATGGGAAGAGAATCACCAATCCCCCTAATTCTGCGCCGACAAATGGTGGAGCAATATCAGAAAGGAGTTCGACAGTGTAAAATTGCAAAGAGTTTGAACATATCATCATCTACAGTGCATAATATCATCAAAAGATTCAGAGAATCTGGAAGAATCTCTGTGCGTAAGGGTCAAGGCCGGAAAACCATACTGGGTGCCCGTGATCTTCGGGCCCTTAGACGGCACTGCATCACATACAGGCATGCTTCTGTATTGGAAATCACAAAATGGGCTCAGGAATATTTCCCGAGAACATTATCTGTGAACACAATTCACCGTGCCATCCGCCGTTGCCAGCTAAAACTCTATAGTTCAAAGAAGAAGCCGTATCTAAACACGATCCAGAAGCACAGACGTCTTCTCTGGGCCAAGGCTCATTTAAAATGGACTGTGGCAAAGTGGAAAACTGTTCTGTGGTCAGACGAATCAAAATGTGAAGTTCTTTATGGAAATCAGGGACGCCGTGTCATTCGGACTAAAGAGGAGAAGGACGACCCAAGTTGTTATCAGCGCTCAGTTCAGAAGCCTGCATCTCTGATGGTATGGGGTTGCATTAGTGCGTGTGGCATGGGCAGCTTACACATCTGGAAAGACACCATCAATGCTGAAAGGTATATCCAGGTTCTAGAGCAACATATGCTCCCATCCAGACGACGTCTCTTTCAGGGAAGACCTTGCATTTTCCAACATGACAATGTCAAACCACATTCTGCATCAATTACAGCATCATGGCTGCGTAGAAGAAGGGTCCGGGTACTGAACTGGCCAGCCTGCAGTCCAGATCTTTCACCCATAGAAAACATTTGGCGCATCATAAAACGGAAGATACGACAAAAAAGACCTAAGACAGTTGAGCAACTAGAATCCTACATTAGACAAGAATGGGTTAACATTCCTATCCCTAAACTTGAGCAACTTGTCTGCTCAGTCCCCAGACGTTTACAGACTGTTGTAAAGAGAAAAGGGGATGTCTCACAGTGGTAAACATGGCCTTGTCCCAACTTTTTTGAGATGTGTTGTTGTCATGAAATTTAAAATCACCTAATTTTTCTCTTTAAATGATACATTTTCTCAGTTTAAACATTTGATATGTCATCTATGTTCTATTCTGAATAAAATATGGAATTTTGAAACTTCCACATCATTGCATTCCGTTTTTATTTACAATTTGTACTTTGTCCCAACTTTTTTGGAATCGGGGTTGTATGACCAGTGATATGAAACAAGTTCAGTTACACAAATTGAAACGTGGCGATTTTCTATGCTATGGAAAGTCCGCACTATAATGACAGGCGTACTAACACCTTCTGCGCGCTTCGGCAGCGCATTGATATCTGAGCTCCGTATGGTGGCGACGCCCATGTATCTATGAATCCTTCATTCATTTATTCATTCATTTTCAGTAAGCACGTTATCTTGGTCAGGTGGACCTGTTGGCTATCCCATGAACACTGACAGTGAGGCAGGAATACACCCTAGATGGCACACTAGCCCATTTGTCTCAGAGCCAGACACACACACACACACACACGCACCGAAATTCGAGAGCTGTGAGATGGCAATCCTACCTGTTTACACCACTGTGTCGCCCTTATCTCTGAATCATTACTAAAATGTATAGAAGTGAAGGATAAAGACAACATCTGTCTTAAAATACATACAAAGATTTCATTCGATTATTCATCAATTATCTTGAATCTTCTCACTTACAAAACCAATGAGGCATGAGGTCTTTGAAATTAATTCCACCCACCTGGTGCAGCGGTCGCCATATTTTCTCAAAGTTGTTCCTCAAAATATCAAGCTACAGGTATATGACAGTAGAAGGTTAGTAGAAACTTCTGATCTCTAAATGAACTTGTGTTATAAATCAGACATGACTATGAGACGAACTACTACAGAGAAAATATTTCCCTTCTTGCTGTTATAAACAGAAGTGTCTTTTACTTCCTCTTCCTGCATTAGAGAAACTGAAAGAAACTCAAAACCACATGATCAAAAGCTGATTCCTTTAAGAACATATACACAGGATAGGTACATGTGCCTAGATAGGTAGAATATATCATTTGGAAAATAATATAATGCTCAGAAATCATTTAAATTAAAAAATAATAATAAAGGATATTTTCTTCACAGTCTGAAAAATTATGTGGCTTGTGTAAGAATGTAAATCACTGAGAGATCACAAAACCGTGCTGTAATGGGCACTGAGTAACATGAAACTGGAAGGGGGAATTAAAAACCACAATTTGTAAGGAGTAAACTTCTCAAAACGCAAAGTTCAAAAGGTTAGAAAAGTGAGATTTTGTTAATGCAACATTGTAAGATAAAAGAAAGAAAGAAAAAACTGGTTCAGTGCTGTTACACTGCTATTTTTATCACCTCTTTAATTGAAATTATTGTAAGATTAGGAATGGGAGAAAAGATAATAATGATGTGTGTAATTAATGTACAAATATGATATTTTGGTCTGTTTAATGCTATTTGGGAATTATGTGGGCCTCTTCAGGGGATCGAGGGTAAGTGGTAAAGGGAAAAATAAATAAGGGAGTAAAGATAAGTTTTAGAGGGAAAGCAATTGTAAATGTGTTCGCACAATTAAAATAAAGTATTAAGTATGAAATATAAAGTTTTTAAAAAGAAGACGTTCATATCCTGGATTTTTTTTTTAAATAAAGGTCATTGTTAGATTATCTTTTGAGATAAATTTAAAAAAAAAAAACGTGGACCCTGTATTCTGGACAAATTCTCAAGACTGCTGAAATGGTGCAAAATTTCTGCATGAAATGAAATAAATAAATAAATAAATAAATAAATAGGAATTCTGCCTCAATTGTAATGGCAGATTGCACACTGCAAGAAAGAAGGAGATTTTTAGAGAGAGAGAGAGATCATCACAATTGGTATGAAATTGCTGAAAATGTCAATGTGCACAATATTATAGTTTGCAGAATGGTTTTAAATTTATGAAGCGGTAATGTGCAGTTATGGTCAGAAGTTTACATAAGCGGCCATGAATGTCATCATGGAAATGAATATCATGGCAATATCGGGCTTTCAGTGATTTCTTTTAACTGTTCATTTTTCTGTGGTACAACATACTGTAGGTCTTTAATTTTTTTTGTATTTTTTTTTTTAATTTGGTGCACAGGTTTTAATTTATTTTGGATCTTCAGGAATCAAAGTGGTGGCACGGTGGTGTAGTGGTTAGCGCTGTCGCCTCACAGCAAGAAGGTCCTGGGTTCAAGCCCCATGGACAGCGAGGGCCTTTCTGTGCGGAGTTTGCGTGTTGTCCGCGTGGGTTTCCCCCACAGTCCAAAGACATGCAGGTTAGGTTAACTGGTGACTCTAAATTGACCGTGAATGGTTGTCTATGGCTACATCCACACGGCAACAAGATTTTTATTTTTTAAAAATATCGCGTCCACATGGGCAACGGATCAGTAAAATATCAGGTTCATATGGCAACGCAACACTTGCTGAAAACAATGCAATACACATGCCACACCTCTACGTGCGCTGTAAGACGGTCCCATCGGAGACACCAGAACAATAGAAGAAGTAGGACGCATGTGCATAAACCCCTTCTTCTACCCGGCGTGAAGCACTCTCAGGAACAAACACACAAGAAGAAGAAGATGGCTGCGACTACGCGAGGAAATCGTGCCTTCTGTGTGTACAAATTAGTTTTATTAGTGTGCATAGTTTTATATAACTTAATTTTCTTATTGTGTGTGAACATTTTGAAAAGCAGTCTTATCCAATAAAAAAAAGAAATTCAAGAAATGGTTCAGTTACTTGTTTATTTAAAAGAAAAGCTGTATACAAAAGTGAATGCAATGCAGTGGTTCATACAAAACAGTGAGAGTGCTGCTTGTTCTAGTCATGTGGTTGTGACGTCACCGTAAACAAATCCGTTCTACTCATCCAGACGACTTCGCAACAGCGCCGTTGCCAGATTTTTCCACTCTGGAACCCGTTCTCGTTTTGGGGCACCCAAAACGCCGGTGCCGTGTGGACGCCAGGCCGAAATGATAAACAATTTTATCAGATTCACCTGAATCCGTTGCCATGTGGACAGCCTCTATGTGTCAGCCTTGTGATGATCTGGTGACTTGTCCAAGGTGTACCCCGCCTTTCGCCCGTAGTCAGCTGGGATAGGCTCCAGCTTGCCTGCGACCCTGTAGAAGGATAAAGCGGCTAGAGATAATGAGATGAGATGAGGAATCAAAGTCAAGTCAAAGTCCCTCTCACCCCAGAATCTGGTCTTCCCAGGCAGTCTCCTGTCCCAGTACTAACCAACGCGTTAAGGCATATGGGTAAATGGGAAAGTTTGACTTCCCCACTCGCATCTGTATTGCAGCATGCCTTACCAAACAGTAGTAGGTACCATTTTTATGCTGGTCTTTGGTATGACCCACTGTGAGTAGAACTCACAATCTCCCAGTCGAGAAGCAGACACACTAACCACTAGGCCAACTCATGGTCTCAGGAATCAATACAGGGTTAAAATTATACATACAGGATCAAAAATTTGCATACGACCAATTAGATTATTAATTCAATGGTGATGAAAGTCCCAAAATGTCTTTTAACTTTCCAAAGGCAAGGCCTCTTAACTTCCTGTTAGTGATGATGAATGATGACTACAGCTGGTAGCTTCTCTGTGCACAACATGAAAAGGGTTTGTTTGATGGCACTCATTGGATTGACCAACACACAGTACAATGGGAAAGTCCGAGTAGCTCAATACAGATCTGAGAAGGAGGATTATAGATTTACACAACTCAGGACTGTCTCTAAGAGCCATTTCTAAACACACTGCAGATTCAAAGATCATCAGTTCAAACAGTTGTATGTAAGTACAAGTTATTGGGAGGTGTAGCTATAGAGAGCTTGCAGTCACGTGACCGGAAAGTACACAACCGCCATCTTGTCGGTCAAAAACACCGCTGAATACTGCTGCACTCGTGTACAGAATGGATCAATTTCAACCGACGGACTACACAGCTCATTTTTCTAATGAACAGATAACTAGATATATGTCTAAAATAAACGATCTACAGATTAGTGACCCTTATGGCTTACCAGACGGAGTTTTCACTACCGGATTTTGAACTGCCAGCGGAATACCCGGACGTGTATAATTACCTCATTAACTTTCCCTCGCTGTTCAGTGGTGAAGCACTGCATGCTTATAAATCTCTGGACAGTTATCTTTACAGAAATTCAGGATTTGTCAGCGACTCAGATGTGGCATCTTGTAAACAAGAATCCTCATTGGATGGGTAAGTCACTTAAGTATTGAGTATAGCACTGACCAGCCGATTATAGAATAGAATAAGGTAATTCCAGTTGTAATTCCAAATCGTCCGTCTTGTTTACATGGATCTGGCGTTGGAGAGGTAGAGGCTTGGCAGTGGAGATTTGAGTGGCTGTTTTCTGAGCTTAGTCAACAGGCCGGCTCTGCAGCCTCGCTTTTGCTTCCGCTCCCGGCACC
This sequence comes from Neoarius graeffei, assembly GCF_027579695.1. Lineage (NCBI taxonomy): Eukaryota > Metazoa > Chordata > Actinopteri > Siluriformes > Ariidae > Neoarius > Neoarius graeffei. The sequence continues at coordinate 47,048,286 of NC_083595.1, read as the reverse complement.
GCCTCCTTCGCTTTGCTTCCGATAACAATCCACGGAGACCCCGCTGGTCTCACTATCTCGTCCGGAATGTTTTTTTTTTTTCTCGTCCGGAATGTTGTGCATGCAATGGAAATCGCTACAAACCGTCATTTTCTGCTGGAAACCAATGTCCAGTAAGTCCATACGGTTGTAGTGGATATTGAAGTCCGGTACAGACGAACAACACGCAAAAATACACACAAAAAACATAAAAAATGTGCACAGGTAGGGAGAGCTTGTAGCCGCAGCCATTGTAGTAGAATTGTATATAGTAGGGTTTTCCAGAAGAAAAGGTAGAAGTAAAAGCAGAAGTAGAAGTAGAAGGTGGAATATGGCGTTTGACCGACAAGATGGCGTCTGTCACAATCTGGATCGGCTGTGACGTCACATGCAAGTGCTCCATAGTACTTTGCCAAGTCACTTAACTGGAAGAAGACCCAAACTGTTTCCCTCAGCTGAGAGGAAGTTGGTCTGGATGGTCAGGAACAAAACAGGAACCACCAAGGCACAGGTCTGCCATGAACTGGAAGCTGCTGGAACAGAGTATACAGTCAAGCGAGTTTTGCACTGCCATGGACTGGGAGGCTGCCATCCAATAAAGAAGCTCCTGCTCCAAAATTGACACCTTCAAGCTTGACTAAAGTTTGTTAGCTGACTACACAGACAAAGAAAAAGCCTTTGGAAGGAAAGGTTTATGGTCTATAAAAGACAAAGATTAAGTTTTTTGGCCACAATGACCAGAGGTACACAGAGGTACAGAGGAACACTATACAAGCTGTAAAGCATGGTGATGGTAGCATCATGCAAACACATGTCAAAGCAGGCTGTGGAATGGATGAAGCAGGCTAAGGTTATGCTTGAAACAAATCCTCACCTCAACTCTTTCGAAGATATGCGGACTGTGCTTAAAAGTCAGGTCTGTGCCAGGAAACATACAAATTTAATTGAACTCTACCAATTCTGCCAAGCAGAGTGATCAAATATCCAAGAAGAATTCTACCAGAAGCTTGTTGATGGCTAGCAAAAGCATCTGGTCAAGGTGGCCAGAACTTCTTAAGGAACATTTAGCCAAATATTAGGTAGGTTGTATGGATATTTACGACCCTGTGTATATAATTTTGACCCTGTTTTGATTTCATGAAACTTAAAATAGATTAAAACTTGTGGACCAAATTCTTGTTTTTTTTTAATTAACAGTGTATGTTGTACCATCATTCTGCTACAGAAAAAGAACAGTTCGAAAAAATCACTGAAAGACCAATACGTGCTACACAATTAATGTCCATATGCGTATAAACTTCTGACTGCAATTGTAGTTGTGTAATCTCTGATAAAACTTCAAAACTTTTTCTGCAGTGTGTGTGTGTGTGGGGGGGGGGGAATAAACCAAAAACCCAAAAGTAGCTTAGTGGCTAATGTTAGATACATGAAAGAGTGGTGTTACCATTGCTAGCTTCCAGTCCATGCTAGCTTACAAACTATTACTAATGATTCATAGCAAATGTTTATAGATTTCATGAGAAGATTATAAACCAAAGATAATGATTGTAGTATTTGAATCAAATACTTGACAAAGTTGGATGATAGCAATAACATACATCATAACTAGTGAGCCAGTTAGCTGTGTCCTACATTCTTATCCCCAAATAAATTAGATTAGATTAGATTGGATTAGATTCAACTTTATTGTCAGTGAACAACTGAAGAGTTTGGTTCCAAAACACTATATATCCAAATCACTTTTTTTCTGATTACGGGAAGTGATAAAAGGAAAACTACTGTATCCTGTTTTAAAATTTATTGACTAACTCCTTAATGATGATAAACTTCAGAAATGAATTCCAGAACTAATTAACAGCTTTTATCTGAACCAAGTAATTATTTTTTTGTCAAGTCAGTACATATCCATGCCACAGCATTTTTCCCCACTTTCCCTTTTTACTTAGTCCATTTAACCATGTTCTTTTATGACAGATTATTTTATTTTAAAGATTATTTTATTTTTTTCGATTATTTTATCAAAATTATTCATAATTCAGCGTGAAATTGTCCAATAAATGCGAGAAGTGCTGAAGCAATTTCCTACTTCATGGACACAGCCATGTTAGAAGACTTCACGCCAATGGCGGCCTCTGATTGGCCAAATGGATATGTCTGGTTTTGAGAAAAATCAGTGATGGTGCTTGTTGTGTTTTGGAATGAAAGGCCGTAATGCAGTGTGTAAATCAATGGAAGATATTGTGTTTTGGCGAAAACTGAATATGGTACGAGTAAGATATGATAATTGCTGATGGTTTGGTGGCAGGAATTTCAATTTTTCAAATTTATCGCGTTTTGGAACCAAACTTTTCAACGACAAGTACTAAAACAATGAAATAAAGCTAGATATTGTGTTATAACTAAAGCCATGATATTGGGTTGGATGGTTGCAATACTGTGAATTTCTCATGCAGTTCTAGCCATAATTCAGTGGTGCATTTCGACTTTATTTTACTCTCAGACGCTTTATATAAATGTGGGGATCCCCATTACATAAATTACAGGCCAGTTTCTTTACTCTCTCAGTTCTCCAAGATCCTCGAAAAACTGTTCACAGCAAAACTAGACAACTTCATTGAAAAATGCAAACTTTTAGCTGACAGTCAATACGGATTCCGGAAAGACAGATCAACAACCCTGGCATTAATGGAACTTATCGAGAAAATCACAAATGGTATAGACAATAAAAAACATGTTATGGGAATTTTCATAGATCTAAAGAAAGCATTTGACACAATAAATCATGACATTCTATTCAACAAATTAGAGAGGTATGGTATCAGAGGGGTTGGTTTGGACTGGGTGAAGAGCTACTTAAGCAACAGGCAGCAATTTGTAAAAATTGGAGATCACACATCTGATTATTTGCCCATAACATGTGGAGTACCGCAAGGGTCTGTCTTAGGTCCTAAGCTGTTTATATTATACATTAATGACTTATGTAATGGGCGGCACGGTGGTGTAGTGGTTAGCGCTGTCGCCTCACAGCAAGAAGGTCCTGGGTTCGAGCCCCGGGGCCAGCGAGGGCCTTTCTGTGTGGAGTTTGCATGTTCTCCCCGTGTCCGCGTGGGTTTCCTCCGGGTGCTCCGGTTTCCCCCACAGTCCAAAGACATGCAGGTTAGGTTAACTGGTGACTCTAAATTGACTGTAGGTGTGAATGTGAGTATGAATGGTTGTCTGTGTCTATGTGTCAGCCCTGTGATGACCTGGCGACTTGTCCAGGGTGTACCCCGCCTTTCGCCCGTAGTCAGCTGGGATAGGCTCCAGCTTGCCTGCGACCCTGTAGAAGGATAAAGCGGCTAGAGATAATGAGATGAGATGAGACTTATGTAATGTATCATGTATAATGAAATGCATTTTATTTGCCGATGATACAAACATCTTTTGCGCCGGGGACAATGCACAGCAGCTTATGGAAACAATCACAACCGAAATGAATAAATTAAAAAGGTGGTTTAACATAAACAAATTGTCATTGAATTTGAGTAAAACAAAGATTATGTTATTTGGAAAATATAAGTTGAACCCTCAAGTTGAATTGAAAATTGACAACATAACCATAGAAAGAGTGTATGAAATAAAATTTCTGGGTGTGATTGTTGATCATAAAATCTGCTGGAAACCACATATTAATCATGTTAAAGCAAAAATAGCAAAGATTACTGCAATTTTGGGGAAATCAAGACACATTCTGGACTATTGAGGTATTTCACCTGACGTCACAGGGTCACGTGACGCCCCGGTGTCCACCATTTTGGACGGCAAGCTAGCTAATGTCAACAACAGTAGTTAGTATGTTACTGTAACAATATTTACGTTCAGTCATTTGGATGACTGTTAAAACCTTTCAGTCTCAAGTTTTTCCTTTACTGGATTTACTAGTTTACTGAGCGAGCGCGCGATGGCTCCCGGCTCGGCCGCCAAGCGCGCGATGGCTCCCGGCTCGGCCGGAGAGCGCGCGATGGCTCCCGGCTCGGCCGGAGAGCGCGCGATGGCTCCCGGCTCGGCCGCCGAGCGCGCGATGGCTCCCGGCTCGGCCGCCGAGCGCGCGATGGCTCCCGGCTCGGCCGCCGAGCGCGCGATGGCTCCCGGCTCGGCCGCCGAGCGCGCGATGGCTCCCGGCTCGGCCGGAGAGCGCGCGATGGCTCCCGGCTCGGCCGCCGAGCGCGCGATGGCTCCCGGCTCGGCCGCCGAGCGCGCTAGCTCAGTAAACTAGTAAATCCAGTAAAGGAAAAACTTGAGACTGAAAGGTTTTAACAGTCATCCAAATGACTGAACGTAAATATTGCTACAGTAACATACTAGCTACGATGTTGTTGACATTAGCTAGTGCTAACAGCTAGTTGCTAATACACTGCTACAACTACACCGACCCTAATAATACAGTTCTTAGTCATTGCCTGGTAACAGCAAATTTATAACGGGCCATGTCTCAACAGACTAAGAAGTTATTTCAATGCCATTTAATAACATTTTGTTTATCCTGAGGACCGAAAGTAAATGAAAATGTGAACAAACCTTAGCTGTAATAAGATGGCGACCACCGGCTCCAGGGACGACCCGCTGATGTAGGCATGTTACCCAGCCTGACACAAAATATTTGTAGGCATCCAAACTCTCATACGCTTTCAGATCAATACCTGTGTATGGCGATGGGTTTTTAACGACATAGGTATACAGATCATGTGGGCCGAAGTCAGGTAAAGACGAGGGCTTGGTGTACTTCCGTACGTCAGTGAACAATCCTGGTGGAAGCAGGTAAACGTCGTTCTCTAAGCCTGTGAACCTCAATTTTTGCAAATACCTCTCCCTCTGCTCACCCTGTAAATGCCCTACGTCACTGGATAGTGAAGGTGTTTTCTGCATCTCGCTCCTTTTTCTTTTATGTTTTTCGTTTGTCGCCTTCCTCACATTCAAACTGATTCGAGCCGTGCCGTCCAAAATGGCAGCATCACATGACTTGGTCACGTGAGTGAAATACCTCAGTAAATCACTACATACTCTGTATAATGCACTCATACTTCCATATCTGAGCTACTGTGTGGAGATATGGGGTAATACCTACAAATCTAACCTGCAGCCGTTATCCGCATTACAAAAAAGAGCAATAAGAATCGTTAATAATACGGGATATCTTGAGCATACAAACGCATTATTCGTAAAAGCACACACTCTGAAATTCACTGATCTGGTTAAACACAAGACTGCACAAATTATGTATAAAGCAAGACATAACCTTCTTCCGGGTGAGGTACAAAATATGTTTATGGAAAGGCAGGGTGGGTATAACCTGAGAGGGGAAATGAATTTTAAGAGAGTAAATGTTAGAACAACTATGAAAAGTATGTGCATAACAGTCTGTGGGGTGAAATTGTGGAATGGTCTGGATAATGAACTCAAAAATAGGACCAACATAAAACTGTTTAAAAAATTATATAAAAACATGCTACTAAAAATATATGAGAATGAGGACAGGCAGACTATATAGGTGATGATGAAATTGAGAGTAAGTCTGTGACTGGTCTTCTTGTATTTAGTGTATAGTTATAGGTATGTGTATATGTATGTACTGTATATATGTATTGTATGTGTGTATATATGCATAACATAAGTATCTGTATATATGATTTGATTTGGTCGATATTATACCATGTCGGTATGTCTTGGTATGTTGGTATGTTTTCTTTTTGTTTGTTGCTTTTGTTTTCTTTTGTACACTACCGTTCAAAAGTTTGGGGTCACCCAGACAATTTTGTGTTTTCCATGAAAAGTCACACTTTTATTTACCGCCATAAGTTGTAAAATGAATAGAAAATATAGTCAAGACATTTTTCTGGCCATTTTGAGCATTTAATCGACCCCACAAATGTGATGCTCCAGAAACTCAATCTGCTCAAAGGAAGGTCAGTTTTATAGCTTCTCTAAAGAGCTCAACTGTTTTCAGCTGTGCTAACATGATTGTACAAGGGTTTTCTAATCATCCATTAGCCTTCTGAGGCAATGAGCAAACACATTGTACCATTAGAACACTGGAGTGAGAGTTGCTGGAAATGGGCCTCTATACACCTATGGAGATATTGCACCAAAAACCAGACATTTGCAGCTAGAATAGTCATTTACCACATTAGCAATGTATAGAGTGGATTTCTGATTAGTTTAAAGTGATCTTCATTGAAAAGAACAGTGCTTTTCTTTCAAAAATAAGGACATTTCAAAGTGACCCCAAACTTTTGAACAGTAGTGTATATATAGTTTATTATGGCGGAAAGTGACGTTTGATTAGCGGTGGTATAGAGGGTTAGGATTGGATAAGTTATTACTTCTTCCTAATCCTTTCTGAACATTATTATGTTACTGCCTTGTGGCTACGCTATTCTGTTTGTTTATGACGATGTTTTGATTATTGCATTTTTTATTTAATTTTTTTTTATATCTTTCTTCTTTATTGTTCAGAATAAAGTAATCAATCAATCAATTTATTGATGCTTTACTGAATTTACTATGTCTTGCTAATCTTAAAGGTCCCATGGCATGAAATTTTCACTTTCTGAGGTTTTTTAACGTTAAAATGAGTTCCTCTGACATTCTTAAGTCACCCCAGTGACTAGAAATGTCATAATGTGTAAACCAAACTATGCCCACCCTTTGTCAACATTTGAGAATGGCGCGTCAAAATGGCGCGTTGATAGGCTCTTCCCTTTACTACGTCAGCAAGGGAGATGATCCCCACGCCCCCCCTCTGGATTCCCACCCACTGTATGGATTGCCCGCCCAGCTCAAAAGTTGCCACCATAGATACGTCACTTCAATTTTGTAGTGAGGAGACCATAGAGGACACAACAACATGGCACCACCTAAGCGAGCAAAACATGGAAATTGCGCTGTACATGGATGTGACAACACAGAAAGGAGTCTGTTTTTACTGCCGACAGGAGAGCCCCTGAAGACGCAGTGGCTTAATTTGATTTACTCCAATAATACGCCGTCGAGTCTACCTAAGACGGTGTATGTTTGTCAGAAGCATTTTCCTGATGAATGTTTCCACAACTTGGGACAGTACAGGGCAGGTTTTGCACATCAACTGTCACTGAAGCCTGGGTCCGTACCAAGCATCCCTGCCACATCAGCCACAAACAGCGAACAAGTAAGTGTATAACTGTTAAGTCGTTTTGCCGTGTTTTAAAATCGGTGCGTTAGCCTTGCAATGGCTACATTAGCTGTGCAGCTAACCGCTTCCTGCAGTTAGCCAGGTACTCTGCGCTACAAAACCAAAAAGCATGCAGCATGCTCTGTTAAACTGAGTTTTGTCTGGAAATGGACTGTAACACAGGTAGCATGCCCGCAGCTTGGTCAAGCCCCTCCCCCTCACCCCATGGCCCGCCCCCACCCTCTACCCTTCCCCGCCTCCATGCTTCTCATTAGCAAAACGACGCACTGGGAAAAGGGCTGAAATGGGGCTTTCTCCCAGGAGGCTATATCTACGTGCCGAGGGTTCATTTCGAGAAAGGCTACGGATATAACATCCGGAAACCTCCACGAGCCTGTTTAAAGCATCAACAAACCACCATGCCATGGGACCTTTAACCTCAGATTCAGCAGTGTTGATAACTTAGCAATGCAGCCCTGCATTTTAAAGGATATACTACGACATATACACTAATAGTGTGTATTGTGAAACGCAGGCAATAGCGGAGACTAAGGAATGTTTCTGCAACACACACACACAGTGCAAGAGCAGGGAGTCGTTTCTGATTTAGGTGTTATGTGATGTTACAGAATAATAAGCACTGGTAAAAAGACAAGAGGCAGGAAAAACAATAAACAGTTTGACATCTCTGAGTGCAAGTAGTATCACTTCTCTCAAGTCTTTGTTTTTTTTTTTTGTTTTTTTTTAAAGACTGCATTCATTAAGTCCTGACTGAAAGCTTTGCTTTGCGTTGGAAGGGAAGGGGAGGGGTGGGAAAGAGAAAAGGAAAGCACACAGATCCTGGGGCTAGATGTTGATTTGAAGAGAGCAAGGAAGGAATAATAGCCTTTGATGTAAAGGAATAAAAGGAGCAGCTTCTCAGCTTTGAAGCTTGGATGTTAGGAAACTGCAAACTAATTGGGGGTGTAATCTCAGAGGATCTGGAAAGATATGATAGTAAAGGCTACCATTCAGTGGATCTGCGAGTCTTATTCCTGTTGTGACCTATTTTATAATTCGCCATCAGTTAAAACAACATATACGTACAGGGCCCTCCATGATTATTGGCCCCTTTGTAAAGATGAGTAAAAAGTAACCCTTGGGGAAAAAAAATCCACCTTTTGGTGAAGTCACTTCCCCTGTCTCCGAAACCACTCACTACATAGTGGACTATATAGTGAGTTCGCCATTTTGTAGTGCTCTCTGCATCTCATCTCATTATCTCTAGCCGCTTTATCCTTCTACAGGGTCGCAGGCAAGCTGGAGCCTATCCCAGCTGACTACGGGCGAAAGGCGGGGTACACCCTGGACAAGTCGCCAGGTCATCACAGGGCTGACACATAGACACAGACAACCATTCACACTCACATTCACACCTACGGTCAATTTAGAGTCACCAGTTAACCTAACCTGCATGTCTTTGGACTGTGGGGGAAACCGGAGCACCTGGAGGAAACCCACGCGGACACGGGGAGAACATGCAAACTCCGCACAGAAAGGCCCTCGCCGGCCCCGGGGCTCGAACCCAGAACCTTCTTGCTGTGAGGCGACAGTGTTAACCACTACACCACCGTGCCACCTACGTCTGATATCTCATCTCATCTCATTATCTCTAGCCGCTTTATCCTTCTACAGGGTCGCAGGCAAGCTGGAGCCTATCCCAGCTGACTACGGGCGAAAGGCGGGGTACACCCTGGACAAGTCGCCAGGTCATCACAGGGCTGACACATAGACACAGACAACCATTCACACTCACATTCACACCTACGGTCAATTTAGAGTCACCAGTTAACCTAACCTGCATGTCTTTGGACTGTGGGGGAAACCGGAGCACCCAGAGGAAACCCACGCGGACACGGGGAGAACATGCAAACTCCGCACAGAAAGGCCCTCGCCGGCCCCGGGGCTCGAACCCAGGACCTTCTTGCTGTGAGGCGACAGCGCTAACCACTACACCACCGTGCCGCCACTCTCTGCATGTATAGTCAGAATTATTACACCCTATATAGTGGACTCACAGTACCCCACAATGCATCGTGAAAAGTAGTGTACAACCGATAGTGACTAACCAAGCAATATACACTACCATTCAAAAGTTTGGGGTCACTTTGAAATGTCCTTATTGTTGAAAGAAAAGCACTGTTCTTTTCAATGAAGATCACTTTAAACTAATCAGAAATCCACTCTATACATTGCTAATGTGGTAAATGACTATTCTAGCTGCAAATGTCTGGTTTTTGGTGCAATATCTCCATAGGTGTATAGAGGCCCATTTCCAGCAACTCTCACTCCAGTGTTCTAATGGTACAATGTGTTTGCTCATTGCCTCAGAAGGCTAATGGAGGATTAGAAAACCCTTGTACAATCATGTTAGCACAGCTGAAAACAGTTGAGCTCTTTAGAGAAGCTATAAAACTGACCTTCCTTTGAGCAGATTGAGTTTCTGGAGCATCACATTTGTGGGGTCGATTAAATGCTCAAAATGGCCAGAAAAATGTCTTGACTATATTTTCTATTCATTTTACAACTTATGGTGGTAAATAAAAGTGTGACTTTTCATGGAAAACACAAAATTGTCTGGGTGACCCCAAACTTTTGAACGGTAGTGTATACCATCATGGATTACGGCTACGCTGAAAGAAAAGCTGTTTCATAAGGAGCGTTAAGTATTTTAGATGGAGTATAACAGTAGTTTTTTTGGGGTTTTTTTTTTCCTTATGACAGCAGGCACGAGACAAATTTATAAGTTATGGTGCGAAAATGGCAATAATATCGTAGTGTGTTGGGGTGAATAGATGGAGGAAGAAACACATTATAAATAGTACAATTAAAGTACATTCAAGTACATTTAAAAATAGTAAGAGAATAGAAAATAAGCTAAAATAGAATAAGGCATAAAATACAAGAATAAAAGTTACAGTACAGAGCGAGAAATTAATCAAAAGCCTCAAATTTGATTTACTAAAAGGCATCAGCAAAGAAGAAAGAAAGTATTCAGCCTTGATTTAAAAGAACTGAAAGATGTAGCAGACACAAAGTACTTTGTATTTATTAATGTGTGAAATGCGCTCAGTATAATAATGTGTATTTATCACAAAAATACATGCATGTATTTATTATTTTGAAAACCCACCAGCTGACTGACCTAGCATGTTTTAATTGTGCGACAGTAATGACGTAAATAACAACGCGGCGGAGTAGTAACTGAAAGTGTTTTTAGTTTTTTTGCTTTTTTTTTCTCATTTTACCAATGAGCTCACTATATAGTCTTCTATATACTGTAGAATTCCCTAGACAGTGAGTAGGGAGTAGCGAATGAGTGAGTGATTTTGGACACAGTTTTCATCTCACACTGAAAAACATGAGAAAAATCAACCTTTAATTGAAATTAATGTATTCAAAGAAAAACAAATCCCTCATCAAGAAATAATTATTTGCAACAAAAACATGTGCCACTATTATTGGAGCTCCTGGAAATTATAGTGAACACACTGTAACTGAAACATGTTTCCATATTTAAATTGTACAGTATTTTTGAGTTTCTTGGAGTGTGTAGAAACTTTCGAGCTGTAATCCTTGACTTCCTGATTAACTGGGGGACAAATATGAGGTGACACAGAAGCCAAATTCCATCAACATCAACATGGGAAAGATAAGAGACACATAAACCAAATGACAGAGAAGTGTGTTGACCTTCATAAGTCAGGGAATGGTTATTAAAAAAAAAAAGTTGCTCGCCTGAAAATGTCCATTTCTACTGTTAGGGCAAAAATAAAAAAGTGGTCACCAACTGGAACTGTTACATACTCGCCTGGAAGAGGACCCAAGTTTATTTTGCCCCCACGTGCAATGAGGAGGATGGTAAGAGAGGAGAAAAATCCCAAGGATCACTGCTGGTGAATTACAAGAAAAAGTAAAATCTTGGGGTCTTCAAGTCTCCAAAACCACCATCAGACTCTACCTCCATGCAGAAAAAAATCCTTTTCTGTCAGTTAACCACAAAAGTAAGTGCCTGAAGTTTGTGAAATGCTACTATAATTTTGACTGGAACTGTGTTCTATGATCTGATGGCACAAAAATGGAGCTTTATGGTAATAAACACTCACGGTGGGTTTAGTGTAAAAATAAGGATCGCGATGATGAAAAGAACCTGATCCCAACTGTAAAATATGGTGGAGGTTCTGTGATGTTTTGGGGCTGTTTTTCCTCCAAAGGCCAGGCCCGGCGCCGTGGGGGGGCGAAAGGGGGCGTCGCCCCTTCGTTGCTACAGCCCCGCCCCCTCAACGGAGACTCAGATCACTTAATTGTTTTCTTATGAAAATATAATGTATTATAGACTTATTAATAATTTGCATTTTCAAATACGAAATATTAAGTGGTTGCACATTGCACAAAAATACATTTCACATAAATCACCTGTTTTAGACATAGATATGTAATGCTGACACAGCCGCGCTCACACAGACCTGTGATAAGGACAAGGGGAGGGGTCGTGCGGGCGGGCGGTTTTACATGTACACTTACAAGTGCACTGTCTCTGCAATATCCTGTAATATGCAGTCAGTTTACGGGAGTAGTCTTTCCCCCACCGAATTAAACGAATTCAATCACAATATTGTGAATCCATTTTCTTTCTTTGCAGGCTAAGTTTATCTCTGTTTATGTTAGTGTATGTGTTCATATACAGTCCTGTCGCGAAATCTCAGTCTTAAGGGGGGCTTATGAAATCCACCAGGGGGGGCACCACTATTATTAGCTTATTTTTGCACACTATTCGGGCAGCGGGCGGCACGGTGGTGTACTGGTTAACGCTGTCGCCTCACAGCAAGAAGGTCCGGGTTCGAGCCCCGTGGCCGGCGAGGGCCTTTCTGTGTGGAGTTTGCATGTTCTCCCCGTGTCCGCGTGGGTTTCCTCCGGGTGCTCCGGTTTCCCCTACAGTCCAAAGACATGCAGGTTAGGTTAACTGGTGACTCTAAATTGAGCGTAGGTGTGAATGTGAGTGTGAATGGTTGTCTGTGTCTATGTGTCAGCCCTGTGATGACCTGGCGACTTGTCCAGGGTGTACCCCGCCTTTCCCCCGTAGTCAGCTGGGATAGGCTCCAGCTTGCCTGCGACCCTGTAGAAGGATAAAGCGGCTAGAGATAATGAGATGAGATGAGATGAGATGAGATGAGATGAGATGAGATGAGATGAGATGAGTATTCGGGCAGCCCTAATCCCGCACAGTAATCATCACATTAAACATAACCAACAGCAAACATGACCGGACCAGCAACAGCCTGCAACATCAGTCCCCTCTCTCTCTCGCACACACGCACGCACGCACACAACAAGTACACATAACGTATTAGATCACAAGCAGCATCTCAAACTAAACAAACAAATAAACAAAAAAAAAACGCCACGGCGGGTGCATTTCAAAGCAACCAAGAGGGGTAGCTACCAATTGCCATTACACACACACGCACGCACGCACACACACCAACAACAATTAACTGAGTGTGCACATGACATATTAGATGACAAGCAGCATCTCAAACTAAACAAAAAAACACCACGGCGGGTGCATCTCAAAGCAATCAACAGAGGGGTAGCTACCAATTGCCATTGCCATCCATGGTCTTCTTTGCCAACGACATCATGTGTTGGTTTATCCGAAGTTGCCGGTGTTGGGGTTTTGAACCAATTACGTATATCCATATTTAAGAAAGCGCGGAAACTAGCTGCTGTCTGCTGACAAACTCGCGCTTCATTTTCCACCCAAAAATGCAGGTAACTGATTGTTGCTTGGCAACACTGACTGACGTAATTACGTAGCCAAACTTTCCAACAAACTCACACGGTTTTAATATGTTTAATGTCTTAGTGATTATGCAACACTGGAAGTTTTAACCCAAAGCGAGTACAATAAAATTAAATTAGGATTTTATTTATCTATTTATTTGAGATCTGTGATTGTGATCTGGCTTGGGTGGGGGGCCGGGCGGGCCCACGCATATTGGTGGGCGGGCACTGCCCCCAATGGCCCGCCCACAGCGACGGGTGTGTTCATATATGGTCCGCTTTGTGCGCAAATAGCGTAAGAATATGTGTCATTGACGTCACCCCCCATGCAGCGGGGGTGAAAATTCATCACTTCAGAGTGTTTTGTCCCCTACACACCTAAACTGAGATCGCGGATTAAGTGGTTAGCGTTGACTCGGTGCGAGTCAGGAAGGCTATTACTGGTGCAGCCGCGGGGTCTGTTGATTTTTTTAAATTATGATTTTGGCCGCCGAGCCAAGTACCTTAGACTTGCATTGACGTTTTGTTTTCATGCCGCGGAGCTATTTGTATGTATTTTAAATGTAAAGGACTTGCCTGTAGGTTTGTGTGTGTTGTTTTATGTTTGGCATCTTTCCGGTTGTAACGCGTGTCTGTGAGAAAATTGGAGGGGAGGGTTAAGAGGTGGGCACGGGGGTTGATAAAGCGCAACTGCCCTATGTCACATGATTTTCCCGGACTAAAGCAACCTTCGGGGCCGTAGTTTTGCGGTTGGCGCAGTTAATTGTTTGAAACACGTTGTCAGACCGCCATCACTACTACACACTATATGAAAAATATTTGCCCCCTTGCGATTTCTAATTGCCCCCTTAGTAAACTGTTCCTGGCGCCGGGCCTGCCAAAGGCCCTGGAAACCTTGTTGGAGTACACGGCATCATGGACTCCATGAAATACCAGGACATTTTAAATCAAGCTCTGTCTGCCTCTGCCAGGAAACTAAAACTGGGTCATCACTGGATCTTCCAGCAGTACAATGATCCAATGTCCAAATCAACACAAAAATGGTTCACAGAATCAAGCTTCTGTCATGGCCATCTCAGTCCCTGACTTGAACCCCATTGAAAACCTGAGGGGTGAGCTGAAGAGTAGAGAGCACAAGGAGAGAGGATCGAGGACCCTGGATGATCTGGAGAGGTTGTGGAAAGAGAAACGGTCTCAGATGCCCTGCTCGGTATTGCCAACCTTATAAAATGTTATAAGAGAGACTCGGTGCTGTTTTACTGGCAAGGGAGGTTGTACAAAGTATTAAATGCATGGGTGCCAATAATTGTGGAGGGTACTGTAAATAGTGCTACTAAATGGAGCATATTTTGTGCTGATGTGACCAAAAAAGCAGCTCACGTGACCTGCACACTGTGCTAGATGGTGTGGAGTAACTAACTAGTCCAGTTTTCTGTCTAGATTAGATTTATTATTATCAGTGATGCAGACGAAATCAAGATTCATGTAACTGTGGTGATGAGGACATTGTTTGATTTGTTTTTGTTTTTTATTGTTTTCACTGTTGCTTTGGAGGCAGAAAATCAAAAGAGTTTGAGTTGCTTTTGCAACATGTCAGAGAGGGATATCACATCTTTCTAAAATAGACGTTATTTTTCTGTTTCACTGCAACACTGGAATATTAGTTATTAAACATTTTCTATTCAGTGTGTTGTCATTCTTCTTCTTGCTTCAGCTGCTCCCTTTAGGGGTCATTACAGTGGATCATCCTTCCCAATTTATGATCTGCACATTTGATTTGGCAAAGGTTTTTACACCGGATGCCCTTCCTGACTCAACCCTCCCCAGTCTATCCGGGCTTGGGACTGGCACTAAGCATGCACTGACTTGTACAACCCCAGTGGCTGGGTATTTTACCTAACTTGCATGTCTTTGGACTGTGGGGGAAACCGGAGCACCTGGAGGAAACCCACGCAGACACGGGGAGAACATGCAACTCCACACAGAAAGACCTCCGATGACCGTGGGGCTCAAACCCAGAACCTTCTTGCTGTGAGGCGACAGTGGTAACCACTGCACCACCATGTGTCATTAATCTCCTTATCCATCCATTTTGGCATATCACTACAGTGACATGGCCGGTCTGACAGCTTCAGCCATCAAAGTCTCTAGGGAACATTACAGTAGTGGTTTCCTGTTGCCTTCTATTGGATTATTATAGAGGTTTTCTCCTCTCAACCATTCACACTCACATTCACACCTATGGACAATTTAGAGCCACCAGTTAACCACTGCGCCACCGTGCCACTGTGTGTCATTAACCTCCTTCTATTCACTCAAAATTGAATCTTGTTTTTCACTTTCATCCATGTTTGTTTTTGTTGCTTGGCCCCCTAACCTGCAACAAGATTGTCTCTCATCTCATCTCATTATCTCTAGCCGCTTTATCCTGTTCTACAGGGTCGCAGGCAAGCTGGAGCCTATCCCAGCTGACTACGGGCGAAAGGCGGGGTACACCCTGGACAAGTCGCCAGGTCATCATAGGGCTGACACATAGACACAGACAAACATTCACACCTACGGTCAATTTAGAGTCACCAGTTAACCTAACCTGCATGTCTTTGGACTGTGGGGGAAACCGGAGCACCCAGAGGAAACCCACGCGGACATGGGGAGAGCATGCAAACTCCGCACAGAAAGGCCCTCGCCGGCCACGGGGCTCGAACCCGGACCTTCTTGCTGTGAGGCGACAGTGCTAACCACTACACCACCGTGCCACCTTTTTCCCAAGTTGAAGCAAATTTTTACTTGTAGTCAGGTACAATTGCTGGATTGCATCCGACATCACATCCGCCTCATTAAGCTATGGTCACACTCCAGCTTGCAATGCTTTGCGATGGGTTACAAGTATGAATAGGTGGGCCTCGAAGCAGAAAAGGTTGAGAACCCCTGCACTAATTGATAAGAGAAATACCCACGTATGAACACTGTTTGACCATATCTTTACACTAACAAAGAATTTATGTATATATGTTCAAGATGAAGCCATGATTTCAATGACAGCAGCAAACAACAAGTGCAAGAATGCGACAAGCAAAAAGTCTACTAACTGCATATGGTGCATCAACTGAACAAATTGGCTCAATTGAATCCTCGTTGCAAATGGTCGTGATCCGACTTTTCTTCAATTCCCCACTCACGACTTTACTTCTGATGGTATGTAAAATATAACTGTGTCATCTTATCATGCGAGGTGGCACAGTGGTGTAGTGGTTAGCACTGTCACCTCACAGAAAGAAGGTTCTGGGTTCAAGCCCAGTGGCCGACGGGGGCCTTTCTGTGTGGAGTTTGCATGTTCTCCCCGTGTCTGCGTGGGTTTCCTCTGGGTGCGCCAGTCCCCCCCCCCCAAATTCCAAAGACATGCAGGTTAGGTTAATTGGTGGCTCTAAATTGACCGTAGGTGTGAATGTGAGTGTGAATGGTTGTTTGTCTCTATGTGTCGCCCTGTGATGATTTGGCAACTTGTCCAGGGTGTACCCCGCCTCTCACCCATAGTCAGCTGGGATAGACTCCAGCTTGTCCACGACCATGCACAGGATAAGCGGCTACGGATAATGGATGGATCTTATCATGTTATATACAGTACAACCATTCATTAAATGTTCATAGAGACATTATGAAAGTAATTAAAGTTTGAAAGGAAGTAACAGAGATTGTTGGTGCCCCATGGTGAGTGTACCTGGTTACATGTACATAGTTAACTTGCTTTGCTAATCTCCAACAAAACTAGCACAAAGCCAAGGACATGACGTGTAACTCACAAAACCAATTTTCAGACTGATGTGCAAATTATTTCACTTGTTTAAATAGTTAGCATTAGAAACATTTACATTTTCAAAGAAACGGTACTGGAAAGTGCACGGTAACAAGTTTCAGCAGTCACAGATGCTATACGCTCACTTACTAGCAAGAACGTAAGATAACATTACTGTTTGTGACTTCTGTTTTAGAAATCTCACAATCAGCTACTTTTGGACACCAAACGAAAAGCAAATTATAATGCAGTCTACGTTCAAACAACTTCAACACAGGAACGTTTTTTTTTTTTTCACCTCAGTTTTTTTCTCAAATGATTTCTCTCCTGGGCGGCACGGTGGTGTAGTGGTTAGCACTGTCGCCTCACAGCAAGAAGGTCCAGGTTCGAGCCCCGTGGCCGGCAAGGGCCTTTCTGTGTGGAGTTTGCATGTTGTCCGCGTGGGTTTCCTCCGGGTGCTCCGGTTTCCCCCACAGTCCAAAGACATCAATATAGCTCGTTAGGTTAACTGGTGACTCTAAATTGACCGTAGGTGTGAATGGTTGTCTGTGTCTATGTGTCAGCCCTGTGATGACCTGGCGACTTGTCCAGGGTGTACCCCGCCTTTCGCCCGTAGTCAGCTGGGATAGGCTCCAGCTCGCCTGCGACCCTGTAGAACAGGATAAAGCGGCTAGAGATAATGAGATGAGATTTCTCTCCTCGCCTACACTAAATTATGTTCCTACATGCAGAAGAAAAACCTGTATTTACTTTAGCAGATCATACCTTTATGATGAAATGAATTATTAACCATGTGGTTCGCAGGGATTAAAAAAAGCAATGCAGCAACTTTTTTTTGATACTAAAATATTGATTTTAGGTTTTATCCACAGCAAATCTCACCTCCTCCCTCCTCCTCCTCCTCCAGCAGCACTGCAGCTCAACACAGTTGTGCAAAATGTATTAAGAAAACCACTAAAAGGGAGGAAAAAAACAAGAATAAATATTTTGATTGTTGGGTTTATAGTAATATCGTTCATTTTTGTTTTAGTGTCATTAACATCAATGCACTGTCTTACAAAAATGCCAGTGCTACATTTATTACAAAGGTGCTGTTTGATTTTTGAGACAAAAACCCAATTTTAAATGAGGTGGTGTTGTGTAATTCTAGACCCCATTAAATTTTCAGCAGCCAGTACATGAATGGCATTATTTAAATTATGCAAAGGCACATCAGTCTGCCTATTCGGCAATGCATAGCCCTTAAAACGGGCATGACATTGTTGAAATTTATTCAGATTGAGAGGACTGCACAATGATTGGGGTCTCACTGTGTGTTGTGTGACATTCAGCAATAAGTACACATGAATAAATTGCTCCAGCACCCCCACAGCCCCACCCCATTTACTTTAATGCATTCTGATGGATGTCAATCATACCAGTTTGACATAAATGTGGAAAAAGATGATGTCAGGTATGAAATAATATTTTTATAACTCTGTATTTACACTTATTATAACGATATTTGCATTTTATCTATGTTAATTAGCTGGTAGATAAAAGACAGAACAACATCATTAAAACAAACTGATTCATGGATATTTCTCTGCTTCATCCTTCTGCTTGTCTTTCCATTAAAGCTGTTAAAAAGCCCTTAAAAATGTTTTGCACCCTGTCTAATAGTAATGTTACACATAATTAGCTTATTTTTCTCATTGTTTCATGTGGATGTCGAGCAGAAGAGCTACAAATTTCACTAAAATAGGGCCCTTGAAATGGTTATGACTGTGGTTAAAAAAAAGAAACAAAAAAAGATACCGGTTCACAACTAGTATTATATTATCTCATCTCATCTCATTATCTCTAGCCGCTTTATCCTTCTACAGGGTCGCAGGCAAGCTGAAGCCTATCCCAGCTGACTACGGGCGAAAGGCGGGGTACACCCTGGACAAGTCGCCAGGTCATCACAGGGCTGACACATAGACACAGACAACCATTCACACTCACATTCACACCTACGGTCAATTTAGAGTCACCAGTTAACCTAACCTGCATGTCTTTGGACTGTGGGGGAAACCGGAGCACCCGGAGGAAACCCACACGGACAACATGCAAACTCCGCACAGAAAGGCCCTCGCCGGCCACAGGGCTCGAGCCCGGACCTTCTTGCTGTGAGGCGACAGCGCTAACCACTACACCACCGTGTCACCCCTGGTATTATATTATATTATATTATATTATATTATATTATATTATATTATATTATATTATATTATATTATAATTATAATAATATTGGCTGGCGTTAAGTGGTATATCCGATATATTCCATTCAACTAGCATGATATTGAACAAGTTGAAGACAAGTAGCTGAATGGAATATATCTGATATACCACAGAAAAAAAGCCATTATTATTATTATTAATATACGTTCCTTTTGGGTGTTCAACGCATCTTTCTCTTTCAAAATTATCTCAAAATCTTCCGTATTTAACAAAGCAAACCTGGTGGCCATGTTTGTTTACAAATTGTCACAGTCGCTCACTAGTTCGGAAGTTTTACGTGTCTGACATGTGACGTTGTGTTGTCTTGACAACCATCCATGCAATATCGTAAACCATATTCGACACTCATTCTCCATTGGGTGGAGTGACATAATACATGTAGGGTAAGCGATATGCTAACGATATTGCATGCTTTCAAACCAAATGATTGAAACCCGCCAGAAAGGAATAGAGCACATTTTTATTCCATCGAAAAAGTGTTCTCTATGGATAATAATTCCCAATATTTCACTCTGATGATGTCACTTCTAGTGTTTTCGTGCTGACTAGACACACGTTGTCAAAATGGAGAACCAGTTCAAAATTAAAATTATTTTGATTAACTTGCGTATTTTTTTCTGGATGTGTCCATATAATATAAAAAACATTACATGGTCGTACAAAGATATGAACTTCATCTTCTCATGTTTAAAAATATTTCACTCATTCATTTTGCTCAGAAAAGTTGGGACAGGGCAACAAAAGACTGAAAAAGTTGTGTAATGCTAAAAAAAACTAATTTGGTTAATTGTCAACAGGTCAGTAAGATGATTGGGTATAAAAAGAGCATCCCAGAGAGGCAGAGTCTCTCAGAAGTAAAGATGGGGAGGGGTTCACCACTCTGTGAAAACTGCATGGGCAAACAGTGCAACAATTTAAGAATAACGTTCCTCAGTGTAAAACTGCAAAGAATTTGGGGATCACATCATCTATGGTCCATAATATCATTAAAAGATTCCGAGAATCTGGAGAAATCTCTGTATGCAAGAGACAAGGCTGAAAACTGACATTGGATGCCTGTGATCTTCAGGCCCTCAGGAGACACTGCATTAAAAGCAGACACGTGTCTGTAGTGGAAATCACTGTATGGGCTCAGGAACACTTCAGAAAACCATCGTCTGTGAAAACAGTTCATTACTGCATCCACAAATGCAAGTTAAAACCAGATATAAACAACATCCAGAAACACCGCCGCCTTCTCTGGGCCCGAGCTCTTTTACGATGGACTGAGGCGAAGTGGAAAACTGTCCCAAGGTCTGATGAATTAAAAGTAGAAATTATTTTTATAAATCATGGACATCACGTCTTCCAGGCTAAAGATGAGAGGGACCATCCGGCTTGTTATCAGTGCACAGTTCAAAAGCCAGCATCTGTGATGGTATGAGGGGGCATTAGTGCACATGACATGGGGAGCTTGTAGATCTGGGAAGACATCATTAATGCTGAATGATATATACACGTTTCAGAGCAACATCCTGCCATCCAGACAAAATCTTTTTCAGGGAAGGCCTTCCTTCTTTCAGCAAGACAATACCAAATCGCTTTCTGCACATATTAAAACTGCATGGCTCTGTCGTAAAAGAGTCCATCTGCTAAACTGGCCTGCCTGCAGTCCAGACCTGTCTCCCATTTAAAACATTTGGCGTATTATGAAACACAAAATATAACAAAGGAGACCCCGAACTGTTGAGTAACTGAAATTGTATATCAGGCAAGAATGGGACAACATTTCTCTTTCAAAACTACAGCAATTGGCCTCCTCAGTTCCCAAACATTTACAGAGTGTTGTTAAAAGTAGAGGTGATGCAACACAGTGGTAAACATGCCCCTGTCCCAATTTTTTTTTGAAATATGTTGCTGACATCAAATTCAAAATGAGCAAAAAACAATAAAATTTCTCAGTTTCAACATTTGACATGTTGTCTTTGTACTATTTTCAATGAAATATAGGATTTCCATGATTTGCAAATTATCGCATTCTGTTTTTATTTACAGTTTACACAGCGTCCCGACTTTTACCTTGATGACACTTTGCACACTATTGGACATTATTATCTTAACCAGTTTCATGAGGTAGTCACCTGGAATGCTTATCATTTAACAGCTGTGCCTCATCAAAAGTTAATTAGTGGACGAGTTTCTTGCCTTCTTAATGCGTTTGAGACCAAAATAATAAATAGTAAATAATAAATAGACAGTAAATAGCCCTATTCTACAACTGTAGTAATCCATATTATGTCAAGAACCGCTCAACTAAGTAAAGAGAAACGACATCTATCATTACTTTAAGACATGAAGTGACTTTTAATTAATAAAAATAAAGAAAAAACACTGAATTAGAAGGTGTGTCCAAACTTTTGACTGGTACTGTATGTATGTATGTATGTTATAAACATACTCATAATACATTATCAGTTCTAGGTTTATAAGACATTTTGTAGTCCTCTGCTTGTTTGTCTAATCTTTTATACTGGTTGTGCCCACATTAACACAGTCCACCTGCATACTAACCTCTATTTTTTTTTTTTATTGTCCACAATTCTCAGTTTATCCTCAAGAAACGTAACGTCGGTTCTACGCACTCACAACCTGCACAAAATTTCTGCATCTATGTGTTACAGTTGCACTGCCTCCAAATGCATAAAGTAACATCCCTATGAGAAACCATTTACAATTTTCTATGAGGTGTACAGAAATGTAAGTGCATTTCCAATAAGATAAGATAAACTTTCGTTCATCAGTCCTTCGGGAAATTAAAGTGCATGATAAGAATATTAGATGAGAATGACATTAAAACAATAGCAATTTAAATAAGTATTAGAGTCAAAGTGACAAGATTACAGTCTTGTCCATGTGCAAAATGGAAAAAAAAAGCTTCAGCAATGTTTATAAAGCCAAGTTTGGTAATGTACAATATACGACAGTGTGGTTGTATGTAATAAAGCTGTGTGTAATACGAGATGACCTTGGTGTTATGGTCAGAAATCATTAGCACACTGCATTCATGCTGTAATGAGGTCTCAGAGCTCACAGAACAGTGGGGGCAGGGGTGACATTACTACAATTGGAAGAAACACACACACACACACACACACACACACAATCAATATGCTAATACAATTACCATCATTCTGAGCTTTATATCCAGTGCCTCATTTTGTTTAATTGATTTTTTTTTTTATATTTGCTCAAAATAAAATAAAAATAAAATAAAATAAAAGGTGCTTCAGGACTAACTGTTTTGTCTGATTTTTTTTTTTGTAATAATAAAAAATGGCTAATAACTTAAAAAATGATTATTCCCGAATGTCACTTTCTGGAAGGCAAGCATTAAAACCTATAATAAGAATATTATTAAAAAATAGCAACAAATAAATACACACAGCATTAAAACACAAATCAGATTGATAACACATTCTATAAAAGCCATATACAGCATGTAATAAAGTATGAATATATTCATAATATGTAATGATGTATTCATAAGATATTATAAACATTGTTATAATTATTTGAATGAAATGAAAAGGCATTCCAGATAATATCCATATTTATAATGCATTTGTAAGGCATTTTACTTAATACATTTACAGAATGCATTATAAGCAGTGTCTATAACACTTATGATCAACAATTCAAACAACACAAAGCCCTAGTTTGCTTTGTGCAGACAAATATTTTGGTAACACTTATAACAGGTTATAATGCATTCATAAGGAATTATATATATCGTTATAATAATTTATGAAAATGCATGACAGTTAATAGTTATGATTATAATGCATTGTTTATGAATTAAATACAGATTGTTAACAGAATGCATTATAAGTAGTCTTTATATCACCAAACCCCATTTTGCAGATTGTAATTAAGAGAAAATATAACGGTGATATTTAACAGTTATTCCACAAAATCGAGTCGTACATGAGCTGATAGCCGACGAGGCACGTAGCACAGAGTTGTCTATAAGCCATGTATGATGAGATTGAGTGGAATAACTGTTTTATTCTATCCACATTCACTGGATTTTGAGAAACAGAGTGCTTTTATTTTTATTTTTTGCAAATTCGATAAATAAAAACTTTATACAAAACATCCAATAAAATAATTTCCGCTTAGAATGTAAACAAGCAGGCGAAATGACAGGAGCAATTTGTGAAAAATGCGATAATAATAATTTTTGAAAAATTAAAAAAAGATATGTTCTTCCCATCAAATACTTTTATTCCATATTTTGCTGCTTTTTTTTGGGGGGGGGGGGTTCGAGCAGAGTTTTTATTTCATCCTTGGTTGGTTCAGCAACACACTCCACCATTTTGTTGTTGTTGTTGTTCAGAGTTTTTTGGCAGTTGGCAAACCAACTTAAAGGTGCATTACCGCCGCCTACTGGGCTGGAGTGTGGAACAGGCAATGTGGGGGGAGCATATTCTTTTAGCTTTTTCTGTTTCTTTTAAATACTTTGTTATCGAGTGATGTATCTGACTTGATGCACTCTGCCATTTTGTTTTTCTCTACTCACAGTATATGACCTGATATCCTAGTAGTAGAGTAGCCAATCAGAGCACATGATTGCTCATATCCAGCGAATGTGGATAGAGTTAAAATGTGTTATAAGCACTTCTTATAATGTATTATTATAGCTATTTAAAAATGCATTTGTTACATTTGCTAGAGCAATGCTGTAAACTGTAATGCCTACATAAATAGGTCTCGCCATGTCTATAATGCCTTATGAATACATTATAACATGTTATATGTCTGTACAAGACATTATTCATATGGCCTTCAGAGAAAGTGTTACCATGATTGGCATTTCCTCTGTTTGATTTCTTTTGTGGGTTTTTACTTGTGAAAATCAGAGACTTTTGCAAGTACGTCGAGCTGTCTGTTTGTTTGTTTGGTTACTTGGTTGGTTGGTTTGTTGGTGCTCTAGCATTGTCATTTCTTGACCAATATTCACGAAAATGCACAGGACAACTCACTAGGGTCACACAAAGACATCATTAGTTTTTGGCGGGTCAAGATCAAAGGTCAAGGTCACCAAGGTCAAATCTTGTAAAAACACCTAATTGGCCATAACTTCCATTTCTCTGTGATTTTCGCAAGTATCGTGCTCTGCACGACTTTCCATTTTATTTGTTTGTTTAATTGTTTTTATTATTTATTTTAAAAAAAATACAGAGCTGGGTTTCTTTGGAATTCGTGATTATAATGTGTTACGACCACGACATACAATGTATCATGTTGACGATTCATAATGCATCATAAAGATCTGGTCTATATCGCATGTAATAAGGTTTGATAAATAACTATGACGGTGTATAATGCATTATGACCTGATATGCATGTGTTCATGCAAGTGTTCCCAGCAGATTAAAACGAGATGCTCATTAACCAGAGACTGAATGCTAAAAACAGAGACTGATCCACTCTTAACTGTGTGAAGTGAGGACTGTTTAGTGTTTACTGAATGACAAGATGCAGGAAAAAAAAGGAGAAAAAAGAAAGATTGCACAAGAGAGGGAAAGAGATTGGAGGCATCAGAGACAGACCAGAACAAATGAGTCAGACGAAGGGAAAGAAGGGAAAAAAACAGGTGAGTCAGAAAGCCAGAGAGAGAGAGAGAGAAGGGAAAAGCATGCAAAGACAACAGAGAACAGAAACAGTCACTTTTTTTTATACCCACTTCAGAGTATTTGCTTTGTAGAAGTCTCTTCTGCATTAGGATAAAAAATACACACTTTCACGAGCCAGTCTTGTGTCCCAAGAGTGTCATTACATCAGCGATCATCATGTCATCATGCTGATGTTGTTAACACTGCAATGCTTTGGGGAGAATAGCATGTTTAATGGATGTTGCTATTAGACAGGCTACACACACACACACATTAGTAGTGTACAAAGGAGTTGAGGCAGTAAATATACTGAATATATATATATTAAAATTTGAAGATGTTTAAAGCTTAAGAGAGAGTCGATGTGTGTTAAGACACACCGGTCCCTCAGCTTGTCGAACTATTGAATGTCACCGTAATATTCTAATTGCATCTATCCCATCATAAAATATTGTTTTCCTTGATTACTTTGATGTTCAAATGGGAGCGCAGGGGCCGTTCATATTTCTTTATTTATTTCTACACCACTGCCCCTCTCTCTCTCTCTCTCTCTCTCTCTCTCTCTCTCTTTCTTTATTGGCACAGTAGTTGAATTACACCCATGCAGCTATACACATACACACACACACAGG
Source organism: Neoarius graeffei (assembly GCF_027579695.1). Classification (NCBI taxonomy): domain Eukaryota; kingdom Metazoa; phylum Chordata; class Actinopteri; order Siluriformes; family Ariidae; genus Neoarius; species Neoarius graeffei. The sequence continues at coordinate 47,022,916 of NC_083595.1, read as the reverse complement.
TTTGCTCATTAGTGTAACACTCCAGTGTCCCCTACAGGCAACAGGCTGTACTACTCATCCCAGTTACTTGGCGCTTGTCGTGGATTTATGACTTCATTCCCTTTTCTGTATGAAATCCCATTTAACTGTGTAGTTTGTCTCTGTGCTCCTGGCGTCCCATGCCTGTGTTGCTTCTCCCTGCACTCTGTCATGTCATCCTGAGTGCAATGCACGCATCCATCTAACTAAAGACCTGGATCTTTAATGACATCAGGAGCAATTTCTGAGCAGCAGTAATTTTAGTAATTTTAGTATTACCGCTGTAGTGGAAGTGAAGCAAGGCCATTAAAACCAGTGAAAGGATCTCAGCAGTGTTCATGGAAACATAGTCAGGGATCTTGAACCTTTGAGGAAGTCTGGGATAACTTCTGAAAGGATTAAGTAGTTTCTTTCTCTTTTTTTGACAATAAATGTTCAAATTATACGTAACACTTTACTTAAAGGTAGTGTTTATAGAGTTACTTGACATGTGACAGACAACTGACATAAGCTGATATAAATATTATTAAAAGCTTATTCATGAAGGTGTCAAAAAGACAGGTTTTGTGAATTTTAATGTCAAGGCAAGAAAGACTTTTGTTGAAATTTGGTAAACCTTAACTTCAGTAAACAGAAGGAAATGTTTTAAAAGCTTTACCATATTTTGTGAGGTACTTTTTGGTCCTCACAAAGAGATAAATAGGTATACACACACACACACACACACACATGCACAAGTGCACACAGTTCAAGTCAAATCATTGTGAGTAGAGCAAGAAGGACGTTTTTGTCCCTGATGGGGTTTTTTTTCTTTCAGCAAAGATATAAAGGTCATTATGCGAGCACTGCAAAACAATGCCACATTCGTTTAATGCCAAACATGTTTTTTATAAAGTGTACACACACACACACACACACATACACACACTATTCGATATGGATTTTGCTTAATAATAAAAGTGGACAGACAACAGTTTGATGCAGATGAGGGATTAGTATAATTATTCTAATCAGTAATGAGATGTCTAATTTGAGGCTTCATCTTAATTGCACACACTAAATATAATATTTCATCCTCGGACTAATCGCCACTCAATTTGACCTCTAATTAACGATGCCAGATTCAAAGTGTGTTGTTTCATTTACTTTAATTTAATATTTTTTATGTGTATTAAAGAGGAAATTGAATGTGTTGTCAGCAGATTAATAAGCCTTTCAACTTTTATCTCATTATAAAACAGCTATTGTCAAACTGTCCTTATTCAGCCCTCTCTCTCTCTCTCTCTCTCTCTCTCTCTCTCTCAAATAATTATTATAAGCAAGCAATAGCTCCAATGAGTCGTTTATCACATGTCATAATACCCACAATGCCGAAAGCATGTTTCTGTCAGAGTTGGGAAGAAGAAAACAGTGAAAATGAAAAAAAAATCTTTATTAAAAAAAAAACCCAGCCATAATCAGTCTGAACGTTGGTTTCTACAATCCCATCGGCTGTATGTTCGGCAATTCAGCAATGAGTTATTTCTATACCGTGGTAGAAACTGTATTTGGAAACCTTTTGGAGTTTACAACTTTATTCTGCTTTCTCAGTTATACTCTTAAACCTCCCACTACTACCTGCACTTGTACCTAAAACAATATATTTACATCTTATTAAATTGGAGACGATTGAAGAGTCTGGTGGAGACTCCATCTGACTATTGGAGAGCTCATGAATTAGAAGAAGAAGAAGAAAACACAATAGCTGCATCCAAATATTCATACTACCTTACTATTTAGCAGTCGCAAACCGTTACTATTAAAGCTGGAACTTGAGCTCAGCCAAAATTTAGCCAGACACCAAAAAAGCAACAGGACAAAGGATTTTGCAAGGGATTAGCGGCAGGCTGCCAGGCCGTTCTGCTGTGTGTAGCTGCCGATGTTGATTTTAAAAGTAACTCAGTAAATTACACAGGGAAATGAATACTTAAGTCTGAGTGAAAAATACTGTAGCAAGCATGCAGCATGGAAGAAGAGTCTGGAGACAGAAATCTTAGTTTCTCGGTCGTTAGCCTGTTGCTCTCGATAGCACTGTCTTGACCGCTTTATTAGCATTCGCTAACACTACTAATGAATACTACACCGGCTGTAAGGTGACTTCACTGCTGCGCTGACGGTGCCGACTCATGATTAAGTTCGCGTCGGGGTTCAAGAAGGCCAAGGGCGATACATTTTTGGCACCTCCTACTTTAAATCAAAATCTGATTGGTTAATTCATCTGTCACTTCCTACATAAGCATACACTGTCGTGGCCTTCTGTCCCGGCAATGAAGTCCTAACCAATGAGTGAGCCAGCGCTAAACTCTTCTCAGCCTAGACACAACAAACAAACAAAGCTCATTGGATAACTCGATTTTAATGTTTTCAGGACAGTAACCCTTTCATTTCTGAAGGAAATTTGATCGAGAATGAGGCCAAATTAGAATTAGAAAAGAATAATTATCATGAAATCATGAAAGAATGAAAGAAATTAAATATAACATTTGAAATGCGGATATGTTTGGGCTTCTCTGAAGGCCTAGAAGGCCCTGACGGTTCCTCTTTGCTATTTAGTATGCAAAAAGCAGCATATCATAATCCATAGGGTGTCCAAATACAGTACGCAGTAGGCATTTAATAGTAGCCAAACGGTACCCAGATGATCGACTACATCTGTAGTTTGCAAACATACTACACTACACTACACTATCCCATAAATCAGCTCTGAATAACCAGAAAAAAGAAGCTGGTGGACCGAATCGATGGCGGTTATTGCAGCGCCAAAGGGTGTCTCTGCCGATGTACAAACATCAGTATCAGGAACAGTTTAAACAATATCCACCATGCGTATGTTATACATCATCTATGAACATTCTGGTCAAAGGACAGGTAAGACACCGGGGGAGTACGTCCAAATTGTGTCCTTACATCTGTCCCTGACATCCTCATGTATTACAGTAACAGATCGGTTCTGACCTGACGTTAGTGCATACTGAATATTCAGAGTAGCCAATGCTTAGGTCATAATCTATTACTATCTCTCTGTGGCTTCAATTATCTCCTGTACAGTGACTTTCAAAGGTTTTCTTCACAGGTTGGTGGGAAAATACGGCATGACAGAGTGGTGACTGGCTATCATTTCTATCCATCATTTATTTGTGTCAAAATCTTATTCATCTTTCAGAATTCTGGGGACAGAAATATTAGATCATTTTTTAAAGTATCCATTTCTCATAGCATGTGAACACTGTGCTCTCGTTCACCTCTGCGTACTTTTGTTGAAAATAGATTCCAGGCCTCACAAATACAGTTCGCCGTGCAATTTCTCCCTGACTGATTTCGGAGAAGCAGCATTTCAATTCTCACGGTAAATGTGCTGATGAGCATCATTAAATGAGTGCTGTGTCCATACATTTAGAAGCAACACAATAGCCAATTTCATCTACCAATGTCATTTCACTCTCCACTGCACATGAGTCAATTTCATTCTTTGGAACAATTACTCTAAACCCCCTTTCCACCCTTCCCCCTGCTTCTCTCTCTCTCTCTCTCTCTCCTTCTCTCTCGCTCTATCTCTCATTCCAGTCCTCAGACTTAGATCAGATCAGATCAGATCATGCTTCTCTTAGGCATGCTACTGTATTTTCTTTCTTTTTTTTTTTTCTCCTGAAACAGACACCCAGTATTGTCTCTATAACATTCTTTTACCATGACATACCATGGATGACTAACCAGAGCTCTGGAAGCCAGTGGGAAAATGTTTCTTCTTTTACCCCTCCGTAAATTAATAACATATGACCATGAAGCTCGGACAATGAAAATGTTACAATGAAAACTGGAAGTGGAAACTACTTAAAACTTAATGCTCATACACTGCAAAACCCGATAAGGTCACTGAGCTCAAAAATTGTATTGAAACCGATTACGTAAAAATTTTTGAGGTAAGTAACTTAAATTTTTTAAGGTAAGATTTCTTAAAAATTACAATTAAGTGTAACTATAGTGTAATTTTTAAGAAATCTTACCTTAAAAAATTTAAGTTACTTACCTCAAAAATTTTTACGTAATCGGTTTCAATAAAATTTTTGAGCTCAGTGACCTTATCGGGTTTTGCAGTGTTTTATATTATTACTCAACTATATACACTGTAAAAAAGAATAGTTGAGAATACTTGAAATTTCAAGGCAACAGTCTGCATTAAGAATTTTATGTTTTGCCAATGATGTGCCCATGATAATCCAAACTATGATAAAACTGTTATCTTTATTAAGAATTCTTAATTAAGTCAATTTTCAATTCCTCATTCTGCCAACATAGATTTCTCTTTTTGCTGAACAGTGGCATTCACAGTAGTACAAAAAGGCAATGGAGGTTATCAGACTTTTTTGGGGGGCTTTTTTCACCTTTATTTGGATAGGACAGTGTAGAGACAGGAAATGAGCGGGAGAGAGGGATCCAGAAATGACCTCGGGTCGGAATCGAACCCAGGTCCGCGGATTTATGGTATGGCACCTGAGCCACAACGCCATACCCATGATGTGGGTTTTAAAAATTTTATTTCAATATTGAAGTTTTGTAATTGTGTAGAACAATGAAAAAAGGCATGTATAGTTTAATGATAAATTGTGATAACCTCGGGGGCGTCGTGGCTCAGGTGGATAAGGTGCCATACCATAAATCCGGGGGTCCGGTTCCAACCCGAGGTCATTTCCTGATCCCGACTCTCTCTCCTGCTCATTTCCTGTCTCTACACTGTCCTATCCAAATAGAGGTGAAAAAAGCCCTAAAAAAAAAAATTATGATAACCTCAATTGCCTTTTTGCACTACTGTGAATGCCACTGTTCAGCAAAAAGAGAAATCTATGTTGGCAGAATGAGGAATTGAAAATTGACTTAATTAAGAATTCTTAATAAAGATAACAGTTTTATCATAGTTTGGATTATCATGGGCACATCGTTGGCAAAACATAAAATTCTTAATGCAGATGGTTGCCTTGAAATTTCAAGTATTCTCAACTATTTTTTTTTACAGTGTACACACTTTTTACTTTTTCATTGTGGCTACTAGCCCAAGAGCATTAGCTCAAAATTGAGTCCAACCTGGAACAAATTAGTAACAAGCTGAATTTTTCAGAATATTTTCAGAATACCCTTAGGAATAACATACTAAAAGTCCCTGGGAATCCACCTTGTGCTCTCTGAGAAATTCAAGATGGCATCCAAAATGGCCACCGATTGGAGATTTTTCAATATCTCAGGGATAAAACATAATATAAATGCAATTAAAATGTTAAATTATATGTTCTCTCATACAAGCAATGCAAATTCACCATTGTCACACTGTTAAAATTAAAATTAACCAAGATTACAAGGTCATTAATGTGGAAATTACATGGAATTTGATGGTTGACATGATTGACAGATTAGCTTAGTAGGCTACCTACATACATGAACATAATGTAAGACAACAATTAGACATCGATTTCCTTAATATTTAGTGCATCTTTAAGCTTTGATAAAATATTAAAGGGAAATTAAATTTGAGAACTCTATCTTCTAAAACTACAATGGCAAGCTGTTTCAGTACACTTCTTCAACATTCCGGCGACTTTCATGACAAAAAGGTCTGCCTCAATAAAAGCTCTTGCTTATAAACAATGAGTAGACTTAAACACTTCTCAGTGCCTCAGTTGTAATGCTTGGACCTTTGTTGTACCATCAATGAAGTAGGGAATTTATTCAAGCTTGTTTAAGGGTGGAAAAAAATTAATCTTTGAGTTTCTAGCGCCAGTCTTTACTACTAGCAATGCCAGTGTGTTCGGACAAAAAATGACTAAACTCAGCATGACCTTTTAAAAATGACTGAACTCAGCATGACCTTTTAACATGCCATTTTTCATTTTACACCACCAATTTACTTTAATTAATATATTAATGAAAATAAGTGCTCCAACCCCTAGTAATTGTGTTTGTTGTTTTGTGAACAGAATAGGATGATACGGAGTGAACGAGTAACCAATGGATCCACACTCTATAATCGGTAGTGTACATTAAATAGCACATGTATAGATTTACAATTATAAGTCTGTAATTATTAGTCCTAAACATTAAGAACTGAAGCCATTTCAAAAACATATGAGATATCTTCATGATACCATAATGATTATTTTGTCATAACAGTCATTATTATTTCTTCTTGGATGTGAATTTATGGGCCAGGGCATTTCAAGATTGATACTTGATTCAAGGATCGGACTGGATGAAACCTACACACATTCATAGTACTGTGCACATTCATAAATGTGAACTGGTGAAGTGCCAAAAATATGACAATCTAACCAGACATGGCAAGCGAACACATTATACACAAATATACTGTTATAATAATGTGTACATTGTTATTATATAATGTTAATACACAATGTAATTAATACACACATGTTGGAATTTACTCTCCTACCCTACAAAACATATATTCTGACCTTTTAATTGCATTAATATTTTGTTTTGGGCCTGAGATATGGGCAGATCTCCATTTGGCGGCCATTTTGGACGCCATCTTGAATTTCTCAGAGAGCACAAGGGGGATTTCCAGGGACTTTTAGTATGTTATTCCTAAAGGTATTCTGAACATATTCTGAAATTTTCAGCTTGTTACTAATTTGTTCCGGGTATAACCCTATTACTCCTGGGCTATACTGCCTCATAGACGCAAAGTGAGGCAGTAGCCCACTGCGCATTAGGGTGCATCAGTTGCCTCACTTTCATAAAATCTGATGCATTTTTGTTTGGGTGTTCCTTTTCACCAATAAAGACATCCTGTAAAATTTTTTGACCATATTCAAAAGTCTAATGGTGGCACCATGAGGTTCATTTTTTTGCCAAAAAACGCTTCTTTTATGTTTTCGCGTAAGGTTTGAATCACAATGTTGGACTCCATTTATTGATTTCTTGTGAGCCAGAGATCATGTTAAGAACCTTTGCAAGGGATTAAGAAGCATTAATGTGATTCATAATACATTTCTCATCTCATCTCATTATCTGTAGCCGCTTTATCCTGTTCTACAGGGTCGCAGGCGAGCTGGAGCCTATCCCAGCTGACTACGGGCGAAAGGCGGGGTACACCCTGGACAAGTCGCCAGGTCATCACAGGGCTGACACATAGACACAGACAACCATTCACACTCACATTCACACCTACGCTCAATTTAGAGTCACCAGTTAACCTAACCTGCATGTCTTTGGACTGTGGGGGAAACCGGAGCACCCGGAGGAAACCCACGCGGACACGGGGAGAACATGCAAACTCCACACAGAAAGGCCCTCGCCGGCCCCAGGGCTCAAACCCAGGACCTTCTTGCTGTGAGGCGACAGCGCTAACCACTACACCACCGTGCCGCCCTCATAATACATTTGTATTGTTTAAAAGTAGTTGAACAATGATTCAATGAACAGCTAAAACTCAAACTGTGCTTGATAATATATTTAGAATATGGACTAAAAATGTGTATCTAAGATATTTGGTATACTCTATAAAGGTGCCATAATGTTTCATGAAAAGTGATCGAAATTTTGTCATAAAAGTCATAAAATAGCAGCTTTTTCCATAACTTTGAGCTCCTGGTGCCACCATTAAACTTTTGAATTTTGTCAAAATATTTCACCCAGTGTGTTTTCTTACCAAAAGGAACATAAAAACAAAAATGCATCATGATCGGAGGAACTTTTCATTTTTAGGGGGCAACTGAGTAGGGTGCCTACTGCGCATACGCGTAATCTACCAGAACGGCAAATCGTGATCTCGCAATACGAACAGTTGATCTCGAGTTATCAAAGCTACACAAGAACGAGTGGCGAAGCTACCAGGTCATCGTGTTGTAAGAATGTAAGAATGAGTGTAACAATAGCGAAACTTCCTAACCAATCAGCACTTATCCTGATCAAGTTCGATTACCCGTTCTACTTCTTGATAAACTTCAAAACCAATCAGAACCAGAAACAAAATAAGAGAAACCTCGTTATAACTTCGTAGTATCGGAAGATAATTGGCGGATAAAAAGATAAACGAAATTCACCTCGTGGTTCGCCAAGGCTACTGATTTGATATCAAGTAAGTGGTGTTTATTTTAAGAAAATTTACCTTTTGATTATCACAGCTTTTGTTTGGTCCTTCTGAAACGTCAAATGAAAGGCTTTGTAAGGGGTTTTTTTTCCGCTTTTTTAAGATACGTACTAGTACAACCCCAATTCCAAAAAAGTTGGGACAAAGTCCAAATTGTAAATAAAAATGGAATGCAATGATGTGGAAGTTTCAAAATTCCATATTTTATTCAGAACAGAACATAGATGACATATCAAATGTTTAAACTGAGAAAATGTATCATTTAAAGAGAAAAATTAGGTGATTTTAAATTTCATGACAACAACACATCTCAAAAAAGTTGGGACAAGGCCATGTTTACCACTGTGAGACATCCCCTTTTCTCTTTACAACAGTCTGTAAACGTCTGGGGACTGAGGAGATAAGTTGCTCAAGTTTAGGGATAGGAATGTTAACCCATTCTTGTCTAATGTAGGATTCTAGTTGCTCAACTGTCTTAGGTCTTTTTTGTCGTATCTTCCGTTTTATGATGCGCCAAATGTTTTCTATGGGTGAAAGATCTGGACTGCAGGCTGGCCAGTTCAGTACCCGGACCCTTCTTCTACGCAGCCATGATGCTGTAATTGATGCAGTATGTGGTTTGGCATTGTCATGTTGGAAAATGCAAGGTCTTCCCTGAAAGAGACGTCGTCTGGATGGGAGCATATGTTGCTCTAGAACCTGGATATACCTTTCAGCATCGATGGTGACTTTCCAGATGTGTAAGCTGCCCATGCCACACGCACTAATGCAACCCCATACCATCAGAGATGCAGGCTTCTGAACTGAGCGCTGATAACAACTTAGGTCGTCCTTCTCCTCTTTAGTCCGAATGACACGGCGTCCCTGATTTCCATAAAGAACTTCAAATTTTGATTCGTCTGACCACAGAACAGTTTTCCACTTTGCCACAGTCCATTTTAAATGAGCCTTGGCCCAGAGAAGACGTCTGCGCTTCTGGATCGTGTTTAGATACGGCTTCTTCTTTGAACTATAGAGTTTTAGCTGGCAACGGCGGATGGCACGGTGAATTGTGTTCACAGATAATGTTCTCTGGAAATATTCCTGAGCCCGTTTTGTGATTTCCAATACAGAAGCATGCCTGTATGTGATGCAGTGCCGTCTAAGGGCCCGAAGATCACGGGCACCCAGTATGGTTTTCCGGCCTTGACCCTTACGCACAGAGATTCTTCCAGATTCTCTGAATCTTTTGATGATATTATGCACTGTAGATGATGATATGTTCAAACTCTTTGCAATTTTACACTGTCGAACTCCTTTCTGATATTGCTCCACTGTTTGTCGGCGCAGAATTAGGGGGATTGGTGATCCTCTTCCCATCTTTACTTCTGAGAGCCACTGCCACTCCAAGATGCTCTTTTTATACCCAGTCATGTTAATGACCTATTGCCAATTGACCTAATGAGTTGCAATTTGGTCTTCCAGCTGTTCCTTTTTTGTACCTTTAACTTTTCCAGCCTCTTATTGCCCCTGTCCCAACTTTTTTGAGATGTGTTGCTGTCATGAAATTTCAAATGAGCCAATATTTGGCATGAAATTTCAAAATGTCTCACTTTCAACATTTGATATGCTGTCTATGTTCTATTGTGAATACAATGTCAGTTTTTGAGATTTGTAAATTATAGCATTCCATTTTTATTTACAATTTGTATTTTGTCCCAACTTTTTTGGAATCGGGGTTGTATATTGAAAAGCCGATATCAAACTTTTGCTATTCGCTTTAATTTTTTAATTTCATTTTTTATTTTAGACTCTTTACACTACACTTGTGAAACAAAATGTGCTCATTAGTACTAATTAGTGCTTCTCAGACAATTCATGAACAAGTGCTTTCTTACTATTTTGGAAATAGATCGAGTTCACAGCACTGTATGTTGAACAAAACACAGTAAACAAAATGGGTAACCAGAATACTACAAGCCCTGATGCTGCTCACAGCTTGGTGATGCTTGCATGAGATGAGGGGAGCAGTCATAACATGTATATATGCAATATTTACTGTATGGACATGGGATCAGAAAACACTTTTATTTATAAGCAGTAGCCACATGGACCCATAGGGTACCTATTTTTCATTTTTGCTTTCCTGTCACTCATTACATATCTTTACTGCATTTAGTCAACCTGAACAAACCATGAACATCTGTATTATTACACATTAAACCACAGCATGGTTATATTCTTCAATCTGATTAGTGGGAGATTGCAACCTTCATGTGGTACTAAGAATGCCATACGATACAGAGGAGCAATAGCGTGGAACAGTCTACCTTGCAAGGAATCAATGGCCAATAACTTAAACGGATTCAAGCATTTACTCACTAAATTTGACATTAGTAGAATAAATTTTGATTCTCTTGTAGCCGTAATTAAATACAAAGACAATAGTTATGCGTACTATGAATTAACTTAATGTGAAGATAATTAACAGATAATCAACAGATTTTAAGAGTTTTTTTAAAGTTTGTGTATATTTGTAGTCTTTTGTATTTGTATCTGTACATGCACGACCCCACCAGCTCTTATTCCTGAGTCCCTGCTTGTACTCAATGCAATATGTATACTGTTCCTACTTATTCAGGTGACATTGGGCATACCTAACAACCTGTGTTTTCTCCCCCCAAATCTGTCCCTCTGAGTTACATGTCGGTCCTGGGATCGAGATGCTGACCTCTTCTGCCCCTTGGACCTGCCTGATCCATCCTGGTGCCCTGTGTCTGGTTGGAGTCTCATCACATGGAGGACAGCCTCATGTGGACAGTTGAAAGTCACACTTGGAAGACGCTCTGGACTCTTACGCTACGTTCACACTGCAAGGCTTAATGCTCAATTCCGATTTTTTTGTGAAATCCGATTTTTTTTGTGAGGTCGTTCACATTAACAAATATATGCGACTTGTATGTGATCCTCAGTATGAACAAAAAGCGACCTAAAAGTGTTCCGCATGCGCATTGCAGGATACGACGACGTCACACGCAGTGAGCATGGCCAGTGTTTACGGAAGTAAAACCGCCCGGTTGCGGTATGACCCATCCAATCTAGCTTGAATAGCTGTATCCCCCCAAATGGAAATCAGCTCCCTAACCTCTGCGTCCTTCCATTGAGAAGATTCAGAACCTTCACAGCCCGAAGCGTCCCTCGCATTGATGTCATGCGCAGGGGCGCTGATACGTTTTTTGAACTGGGGGGGACAAAAAACTGGGGGGGACAAAGCTGCCAGCAAACCAACCCCAACCCCGATATGCCTATCAAACTTGTTGTTAGTAACCATAGCAACCAAGCTCGAGCTCGCAACCTGTGCAGTCTGCGCAGCTCAACCAACCGAATTTCAGTCTTTGTTTTGTTTTATGTGAGTTGTTGCAACTATGTATACACTGCTGTGCACCTCAATAAACCGAATGGTAATTAGTCTTTTGATTTTTCCGTGAGGTTTGCCTTATGCAAAGAAAGACAGCATAGACGTTTTTTCCTCCCTATAAGTGGGGGGACCGAACGAGGTGAATTTAAATCTGGGTGGGACTCGTCCCTTTTGAGTCTGGTTCCTCTCAAGGTTTCTTCGTCATGTCATTTGAGGGAGTTTTTCCTTGCCACCGTCGCCACAGGCTTGCTCATTGGGGATAGATTAGGGATAAAATTAGCTCATGTTTTAAGTCGTTCAAATTCTGTAAAGCTGTTTTGTGACAATGTTTATTGTTAAAAGCGCTATACAAATAAACTTGACTTGACTTATTCATTCATTCATTCCACCCTGTCCTTGGCTAATGCAATCAAACCAACATACATTGCCTACGCCATCTACACACGATCTACGGTTTTGTCTTTCAAAGAGCTGGACAGAACAACTGATGCCACCCATGCCTGGATATCATCCCTGGGTTTGACTTACTTTGTAGTTTTGTGTACACCATATGAAAAAAGATCTGACTGGGCAGAAGGTTTTATTTTTGTATAACAGCACCACTTGGTCAGTAGTTCTAGCCATAATATGAACGATGGGTTTACTTTAATATTCTTGTTCAAATACGTTATTGTTTCTATAGTAACAGCTCATATACAGGGACTTGTATGGCAGGCACTCTACATAATCTATGACTAATAAGAAAAAACAGATTTAAAAAAGTCTTTGTTCAACAAAGGTTTTATTTATTTTTGTTAGGAGATGCTTATTTAACATTATGAAAGCACTTTGGCCCCATCACGGTGCTTTCTAAAATTTCCCCAGCACAAAAAAATAGACAAGTTTACATTTTCTGGATTGTGGTGTCTTAAATTTTGGGTTGTTTTTTTTTCCTTTTTTTGGTTTGGTTTGTTGTTGTTGTTGTTGCTGTTTTTTTAACAAAAGTGATAATCTTTTGTTTGCCAAATTGCTGTGTATAATGAGAATAACACACTTTGAATCATGCTGTTAAATGAAAATAATAAATGCCAGAACAGTGTGATACAGCATCATGCGATTTTAACAAAGGAACATAATAAATAAACATGTATTAATGTTTATTCTATCCACATTCACTGCATATGAGCAATCATGCACTTTGATTGGCTAATCTACTACTAGGATATCAGATGATATATCGTGAGTAGAGAAAAACAAAATGACGGAGTGTGTTGCTGAACCAACCAAGGACGAAATAAAAACTACTTGAAAGCAAAACTACAAAAAAGCAACAAAATATGGAATAAAAGTATTTAATGGTAAGAAACATATCTTTTTCATTTTTCAAGAATTATTATTATTATCACATTTTTCACAAATTGCTGCTGTCATTTCACCGGTTTGTTTACATTCTAAGTGGAAATGATTTTGTTGGACGTTTTTCATCGAATTTGCAAAAAATAAAAATAAAAATGTTCTGTTTCTCAAAATCCAGTGAATGCGGATAGAATAAAACAATTATTCCACTCAATCTTGTTGTACATGGCTTATAGCCAACTCAGTGCTACGTGCCTCGTCAACTATCAGCTCATGTACGACTCGAGTTTGTGGAATATCTGTTAAATATCTCATGGTCTGAATATTATAAGGTTCTATCTGGCATTTTGGTGGATAATGAGTTAAACATGTAAAAACGATGCTTAAAGCTCACTGATTATACAGTGCATACCTTCATGTGAATATTATAGACTTAAAGCTAAAACTCTACTGACATCAACAATAACCCTGATTATTATACTGAAGATCTTTCCAACACACTTGATAATCAGAGAATAGTCCTGTTCCTCACAAGGTTTCTTCTTCATGTCTTCTCAGGGAGTTTTTTCTTGCCATCATCGCCTCTGGCTTGCTCATTAGGGATAAATCTAAATCTACAGTATATCCAGATATCTGTAAAGCTGCTTTCTGGCAGTTATTAAAAGCAATATATGGGCTGCTTCACAGTCATGGTTGCCTTTTTGAATAACACCAACTAACTCCTGCAGCTAGGTTCAGTGTGTGTGTGTATATATATATATATATATATATATATATATATATATATATATATATATATATATATATATATATAGTAGGGTGCATCAGTTGCCCTCACTTTCATAAAATCTGATGCATTTTTGTTTGGGTGTTCCTTTTCACCAATAAAGACATCCTGTGTGTGTGTGTGTGTGTGTGTGTGTGTGTGTGTGTGTGTGTGTGTGTGTGTGTGTGTGTGTACTGAAGCTTCAATATACATTAGAATTGTGAGTTTTCTAACTGAATGAACATTGGTAGACAAAGGCCTACCTGGTCAACACTAGCCATACATGATCAAATTGTTATTTGTCTGGTATGTTAATCACACTCCAAAACTTCATGTCTTCTGCATGTTTTATTTAAACATTTGCTGATCTCAGCAGGATGAAGAATCTCATCACAGAAACTTTAACTGTAACTTCTAACAAAAAGAGAAATGTCCAAAAATCTCATCTCATCTCATCTCATCTCATTATCTCTAGCCGCTTTATCCTTCTACAGGGTCGCAGGCAAGCTGGAGCCTATCCCAGCTGACTACGGGCGAAAGGCGGGGTACACCCTGGACAAGTCGCCAGGTCATGTCCAAAAATTAATAACAAAATAAAATTGAAATGATTCACACTCGTGCCTTCATGTAAATGATTAGAAACATAAAATGTGTATGAAAACAGAAGTATAAACATTTGAACAACAGATTCACACAAATAAAAATAAAAAGTGTTTTTTCCAATCAACAAAATTGATCGAAAAAAAAATTCCCTCTGCAGCCAAACAAATTTACCGTCTAGAAGCAGACTCAATAGGTCCCAAAAACATCTCTCCGCCGCTTCCCAGTTTAAAAACTGGAACATCATGGAACATGGAATTCGAAAAAAATGGACAGTTAATGAAATGGAACGAAAACCCCAACGTTTATGCTGGTAGATGCTAGATTTCAAGGCTTTTCTGACTTAAAACTTCCAACTTACGAGTACAACTGAACGCACCATTAGTAGTAGCAGAAACACCGTTGCTATCAAATGGATGAGCTGTGCAGTGTTATTAACCGAGAATTACGTGGAAAATTGAACACCTTGCTTTCCCAACTCTGCAAGGATCTGCTCCAGCCTTTCCCCTTCTTGAATCGGTGTAATGTGGATTGATCACAGACAAGGCTGCTGCTGCTGCCATTTCAACTTTGTGCTGCAATGCAAGTTAGCCTAACTAACGGAACATTAATCCTCACTTTTTCTACCTATGTTTGGTGAACACAGACACGGCACGCGCTTAATACGTGGCGGCTTTAGTTGACGGTGTGTCTGAATCTTCGCTTCATATATCTTTTTTTATTTTCAACTAGCCAGCCGGGCTGGCTAGTGACAGGAATTACTCACCAAATGACAAATTAAGTCGCTTCGGGCGAGCGGGCCACCATGAATTTCAAGCCCTGATATATATATACAGTGCTCAGAGTAAATGAGTACACCCCCTTTGAAAAGTAACATTTTAAACAATATCTCAATGAACACAAACAATTTCCAAAATGTTGAAAAGACAAAGTTTAATATAACATCTGTTTAACTTATAACGTGAAAGTAAGGTTAATAATATAACTTAGATTACACATTTTTCAGTTTTACTCAAATTAGGGTGGTGCAAAAATGAGTACACCTCACAACAAAAACTACTCCATCTAGTACTTTGTATGGCCTCCATGATTTTTAATGATGGCACCAAGTCTTCTAGGCATGGAATGAACATGTTGGCGACATTTTGCAACATCAATCTTTTTCCGTTCTTCAACAACGACCTCTTTTAGTGACTGGATGCTGGATGGAGAGTGATGCTCAACTTGTCTCTTCAGAATTCCCCAAAGAAAATAACTTCTTTACACCACAAAGGTGAAGGCTACAAGAAGATCAGCAAAGCTTTACTTATCAGTCAGAATACTGTAGCAAAAGTGGTACAAAAATTTAAGAAAGATGGAACTGCAACCATCTCACAAAGACGTCCAGGTCATCCACAGAAGTTAACACCTCGACAGGAGCGTCTTCTGATGAGAAGGGTTGAAGAAAATTGGCATGCAAGTTCACTGCAGTTATCTAAAGAAATATAAAGCCAAACTGGGGTGACTATTTCCCGTGACACAATACGGCGTACACTGCAGAGGAATGGCATGCATGGATGCCATCCACAAAAGAAGCCTCTCCTAAAGCCCAGGCACAAAAAAGCCCGCCTAGAGTTTGCCAGGGCCCATGCTGACAAAGATGAAGACTACTGGGACTCTATACTCTGGAGTGATGAGACCAAAATAAATGTTTTTGGAACTGATGGCTTCAAAACTGTATGGCGTCACAAAGGTGAGGAATACAAAGAAAAATGCATGGTGCCTACAGTGAAACATGGTGGTGGCAGTGTCCTTATGTGGGGCTGCACGAGTGCTGCTGGTGTCGGGGAGCTGCATTTCATTGATGGCATCATGAATTCACAGATGTATTGCTCTATACTGAAAGAGAAGATGCCACCATCACTCCGTGCCCTTGGTCGCCGTGCACTTTTCCAACATGACAATGATCCTAAACACACATCTAAGGCCACTGTTGGATTTCTGAAGAAGAACAGGGTGAAAGTGATTCAGTGGCCAAATGTGTCTCCTGATCTGAACCCAATCGAACACCTCAAGTCAAGTCAAGTTACTTTATTTGTACCCAAAGGTAAACTTGTTTTGCAGTGACGTGAGTCAGCTTTCTCTTCCACACACGCCAAACAACACTTAAAACATCTAACATAAAACACATAAAACACAGTGTAATAAACATATAACATTAAAAAAACACACATATGATTAAAAAACATCTCACTTAAACATCTCACTTAAAACACAACATTAAAATGGGGAATTCTGAAGAGACAAGTTGAGCATCACTCTCCATCCAGCATCCAGTCACTAAAAGAGGTCATTGTTGAAGAATGGAAAAAGATTGATGTTGCAAAATGTCGTCAACTTGTTCATTCCATGCCTAGAAGACTTGGTGCTGTCATTAAAAATCATGGCGGCCATACAAAGTACTAGATGGAGTATTTTTTGTTGTGGGGTGTACTCATTTTTGCACCACCCTAATTTGAGTAAAACTGAAAAATGTGTAATCTAAGTTATATTATTAACCTTACTTTCATGTCATAAGTTAAACAGATGTTATATTAAACTTTGTCTTTTCAACATTTTGGAAATTGTGTTCATTGAGATATTGTTTAAAATGTTACTTTTCAAAGGGGGTATACTCATTTACGCTCAGCACTGTATATATATATATATATATATATATATATATATATATATATATATATATATATATATATATATATATATATATATATACACTAAAGTTTCTTATACCTTATTTTACAGGGACACACCTACAGCCCTACCTACAGCAGTAATGTCTCTTATTAGTTCTTATAAATATGTTTGTAGGAGTTAAATACAGCTCAGTTTTGACTTTCTGGTCATTTCATTTAATTCTACTTTAATTATTACACTTAGATTTTACTGGTTAAATCCAGAATTAATTTCATTTTGTAGCACTAACTAGGTTTACTTTGGGACATCTGCTGTACTTTCATTCACAACAGGAAGATATTTAAGTGGAAGGGACATTTTTTGTAAACTTAGTACCTCTGACAGGATCCTCTGTCTGTCAAAAATGTTGAGGAAATCACTGACCATATGATGAGGCTGTAAATGATTTTTAAAGAAAATATTTGTCTCTTTTGAAGCAGAATACTCTGTTGTTATTGCAGAGTAAAAAAACAGGACTTGAAACAGATGTGAGACATTTTTGCAGCGGAGCTTCACATGTGGTTGAAATGTGAGTCTGTCAAAAAGTGCCGTCTCCAGAAAACCACAAGGATCGTCACTACTTCAGGTGTTATTACAGTCACCACCGTGTACAAACATCGCTGTACAGGATGTACTTAAAAATTTATACTTAAGATCATGTCCATTTCAACAGTTTTACACTTTGTATATCTCACTCTTGTGGACTATAAGAAAGGTCAAGTTTAGAAATACACTATATGCCTCTTCTCACCCAGTAGCTCTGAAATTCTGTTCAGTTAATTTCCATCTCAAAAGGTCAACAGGTCAGCAGAGAAACACAAAAGTCTGAGGTTTGATTTTTGGACTATTGTGGACCTGAAAAGTTTACCCTGACTGAAAGATGGCCCTAATATTTTTTTTATTAATTTAACTGAATTAAATGTCATCACTGGGTGTTGTTTTATTTTCCTGTGGCATTACTTTTTATTTTGCACAGATCAACTTGGTTATATGTGGTTCTATCTGCCAGCCAATCATCAACCAAGATGAACATAGAACCCATGCAACAAAGTCAGCCTTGACCAATCAATATCCATGTTTTATTTATGGGGAGTTAAAGAAAACAGAGGATTTAAAGCCTCAGGATGGTGAGGCAGAGAAGAAAATATCTTTTAGTTGTAAATGTTCTCCCTATGCTTCATGAGAGTAATAAAGTAATTATTTAAAAAAATTATTATTATTATTTTTAAGTACAAGTCTACTGTTGTCTCTGGTTTTACCATGTATAAACATGTGATCTAATGCATGATCATAGTTTCTTTTGCCAAGCTACAAGGCTGATCTCAATTTTAAAAATGTATGAATTCAAACAAACATATGAATATACCAATCAAAACTTTGTACACCCCTACTCATTCATAGATCTTTTTGTATTTTCTACATTGTAAAACAATACTGAAGACATTAAAACTATTAAATAACATGTGGAACATATGGAGTTAGGGTCCGGTCACACCGCCCGAACTTTGCTGAAGCGTTCCTTGAACGGTAGGGAGGGGGGGCCGAATTTCGACAACGCTCGTCACCACGCACAAAATGGGAAAAAAATCGAAAACACGGGCGTTGGCTTAGCGGTGCACCGCTGAAGCCGGCGTTGCTTTAGCGTTGGTTTAGCGGTAGCAAGCGGTAGCGAGCGTTGGTTTAGCGGTGACGCGAGCGTTGGTATAGCGGCGTTCTGCGCATGCGGGCTTTGGCTCGGCGGGGGTATAAAGTTGGTTTAGCGGCATACCGCTTGTGACTACGGAGCTGAACGGATCGTTTTGATACAAGTTCTGATAGATTTTTGATAGAAGGTCCACCATCAGCTTGTTCAACAGTCCATATTCAGGCCTTCTCAGTATCCACTGTCTGACCCACACAACTCTGTCTCTCCTTCTTCTCTCTCTTCTCCTTCTGTCAACAGCTTGTTGCAATCTGAGGAGGTTCTGATTCTGCTGCTGGACTAGTGCACCAATCATAGCAAGTCTCTCAGCATCCATGGTGATACAGTTTTATTGTAACTTTGAGCAAATTCGATATAGATGAGGTCTGAACTCAACGGCAGCTCGATTCCAAATGAGCTCCTGGTCCATTTCTCCCCGTATTTATAGCCAAATTCTGGTCCCGCTCCGACACCTCTATACCAACGCCAAACCAAAGTTCATCGCCGCCATGGATAGCTGCTTCAACGCCCGACACCATTCCAGCAACCCCGTGTCTGCTCGTAAAACGCTTACAACCACTCCACCAAAGTTTGTGCAACGTTTAATCGCCGCCCGGGCAACGCTGGCGAAGCAGCGGTGGTCCAGCGTTCAAGATTTCTGCGTTGGCCTAGCGGACCCAAGCGTCCACGAACTTGCGTCTAGCGGTGCCAAACTTTGACTGGGCGTTGGTGGAGCAGGGGTGAACTTTGCTGGGGCGGAAAATTGCCCCCTCCTCACCGCTCGCAATATTTTGTGCAGCTCAAAACCTTCGGAGCGGTAAGAGGGCCCCTCGAGAAACATCAGCGGTGGCCGAGCGTATACGGCGTTGCTTTAACGGGGGCCAACTTTTGTTAAACGGTGGTGAACGGTTACGAGCAGTGATGAATTTTTTTCACCGCTCCAGGAACGCTCCAGCAAAGTTTGGGCGGTGTGACCGGGCCCTTATGTGGTAAACAAAAAAAAGTGTTAAAATGTGTTTGGTATTTTAGATTCTTCAGAGTATCCAGCATTTACCTTGATTATGCTTTAAACTAGTGCTGTCAAGCGATTAAAATATTTAATCGCAATTAATGTCGCGACTGTCATAGTTAACTCGTGATTAATCGCAATTTAATCGCACATTTTTGTCACATGAAAAAACATTGTAATTCTCTTATCAGCATAAAAAAGTGAATGGGCTTGCTTTGTGCCAATGTTTTTTTTATTGCAAAGCATAACACGTCTTGACACAGCCACTGCAAAGTGAAACCTAAGCCGAGCACCGGGGCTAGCAAAAGAACCATGAGTGAAGTGAGACAGGTTACACAGTGACGGTAGGCTTGACATGCTTGATTATAATATAAAGTACACTATTATATTAACTTTAAGTTGTTCGTTGATAAATATTGCATTGAATCTGATCTTTACTGTTTCAGCTCACTTAACACATTTTGTACTTTTACACTTTCTGCCTGTTGATGCGTCGCGCTGTCCAATCAGAGGCGGCCAAATTTGCATATTACAGGAAGGATTTCTGGGATAGCATTGAGTTTACAGTTCAGAGGGATCTGGCTTCTTTAGACGCTGTCTTCTTAAAACTGAATAAATATTTAAAAAGAGTCAAATGAGCCAGTCTTTTGAACGGCTCTTTTCAAAGAACGGATCACAAAGATGCGGATCCCATCAAAGAGCCATAAATCCCATCTCTACTAGCGCGCCCTGCCCGCGCTGGTTCTTTGGGGGAGGAGGGCAGAGGATTCTGGCTGTGCAGGGCGTGGCATTACAGTCTAGCTGCTATGCAAAGTCTCTGTTCCAAGTTCCTGGCAGTTTCAAAAGCTTATGAAAAACCTACATCATGTCACAGAGCGTTAATCTCGCGATAAAAAAATTATCGCCGTTAAAATTGAGTCAAGTTAACGCGTTAATAACGCGACATTTTTGACAGCACTACTTTAAACACTATTAGCATTATCTTAATGAGCTTCATGAGGTACGGTAGTCACCTGGAATGCTTTTCAATTAACAGCTATGCCTCATCAAAAGTTAATTAGTGCAATTTCTTGCCTTCTTAAATAGTAAATAGTAAGCATAGTAAATAGTAAGCAATAAAAATACAGTAAATAGCCCTATTCCACAACTGTAGTAACCCACACTGTCATGACATCCATCATTACTTTAAGATATGAAGTGTCTTTTAATTAATAAAAATGAAGAAAAAACATTTAATTAGAAGATGCGTCCAAATTTTTGACTGGTACTGTAGGTGATGTGGTTGGATTTTGTTCAATTTTAATGAAGTCACAGAAAACAGTTCAGACATGAACTCCACCCCAACCTTAACTTTAGTCTTTCTGTGGGCGGCACTGTGGTGTAAGGCACGGTCGCCTCACAGCAAGAAGGTTCTGGGTTCGAGCCCAGTGGCCGGCAGTGACACAGCAACTCAACTGTGTGGGGTTTGCATGTTCTCCCCGTGTCTGTGTGGGTTTCCTCCGGGTGCTCCGGTTTCCCCCACAGTCCAAAGACATGTGGTTAGGTTACTATGGGATGGCCTTGGGCTGAGGTGCCCTTGAGCGAGGCACCTAACTCCCAATTGCTCCCCGGGTGCTGTTAACATGGCTCTAGGTATGTGTGTGTGCTCATTGCTTGCATGTGTGTATTCACTGCTTCAGATGGGTTAAGTGCAGAGAGGAATTTCACAAGCGTGTGATGAATAAAGTTGTTCTTCTTCTGCTGCTTTTTTATTTAACTTGAGTTGTTAAAAATTTGCAATTGTGAGACCACACATAAAAAAAAATGTTTTTTAAATTCCAGTTAAATTGTTTGGTTAAACTTTTTGGTTTTGAATACTTATTAATACTTATTCATATTTACATGTGGACAGTTACATTTCACTCAGCAGGTAGTGTTCCGCCTTACGGCTTCAAGGTCCCAGATTTGATCCTCAGCTTTATCTATTTTATTTTTATTTATTTCAGGGTTATTTGATATGGACAATGCACATTAATAAACGTAAAATGTAAATGTGCCAGAATTAGCCAAAATGGCCATTTTGCATCCATTGTCCATGGACTGATGTTAAAAGGTCAGATGAACCTAAAAAAAATACACATCATTGTAAAAGTAAAAGGTAAAAGGACACATAACTAAACATGCAATAAGAATATGATCAATATAAATTAGAGAAAAAAAGAGTGAAAGCATGGCAGGAGTGGCATAAGTAGGACAGAGAGCAGACAGAACAGAAGAAGAAGAAGCCTTTATTTGTCACATGCACACTCAAGCACAGTGAAATTAGTCCTCTGCATTTAACCCATCTGAAGCAGTGAACACACGCAAGTGGGCAACGAGCACACACACACACACCCAGAGCAGTGGGCAGCTGTGCTACAGCACCCAGGGAGCAGTTGGGGGTTTAGTGCCTTGCTCAAGGGCACTTCAGCTCAAGGCCACCCCACGTTAACCTAACCGCATGTCTTTGAACTGCTGGGGAAGCCCAAGCACCTGGAGGAAACCCATGCAGACATGGTGGTGTAGTGGTTAGCACGGTCGCCTCACAGCAAGAAGGTTCCGGGTTCAAACCCAGTGGCCAGAGAGGGCCTTTCTGTGTGGAGTTTGCATGTTCTCCCAGGGTCTGCGTGGGTTTCCTCCGGGTGCTCCGGTTTCCCCCACAATCCAAAGACATGCAGTTAGGTTGACGTGGGGCGGCCTTGGGCTGAGGTGCCCTTGAGCAAAGTACCGAACCCCTGACTGCTCCCCGGGTGCTCTGGGCTGCCCACTGCTCTGCTTCAGATGAGTTAAATGCAGAGGATGAATTTCACTGTGCTTGAAGTGTGTATGTGATGAATAAAGGTTTCTTCTTCTTCTTCTTCAGACACGGGGAGAACATGCAAACTCCACACAGAAAGGCCACTGGGCTCATTAGCCACTGGGCTCGAACCCAGAACCTTCTTGCTGTGAGGCGACAGTGCTAACCACTACACCATTGTGCCGCAAGGTGAGCAGAGGAATTAGCAGTGTGATGTAATGTTGTTAATGTATACAGTGGTGCTTGAAAGTTTGTGAACCCTTTTGAATTTTCTATATTTCTACAAAAATATGAACTAAAACATCATCAGATTTTCATACAAGTCCTAAAAGTAGATCAAGAGAATCCAGTTAAACAAATGAGACAAAAATATTATACTTGGTCATTTATTTATTGAGGAAAATGATCCAATATTACATATCCATGAGTGGCAAAAGTATGTGAACCTTTGCTTTCAGTATCTGGTGTGACCCCCTTGTGCAGCAATAACTGCAAATAAACGTTTGCGGTAACTGTTGATCAGTCCTGCACACCGGCTTGGAGGAATTTTAGCCCTTTACTCTGTACAGAACAGCTTCAACTCTGGGATGTTGGTGGGTTTCCTCACATGAACTGCTCACTTCAGGTCCTTCCACAACATTCCGATTGGATTAAGGTCAGGACTTTGACTTGGCCATTCCAAAACATTAACTTTATTCTTCTTTAACCATTCTTTGGTAGAACGACTTGTGTGCTTAGGGTCATTGTCTTGCTGCATGACCCACCTTCTCTTGAGATTCAGTTCATGGACAGATGTCCTGACATTTTCTTTTAGACTTCTCTGGTATAATTCAGAATTCATTGTTCCATCAATGATGGCAAGCTGTCCTGGCCCAGATGCAGCAAAACAGGCCCAAACCATGATACTACCACCACCATGTTTCACAGATGGGATAAGGTTCTTATGCTGGACTGCAGTGTTTTCCTTTTTCCAAACACAACACTTCTCATTTAAACCAAAAAGTTCTATTTTGGTCTCATCCGTCCACAAAACATTTTTCTAATAGCCTTCTGTCTTGTCCACATGATCTTTAGCAAACTGCAGATGAGCAGCAATGTTCTTTTTGGAGAGCAGTGGCTTTCTCCTTGCAACCCTGCCATGCACACCATTGTTGTTCAGTGTTCTCCTGATGGTGGACTCATGAACATTAACATTAGTCAATGTGAGAGAGGCCTTCAGTTGCTTAGAAGTTACCCTGGGGTCCTTTGTGACCTCGCTGACCTATTACACGCCTTGCTCTTGGAGTGATCTTTGTTGGTCGACCACTCCTGGGGAGGGTAACAATGGTCTTGAATTTCCTCCATTTGTACACAATCTGTCTGACTGTGGATTGGTAGAGTCCAAACTCTTTAGAGATGGTTTTGTAACCTTTGCCAGCCTGATGAGCATCAACAACGCTTTTTCTGAGGTCCTCAGAAATCTCCTTTGTTCGTGCCATGATACACTTCCACAAACATGTGTTGTGAAGATCAGACTTTGATAGATCCCTGTTCTTTAAATAAAACAGGGTGCCCACTCACACCTGATTGTCATCCCATTGATTGAAAACACCTGACTCTAATTTCACCTTCAAATTAACTGCTAATCCTCGAGGTTCACATACTTTTGCCACTCACAGATATGTAATATTGGATCATTTTCCTCAATAAATAAATGACCAAGTATAATATTTTTGTCTCATTTGTTTAACTGGGTTCTCTTTATCTACTATTAGGATTTGTGTGAAAATCTGATGATGTTTTAGGTCATATTTATGCAGAGATATAGAAAATTCTAAAGGGTCCACAAACTTTCAAGCACCACTGTAGTGCTGACAGGTTGGATTGCTGATGAGCCACTTCTTTAGATTGGATTTAAAAGTGATATATGTTTTTATATCTCTTATGTGGATTGGTAATGTGCTCCACTCATGCGCTGCTTTAATCGAAAATGCAGATTGGCCAAAACTGCTTTTTCTTAGCAAAATTATACAGTCTCCTCTTACTGCACTATGTGTAGTTTGGGTTAGTTTGGGAGCTTTTCATGTTCTCCCTCTGTTTCCGTGGGTTTCCTCCTGGTTCTTTGGGTTCCTCCTACTGCCTAAAAAAATATGCAGGATTGGTTAAGATAAATTGGCTCTAGGTGTGATTGAGTGCGTGAATGGACATTATATGTTCATGGTACCTTAAGATGGACTGATGTTCCATCCAGGATGAATTCTCACACCTTGTTCTCAGATACATTCTGGATCAACTACAACCCAGACCAGGATAAAGTGATTACTGAAGATGAATGAATGATGCTTCTACTTTTAACTGAGTAATGTTCTCATTTATACCTTCATTTAAGTATTAGTTTGTGCTTGTAGCAGGAAAATAATCTGCACGCATGGTATAGTCCTAATAATCAATAATCCAAGATCTCACACATCATGAATATGTCTTATTAAATATATAGAGAGAAATCTACTGCAACATTGACCAGCCAGTTCACTAATATTCAAGGAAACTTGATGCCAGTAAACACTACATCGAAGCCAGGGATGTCATTTACTTTAATCTCTGAGCACACTTACATAATACATAATTCTCATATCCATTAGTCTAACAGTTCATCTGTGCAGGTCAAGCTAAAGCAGTTCCAGAAAATAAGACCATTCATCATTTTAGGTTTATGACACTAACCTCAAATTGTTTGTGCATTTCATTTCGCATCCATTTGTGGCTCAATATGTTTCATTACTGGCTAAAAACAATCCCTATTATTATACATTGTGTTCCTAGCACAATATTTCTATTTGCAGTGCCAGATAGCAATACAAATAGATGAAGTGCACCAACATGACATGTTCTGTTCTTCAATTACTTTGCTGGCCCAAACCACGTGGGTTAAAAGCCAACAAACCATAACTTTTCCTGACGTTTTCGTCCCCTCTGGTGACCGTTGATGGATTTTCCCTGACAAAGCATTCATTATCTCACAGAACAGAGAACGATAAATTCTCTCTCTCCCCCCATTGCTTGTTCACTTTTGTTAAAAGAAAAAAATGAAACGAACACCTCAGTGCTACGTTTTATTCAAAAAAAAAATTACGTATGATATATTACAAATACAGAACATTGAATAATTTCAATTCAATAATTAACAAGTTCAGTTATTTAGTTGTTTAGATACAGAGAGTAATTGAGGTCAAGTATACATATAGTTTATCTAGGTCAGGCCATGGAGACATGTCTCACTGGAGGGAAAAAAAATCTGGATTCTGTTAGTTTCAATTTCATCTGACATGAATTATGTGTGTGGTGATGTCAGGAGGCAGCTCAATCTTAATTTTAAATGAAGTGAAAGGTGACTGGTTCAGTATAAATCAGGACAAATGAAATTTCCAGCACGGTAATACCTGTCAGCTTTGGGTGAAGCCTGCATGGTTAGTGTATTGACAGAATTTAATTTGAAATATCATATCATTTCAGTCAAATCGCAGGAGTGATGTTTGTTTATCGAGGGGTGTATCAAGTTGAGGTAAAATTGAGGTCTGGATCTTGTGTGAACCCAAACACACACTCCAAAATTAATTTGAAAAAAAAAAGATGCATAATATAATATACAACAGTAGAAGGACACTTGGTAAAGTCCATACCTCTGCCAAGCCACAGACTATCCATCCATCCATTATCTGTAGCCTCTTATGTTCTACAGGGTCACAGGCAAGCTGGAGCCTATCCCAGCTGACTATGGGTGAGAGGTGGGGTACACCCTGTACAAGTCACCAGGTCATCACAGGGCTGACACAAAGACAAACAACCATTTACACTCACATTCACACCTATGGTCAATTTAGAGCCACTAATTAACCTAACCTGCATGTCTTTGGATTGTGGTGGAAACCGGAGCACCCGAGGAAACCCACACAGACACGGGGAAAACATGCAAACTCCACACAGAAAGGCCCTCGCCGGCCGCTAGGCTCGAACCCAGGACCTTCTTGCTGTGAGGTGACAGTGCTAACCACTACACCACCTTGACACCCCACCACAGACTATGAACAGCAAAATCAAATCACTTGAACCTAGGATAATATTAAAGCTGTCCACCAAATTTCATCCAACTCCATTCACAACTTTTTTGGTTATGTTGGAAACAGACAAAAAAATTCTGGATCCACATCCATACTTGGATTTGCATCAAAATCTAATGACTTGTTCCTTGGCCCATGACTCACCTTTCTTCAAAATTTCATCAAAATACCTTCACTACTTTTTGAGTTACGATAGGAACAGGCAAACAAATGAACACAAATGTTGGCAAAAACATAACCTCCTCCAACAAAGTAATAAAAAGATTACATTTTTCATGCGCATACACAGGGACTTGTATTGCTCCACATCAGTCTAATAATAATAATAACGAGACCGTCGATGACAGCGGAGCTCACTTCAGCTCTGTCTCGTCCAGAAGGAACGATCTAAAGTGGGCCACCTTGCGCAATAAATGTTGCAAGCTATATACACTATATACAAGCTATATATAGAAGTGATATACACCTTAGGAATACTGAACTATTTCCCAGAAAGAATCCAAAACGGCGAGGAATTGACCAAGAAGAAGCGATTTTTGTTGGACTGCTCATAAAGGCTTAATTAGTCCATAACTTCATTAATAATTGCAATTAAGCAAATCTGGATAGAAGTTATATGCACCCTAGGTACCCCACCTTCATGCCAGAAAGAATCAAAATTGGTGAAGAATTGAGTGAGAAAAAGCGATTTGTGTGGAAACTGCTCGTTAGGGCTTAATTACTCCATATCTTCATTATTAGTTGCAATTATGCAAATTTGGTTAAAAGCTATGCACCCCAGGCAGACCTACCTTCCTGCCAAAAAGAATAAAAATCAGTGAAGAATTGAGAAAGAAGAAGCGATTTTCGTGAAATGTGGCCAACACCAGACAGACGCCGGACAACACGTGATGGCATAAACTCATCACCTGTCGGCTCGGATGAGCTAAATAATAATAATAATAATAATAATAATAATAATGTTGTTGTTGTTGTTGGTGTGCAAAATTTTATGGTAAAGCTTTCTTTTTTATTAGATGTTTAGTTAATATTTATGTAAGGAGCCTTCAGTGTCAACACTTTTTGTAACAGTCAGGAGTTTTTCCACCATGATAAAGTCTTCACAACACACAAGTTTGCATGTTCCTGTTTCTCTGCAACATGATATAGTGTATTTTGTTTGCTTGTTTGCTTGTTTGTTTGTTTTGTCATATTAGCAGAGCTCCCAGTGGAGCACCATACCTAAGAAAAAATGGTAAACCCATTGAGTCGAGTTTTTGTGGTTTGTCCGTGTATGTGTACGTGTACCACCACAGGAAGCCCAGTTTTGCTTTCGAAAAGTTTGCAAATGAAAAGGATCGAGAATAGTTGTTCTGTGTTGGTCCAAGTTAAGACTAGGGAATTCAAAGCTAGCAAATCATTGCAAAGTGTTTGCAAAAAACAACCAACTTTGTCAGCGTTTGTAAATTTCGAACGGCCGGGAGCAAGTGGCCGATTAGTTGACTCGATGGGTTTACTATTTTTTCTTAGGTATGGTGCTCTGCTCGCGCGGGCCGAAATAAATAATAACAACTTCCAGTTTAAAAGTATATAGAATTATACATCTGGAAATGATGGCAGAGGAAAAAGAAAACGAATTTTAACAGAAGAAGAAAAACTTAGAAGACAGGAAAGTGAAAAAGAAAGAAGGCAAAACTTAAGCGAAGAAAGAAAACGAATTTTAACAGAAGAAGAAAAGCTTAGAAGACGGGAAAGTGAAAAAGAAAGACTATCGACCAATCACAAAGCGGGAAAATTATTTTGACAACTACCTGGTAGATGATTCTATTGGCCCTTTTCCACTACCCTTTTTCAGCTCACTTCAGCTCGCTTCAGCTCACTTCAGCCCGACACGACTCACGTTTCGACTATCTAAGAACAGCACGACTCAGCTCGCTTCAGCCCTGCTTAGCCCCTAAAACTCGCACGGTTTTGGAGTGGGGCTGAAGCGAGCCAAACCGAGCTGAGTGAGGCTAGGGGCGTGAGGAGACACTCCCCTGTGCACTGATTGGTGAGGAGGAGTGTCCTCACACGCCCCGCGAGCACGCTGGGATCTGTAAACACCGTAAACCCGGAAGTCTCTTTCTGAAGCCTTATGCGCCTCGCCTCATCTATACGCTCTTGCCAGCATCTGTTGGCGTTGTCGGCGACAACAAGCCACAGCACCAAGACCAACAACACTAACGACTCCATGTCCTCCATGTTTATTGTTTACTCTCCGGGTTGTGAGACTACCGCTTAAAAGATCACTGATGTCACTGTTTGCGCCGCCTAACGACATCACGTGACGTCCACCCACTTTCGCTAACTCCACCCAATGTGTCCACCCACTTCCAGCCAGCACGGTTCAGCGCGGTTGTAGTCGAAATGCAACTCCAACAGCCCCACTCAGCTCGACTCAGCCCAACTCAGCACCGCACGGCTCAGCCCAACTCAGCCGCGTTGGTAGTGGAAAAGCGGCATATGAGAGCTGTTAAGTGTGACGTCACTTGTAACACACCGCCTAGTGGCCAGTGTTAGTAATTACCAGTCATACACACCGCCTAGTAGCCAGTGTTAGTAATTACCAGTCATACACACCGCCTAGGGCGGCACGGTGGTGTAGTGGTTAGCACTGTCGCCTCACAGCAAGAAGGTCCTTGGTTCGAGCCCCGGGGCCGGCGAGGGCCTTTCTGTGCAGAGTTTGCATGTTCTCCCCGTGTCCGCGTGGGTTTCCTCCGGGTGCTCCGGTTTCCCCCACAGTCCAAAGACATGCAGGTTAGGTTAACTGGTGACTCTAAATTGACCGTAGGTGTGAGTGTCTGTGTCAGCCCTGTGATGACCTGGCGACTTGTCCAGGGTGTACCCCGCCTTTAGCCCGTAGTCAGCTGGGATAGGCTCCAGCTTGCCTGCGACCCTGTAGAACAGGATAAAGCGGCTAGAGATAATGTGATGTGATGTGATGTGATGAGACACACCACCTAGTGGCCAGTGTTAGTAATTACCAGTCATACACACCGCCTAGTGGCCAGTGTTAGTAATTACCAGTCATACACACCGCCTAGTGGCCAGTGTTAGTAATTACCAGTCATACACACCGCCTAGTGGCCAGTGTTAGTAATTACCAGTCATACACACCGCCTAGTGGCCAGTGTTAGTAATTACCAGTCATACACACCGCCTAGTGGCCAGTGTTAGCCAGTAAAGAAATAAAACAAAAGAGACTGGCTATGATATAAGAAAATTCTACAACCCAGAAACAGATGGGAGCTCCGCTTTTAGGCAGTGCCTAAATCTATATATTAACTTCAAGAGA
Organism: Neoarius graeffei; assembly: GCF_027579695.1. Taxonomy (NCBI): domain Eukaryota; kingdom Metazoa; phylum Chordata; class Actinopteri; order Siluriformes; family Ariidae; genus Neoarius; species Neoarius graeffei. The sequence goes on along the minus strand of NC_083595.1, from coordinate 46,993,033 downwards.
GAATACAGGAGATGCTGCTGATCAAACAATTGTTTATAGCTGCTATAACATGAATGATAACAGTCATCACATATCACATATTTCAAAATCACATTTTTCTAAAGAAACAACCAAATTTTTGTATTAGAATTTCAAACAAGTAAGCTCGTGTGCTTTGATTTTTTTTCCAATTTCATACAAATGAAGTTAAAACTAAATGAAGTACAAACGAACCTCAAATCTCTAACTTTAACCTTTCTAATTTTCTAAAATTTGAGAATAGTTCTGAATTTGAAAGTGCAAGAAGATGATGGTGACTGAAATGTTGTGTGGTGTGGAAGCTGTAAAATGCTAATTCACCCATATTTACTGAATTTCTTAGATTTTCTAAATGATCAAACAATATATTACATATGTAAGACAGGATATTGCATGTTGTAATGTATATTACAACACAGTATGATGTTGGAGCTTTAAAAATGCCGACTTACTTCTTCATGTTGTTTCCGTTTTATTACATTTCACACCAATTTACTCATTAATTTCACAAATGAGTCCATTAACATGATCCAGTGGTGTTCTATTAATGTTACACATGTTCACGTTCTGTTGCCTGGCAACAAGAAGACGTTATTTTATTACAAACTATTTAGCTGACAAACGGATCTGAAAACAGTTTAGTGAAAGAAAGAAATATTGAATTACACCATAAATGAATATCAATACAACCTGTTTATTTTTTATAAATAAAATATAGAAATATATTAGGAGATAAAAAGGAACATCAGCACGTCAGTATAAGATGGTGTGTTAATAAAAGACTTCAGGGATATTAATGCTACAGTTAAGGATGAATAATTTAATAATATGTAAAAATAAATAAATAAATAAATAAATAAATAAATAACACATAATTAATACATACTGTGTTATTTCCTTCCATGATTTGCATGTGACATAATTTCTGTAAGTATTCTTTACAATTAAAAGAAGATCAGCATCATTGGTATAAAGGCTGGTATAAATGAGCTAGCGAAACCAAGGCTAAAAAATACCTTTAAAAAATAATTATAACACAAAAGACTCCAAGATAACAAAGTACCAAGAAGTTTGTTATGAACAATATCTACAATCTAAAATATGCAAACAATGAACAGTCCAGGGTCATACACCAAAAACTATTGATGCAAAACTGTACAAAGACTAATTTTAAAGCAAAGTCAATGAAACAAGCAGAGATCAATCAGTACACCGAATGTCTCTGAATTACCAGAACAAAGAGAGATTTAAATGAGAAAACTAGGGGTCGTGCACAAAGCTCAGTCATAAATACAGAGGCTCAGAACTTACTTGAATGCTAACAACTCAAAGACAATGTCATTTAAAAACAACAAAGTGGTGTACAAAAGCTCAAATAAAATCACTCAAATGAATAAAATAAAGTGTGCAAACTAAGCTGATAAAAAAATTGATAAAAGGAAGAAGAGTACGAGAATAGATGAATAAAATTTCAAGAAGAAGAAGAGGTGGCACGGTGGTGTAGTGGTTAGCGCTGTCGCCTCACAGCAAGAAGGTCCAGGTTCGAGCCCCGGGGCCGGTGAGGGCCTTTCTGCGTGGAGTTTGCATGTTCTCCCCGTGTCCGCGTGGGTTTCCTCCGGGTGCTCCGGTTTCCCCCACAGTCCAAAGACATGCAGGTTAGGTTAACTGGTGACTCTAAACTGACCGTAGGTGTGAATGTGAATGGTTGTCTGTGTCTATGTGTCAGCCCTGTGATGACCTGGTGACTTGTCCAGGGTGTACCCCGCCTTTCGCCCGTAGTCAGCTGGGATAGGCTCCAGCTTGCCTGCGACATTACAAAATTATCTGTAAAAATTTTTAAATTAAAAATACAGAAAATGCACATGGTTGTGTCACCATGCACCACACTTCTTACAGCGAGGCATAGGCCAAAGAGAAAAGTGAAGTTTTTAGCACAGCTCCATACTTAAGAGAATATGGTAATGATTTTTGGTGGCTTTTGCAACTGTTCAGCGTACGTACATGTACCACCACAGGGAACCCAATCGTAAATGCAAGGCAACATATCTCATAAACATCTTGACCGCCGGGCAACGGAATTTCTATGTTTATGTACATAAGATAGATTGGTTTTATCCACCACTTATTTTTTATTTGCTTTTTAAAAAATAACATGGGATTATTTATGAACACATTTTACACTCATTGGGAGCTCCACTTTTAGGTAGTGCTTAAATACTGTATATATTTTAAAGCTAGACGGCCTTTTGAGTTCATAAAATCGGTGAAATTTAGTTCCTTCTGAAATGTGGCCATTGTGATATATGTTTATTTCTGTAACATCTCACAAAATATCAGGCCATTCTGTGGCTGGGAAGTTATTTAATTTGAGGGGATTAAAGCAAATAATATGCATGAAATCGCTCACTTTGTGCAGTCAAGCAAACAGAGAAAGTCCGTGTGCGCATGCGCAGGTTTACCTTCTTCTTCTTCTTCTTCTTCTTCTGGGTTTTACAGCAGCTGGCAATCACAGTGTTGCATTACTGCCATCTACAAGTTTACCTTGACCGTGCACTGACAGTTCCATCATCCTGTCACTAAATGAACAGCTCATCACACCGAGGTGCTCGCTGAGTGCCGATATTTATTAGTTTACCCTACGTTTCCTTTCCTTCAGATATAACATAACGTCTTTTCTTCTCGCGTTCCATGACTGTAATCAGTCTTTCACATTTCATAAGCATCCTCCATTTTCCTTTCCTGTTTGAAATTTGTGTCCCACAATGCCTTGAGTGAACGGGGAAAGCCCACCGCGTGATGCATGACGTAGTATCTTGAATTGGGTCATGGTGAAGCAGGAAAAAAATAGCGGAGAATTTAGGGCCGCATGGAGATAAATTTATTAACTGTTCTATTTAAAATAAACTTAATAAAATTGGAAGTCTGTGATTCGAATTCAGTAGCTTTCGGTCCATTAAACAAAAATAATTGGGTGTCTGGGAAAATTCTTTTTATGACCTACACTTGAAAAAACTGAAAGGCAGTCTAGCTTTAAACAAAATTAAACAGTTGGCAAGGCTTTGCAGTAATTCTCAGTGTTCATGTGCCTTATATATACTGAGAACAGGAAATGAGAATCAGACCATCAATGACAGCGTAGCTCACTCCGGCCCCGTCGAGTCCAGAAGGAAAGATCTAAAGTGTGCAATAAATGTTGCAAGCTAAATACACTATATACAAGCTATATATAGAAGCTATATCCACCCTAGGAATACCGACTTTGAGGAATTGACAGAGAAGAAGCAATTTTTGTTGAACTGCTCATTAAGGCTTAATTAGTCCATAATTTCATTAATAATTGTAATGAAGCAAATCTGGGTACAAGTTATATGCACCTTAGGTACCCCTACCTTCATGCCAGAAAGAATCAAAATCGGTGAAGAATTCAGGGAGAAGAAGCAATTTGTGTGGAAACTGCTCGTTAGGGCTTAATTACTCCATATCTTCATTATTAATTGCAATTATGCAAATTTGGGTAGAAGCTATATGCACCCCGTGAAGAATTGAGAGAGAAGCAGCGATTTTCGTGAAACGTGGACGACCTGTCAGCTGGATGAGGTAATAACCAATGAGACAGCACTTACAGGTTTTCGCATCCAGACTACACTTCCGAACAACTAATGCACTCAGTCACATGATCATGATCGTGCACACCTGAACTTGGTTTGAGCAGTAATGGACATCCTGTTTAAAGTTATGGTGTCTGTTCTGTTCATTTTCAAGTCTCTGTTATGTTTAACACACTGACTGCAGTTTATGTTCCTTTTGTTTTTTTTCTTCTTTGTTGTAGTTCCTTCTCTTGATTCTTGCTACAGGCCCCGTTGCCTGTATGTGGTCATTTAACAGTTATTCCATGAAATTGGGTTGTACATGAGCTGATCGCTGGCGAGGCACGTAGCACCAAGTTGGCTAAAAGCCATGCATGATGAGATTGAGTGGAATAACTGTTTTATTCTATCCACATTCACTGGATTTTGAGAAACAGAGCATTTTTATTTTTATTTTTTGCAAATTCAATAAATAAAAACTTTATACAAATGAATTGACTATGAATTGACTTCAGTGTTGTTTTTTTGTAGAAAGTGCCGTCTTGCTGTCGTGCTGAGGTATAGAATAGCTTTCAACATTTATTTACGTAATTCTGCCTTGGACATTTCAGTTATGTAAGTTTCAAACTTTGTTGAGTTTTTGAACCAGTCTAAAAAAATTCAACAAATTTTAATGCTTAAAGATGAAGAATGTAAACAAACCGGCAAAATGACAGTCGCAATTTTTGAAAAATGCGATGATAATAATAATTCTTGAAAAATTAAAACAGATACGCTCTTACTATCAAATGCTTTTATTCCATATTTTGTTGCTTTTTTTGTATTTTCTGGGGTTTTGCTTTCGAGTAGTTTTTATTACGTCCTCGGTTGGTTCAGCAAAACGCTCTGCTATTTTGTTTTTCTCTACTCACGATATATGAGCTGATATCTTAGTCATAGTGTAGCCAATCAGAGCGTGCAATTGCTCATATCCAGTGAATATGGATATCATAATAAAAGATATTCGGCACTCACATCCAGCATCTTCAGCGTTTATGTGACTGTTAACAGGAACAACAGCACCACCAACTGCTCATAAATAAAAATACACAGAATGGTATGAAATAGACACTGGGGCTGATTTCTTTCTAGCTTAGACTGTCTAGTGTCAGATGAAACATACCATAGGTTTAATTTGAATTTCAGCCAATTTATTGAATCCTACTTTGCTGTTACATCCATAACAGTCATCAAGAGTCATTGATTGAGAATGTCATCTCTAGCCGCTTTATCCTTCTACAGGGTCGCAGGCAAGCTGGAGCCTATCCCAGCTGACTACGGGCGAAAGGCGGGGTACACCCTGGACAAGTCGCCAGGTCATCACAGGGCTGACACATAGACACAGACAACCATTCACACTCACATTCACACCTACGCTCAATTTAGAGTCACCAGTTAACCTAACCTGCATGTCTTTGGACTGTGGGGGAAACCGGAGCACCCGGAGGAAACCCACGCGGACACGGGGAGAACATGCAAACTCCGCACAGAAAGGCCCTCGCCAGCCACGGGGCTCGAACCCGGACCTTCTTGCTGTGAGGCGACAGCGCTAACCACTACACCACCATGCCGGCCCCTGGAGGTAAATATACTAAGTAAATGTTGTGCAATCAATGTTCCAGTTATACCAAGAAACAAAGAACAGAGCCATAAGTTTTATGTGGTTTGATTAAAAGAGCTGGCTTACACAAAACACTTTTCTGATTTTCTGTTTACTTTATGCTCGCCTTTCATTCAAGTCATGATTACGATCATGAAATGCTTAACAAAGAAGTAGTAATCATGGATATTGTTGCCTATCTCTCATTCAATGAGCGTTTCTGTATCAAATAGCTCAGTGTCTATGATGAGACCTCATGGTTTCATAATAGTAACTGATTAGAGGTAGAACTCGGTCCAATATTGTGACTCGTAACTTTCCAAAACACACTCATTAGCTATGACTTAATGTCTAATATGTGTGCTATTGATATCACTCTGGTTTATTAATTTATTTGTTTACTTACGCTGTTCCTCTTAGTAACTCACTAAACACAGTGTATTCATTGCACACAGTCATTCTCTTCATCCATCCATGCCAATTCAGCTCCATGTGACAGGTGGCATTAGTATTCTGTTCATGTCTGCACTGCATGAAGCTCTGACTGTAATCAGAAAGCTCCCTCTAAGCTTATTCACTGCGAACGAAGAGCCTGATCCATCCACTCGGCTCAGCGGATAAATAAAAGAGTTTAGCCTGCAGCCATTATGAGAGCATAAACCTGGAGAGCATTCCTGCAGGTGATTAGAACAATGATGGCAAGAAACAGTGAGTGAGAGATAGAAAGCAATAGGCAGAGAGGATGTTGTTTTACACTGCGCTGGTAAATAATGAACTTAGCTGAAGTGATGTACATAGAGGATAAAGAAGTGGAGGCCAGATCGATCACTAACAGCATGACTGATACGAGGAGACAAGATGGCATGGTGTGAGAAATGTCTTCCCTTACCTCCATCAGCTACAATAAGCACACATGTACACATATAAAGTATGAAGATACTGAAGACACTGTGTTTCTCTGTTATTTTGTATAGTCTAAGGGCCCGGTCCCACAACACCGATAACTATACCCTTACAAAAAAGAAGCTTATTCAAGTGTACTTCTAGTATACTTCTTTTAAAGAGAGTATGCTTTCAGTTAACTTTTTATTTACTTATCAGAGATATACTTGATAAAGTTATACATAAGTATACTTGGCTTATACTGAAAAGTATGTAGAAAAGTCTAAGTATATTAAGCTTATACTTATACTTTTGATCAAGACATACTTAACAAAAGTGTAATAAAGTATTTGTGCCTTATGTTTAAGTGCCCTGTAGTTGTGCTTCAGCATTGGTGACTCTTTGGTATGTCTGTGGTTCCATCCATCCATCATCTCTAGCCGCTTTATCCTGTTCTACAGGGTCGCAGGCGAGCTGGAGCCTATCCCAGCTGACTATGGGTGAAAGGCGGGGTACACCCTGGACAAGTCGCCAGGTCATCACAGGACTGACACATAGACACACAACCATTCACACTCACATTCACACCTACGCTCAATTTAGAGTCACCAGTTAACCTAACCTGCATGTCTTTGGACTGTGGGGGAAACCGGAGCACCCGGAGGAAACCCACGCGGACACGGGGAGAACATGCAAACTCCACACAGAAAGGCCCTCGCCGGCCACGGGGCTCAAACCTGGACCTTCTTGCTGTGAGGCGACAGCGCTAACCACTACACCACCTGAGTGGGATAATTAATTTTTTTAAATTTCTTTTTCTTTAGAGCTTGGATGTCAGTTTCAGTTGTCATTGCCATGTTTTCATACTTTGGCATTTAATACAATGTTGTTTTACATTTTGATTTTTAAAGAAAATGAATATGTTCTTAATCCTGAGTATCTGTTGTTATTTTGTGAATTCTTACCTTTATAACTTCATTGTAACTTAAGGTACAAAACACTTAAGTTGTCTCCTGGTAGTGTGCATGAGGTAAGGGTTAGGGCTAGAAAACTAATAGTATACCTAGAAGGGTAATTGCAGTATACTTCAAAACTAAAAGGTGGACTAGATGTATATAACCAGTAACTAATTGTATATTTCTAATATGCTATAAAGTATACTTTTATAAACTAAAAAGTGGACTAGAAGTGTGTAAAGAGTATTACATTACTTACATTACTTCATTACTTACATTACTACTTACATTACTTCTAGAGTTTACAATAGTATACTTCCAGTATACTACAAAGTATACATTAGTAAACTAAAAAGTGGACTAGGAGTATAAAACAAGTAACTCATAGTATATTTCCAGTATACTATGAAGTATGCTTTTGTAAACTAAAGAGTTGACTACAAGTATAGAACTAGTGAACTATTAGTATATAAGTTTACTTGTGGTATACTTGCAGCACAAAATAAAAAATACTAGTTGTATACTCAGAGTTTACTTCTCTTAGACTTAAAGTATACTTTTTATAAACTAAAAGTGGGCTGAATTAGTCCCAAGAAGTATTAGATTAGTTTACTTACAAGTATACTGTAAGTACATTGATATCAGTATACAGTACTTGGTACACAAAAGTATACTTAAGGAAATATACTTTAACTTTACTTAAGTATACTTAATAAAATGAACTTGAAGTATATTTCTTTTTGAACTATAACTCCAACTCTGACGGTCCCTCTGCCTGAATTTAGTTCCAGTCTGGAGCAGAAACACCACAACTATGAGCCCCACTATAATATCACTTGGTCCTGACACTCAGGGAAATAAATGCATGCAATTTAGGAATATTCATGGAAGTTTTTTCCAAGTAGTAGCACATTATTCCAGGTCGTACTGTACAGCTTGGACTTCAAAACAATCCATGCACACACTCCAGTGGTTGATATAATACAACCCCGATTCCAAAAAAGTTGGGACAAAGTACAAATTGTAAATAAAAACGGAATGCAATGATGTGGAAGTTTCAAAATTCCATATTTTATTCAGAATAGAACATAGATGACATATCAAATGTTTAAACTGAGAAAATGTATCATTTAAAGAGAAAAATTAGGTGATTTTAAATTTCATGACAACAACACATCTCAAAAAAGTTGGGACAAGGCCATGTTTACCACTGTGAGACATCCCCTTTTCTCTTTACAACAGTCTGTAAATGTCTGGGGACTGAGGAGACAAGTTGCTCAAGTTTAGGGATAGGAATGTTAACCCATTCTTGTCTAATGTAGGATTCTAGTTGCTCAACTGTCTTAGGTCTTTTTTGTCGTATCTTCCGTTTTATGATGCGCCAAATGTTTTCTATGGGTGAAAGATCTGGACTGCAGGCTGGCCAGTTCAGTACCCGGACCCTTCTTCTACACAGCCATGATGCTGTAATTGATGCAGTATGTGGTTTGGCATTGTCATGTTGGAAAATGCAAGGTCTTCCCTGAAAGAGACGTCGTCTGGATGGGAGCATATGTTGCTCTAGAACCTGGATATACCTTTCAGCATTGATGGTGTCTTTCCAGATGTGTAAGCTGCCCATGCCACACGCACTAATGCAACCCCATACCATCAGAGATGCAGGCTTCTGAACTGAGCGCTGATAACAACTTGGGTCGTCCTTCTCCTCTTTAGTCCGAATGACACGGCATCCCTGATTTCCATAAAGAACTTCAAATTTTGATTCGTCTGACCACAGAACAGTTTTCCACTTTGCCACAGTCCATTTTAAATGAGCCTTGGCCCAGAGAAGACGTCTGCGCTTCTGGATCACGTTTAGATACGGCTTCTTCTTTGAACTATAGAGTTTTAGCTGGCAACGGCGGATGGCACGGTGAATTGTGTTCACAGATAATGTTCTCTGGAAATATTCCTGAGCCCATTTTGTGATTTCCAATACAGAAGCATGCCTGTATGTGATGCAGTGCCGTCTAAGGGCCCGAAGATCACGGGCACCCAGTATGGTTTTCCGGCCTTGACCCTTACGCACAGAGATTCTTCCAGATTCTCTGAATCTTTTGATGATATTATGCACTGTAGATGATGATATGTTCAAACTCTTTGCAATTTTACACTGTCGAACTCCTTTCTGATATTGCTCCATTATTTGTCGGCGCAGTATTAGGGGGATTGGTGATCCTCTTCCCATCTTTACTTCTGAGAGCCGCTGCCACTCCAAGATGCTCTTTTTATACCCAGTCATGTTAATGACCTATTGCCAATTGACCTAATGAGTTGCAATTTGGTCCTCCAGCTGTTCCTTTTTTGTACCTTTAACTTTTCCAGCCTCTTATTGCCCCTGTCCCAACTTTTTTGAGATGTGTTGCTGTCATGAAGTTTCAAATGAGCCAATATTTGGTATGAAATTTCAAAATGTCTCACTTTCGACATTTGATATGTTGTCTATGTTCTATTGTGAATACAATATCAGTTTTTGAGATTTGTAAATTATTGCATTCCGTTTTTATTTACAATTTATACTTTGTCCCAACTTTTTTGGAATCGGGGTTGTACAGATAGGTCACGGACTACGGAAATATAATAAAAAAGGATACAAAATACAGAGCGGTTACAGATTTTAATACGGATGCATTACGGATGCTAATAATTTACGGATTGGTCACGGACATTTCAGCATATTACAGATAAAAAAATGAATAAATAAAAATGTGTGAGTGTGAGTGATATAAAGTCCACAGGAAAAATAACTCCAAATGAATAAAAAGTACATGTTCTTTCATGAATAAAAACATTATAATAGTTAGAAAATTGTTGCGGTACGAGAGGAATGAAACACTACGGAGCATGCTTTTATTGAAAAATAGTCAACATCATAGTCAACACATAGACACCATGCCATCATTGATTATTTTCCTCTAATCACACACCAGATTGAGTTTTATTTATCACATAGTAAATGTTTAACAATGAATATAAAATTACAGAATGATTTCATTTACCTGAAAGTAAATCGGTATTAATAAAGACATCCATTTAACATCAACTGGACATTGATATACAGTAGCTGTTTTTTTCTCACATTAATTATTGTATATTTATGGTGCATTTCCAATGTATGCACCAAAGTATGCACCGTGTATTACTTTTATGTTTGCAAATTATAATTTGTTCAATTTTATAATATGTACTTATAATACTTTTATAATATAATGTGTACTTCTCATGTAAAATTCATGACATATAATATGTACGATGATATCAGTACTTGATTACCTTTATGAATAGCTTTTCGATAAAATTTCATTTCTAATGCGATTCTCCAAAATGAAGCTGAAAATGGTGTTTATTTCATGTCCACATGGTCATCATGATCTAAACGAAAAACTATCAGACATGAACAGCCACCAGGGGTTAATACAAAGTGACACACTTGCATGTTATTTGGGTGTTCATGATTTCTTTTCCCTCATAACAAAGGAGCTGCTAATGCAATAACACAAGCAGTAATGAGTGTTAGTCATTAGAGATGCAAATCGTTCTGCTGGACTCCACTGAGACTGCAATCAGCACAACATTACACAAATATAAACACATTATCCCTCATTATAGAGCAAAGGCAGCTTTCTCTCTCTCTCTCACACACACACACACACACACAATGGACCTAATCCAGCTGGTTGCCATGGATTCACTGGGGAAGGAGGGTGAAAAACTGAGAGAATGCATAAATAAAATAGACATGGACTCTGTGTGTGTGCACATGCCTGGACTGTTTCTGATTTCTAGATCTACATATATACAGTTCCAAGGTTTGGTGTTAAGGCAGTCATGCATGATCTTTGTATGTGTGTGTGTGTGTGTGTGTGTGTGTAGAAGAAGAAGAAACCTTTATTCGTCACATGCACACTTCAAGCACAGTGAAGTGCCTCTGCATTTAACCCATCTGAAGCAGTGAACACACACACAGAGCAATGGGCAGCCACATTAAAGCGACCAGGGAGCAGTCAGGGGTTCGGTACCTTGCTCAAGGGCACCTCAGCCCAAGGCCGCCACATTAACCTAACTGCATGTCTTTGGACTGTGGGGGAAACCGGAGCACCCGGAGAAAACCCACGCAGACACGGGGAGAACATGCAAACTCCACACAGAAAGGCCCTCGCTGGCCGCTGGGTTCGAACCCGGATCTTCTTGCTGTGAGGCAACCGTGCTAACCACTACACCACCGTGCAGCCGTGTGTGTGTTCATATTTACAATATGAACATGTGCTTCCCTGTTTTTTCCCCTGAACTTCAAAACATTGTGCATGTATGATGAGATGATCTAAAGGGACGTAGGTAATGTGGTTTTGGGGCCTGAGATCGCAACTTTCCTACATCCAGTTGCATCCACACAGAATAAAATATCACTGATCATAGAGGTCAGCCAGATCAAGAACCAGCTCAGCGAGACCAGAAGGTTTTAGACAGTTTCACCATTTTAGAACGATCATTTGCACAATTTTTTGTGTTTGATTACAATATATTCCTGTTTAAATGAGCTTCAGTACCCAGGAGCAAACAACAACTGGTCATAAGCCACATCAGTGTTCATTACTAGATGAAAATTTAAAGATCTTTGAACTAACTGCTCTGTAAACCAGGCATAAGTCAAGTCAAGTTTATCTGTATAGCGCTTTTAACAATAAATATTGTCGCAAAGCAGCTTTACAGAATTTGAACGACTTAAAACATGAGCTAATCTATCTCCAGTGAGCAAGCCTGTGGCGACGGTGGCAAGGAGAAACTCCTTCAGACGACACGAGGAAGAAACCTCAAGAGGAACCAGACTCAAAAGGGAACCCATCCTCATTTTGGCAACGACAGACAACATGACTATAACATTAACAGTTTTAACATGAAGTCAGTTTCGTTGATGTTATAAACTCTTCATTGATGGAAACAAAATTTGCACCTAACCTGGAGTAGGCGTAAAGTCAAATTCTAGACCATTTCCATGATCAGTGTTTTAAATATTAGCTACTTAATCACAATGATGTGTCTGGTTTCTTTATTTATATCCAGCTATATTCACTCTTAACATCAAACTTTATTCTGTCCACACTCACTGGATATGAGCAATTGTGTGCTCTGATTGGCTACTCTACTGCTAGGCTATCAGCTCTTATACCATGAGTAGAGGAAAACAAAATGGCGGAGCGCATCAAGTCAGATATATCACTGAAGAAACAGAAATAGCTAAAAGAATATAGTTGTTGTTGTTGTTGTTGTTTTTTCCCATTATCGCCTGTTTCACACTCCAGCCCAGTTGGTGGCAGTAGAAGAAGAAAATGGTGGAGTGTATTGCTGAACCAACTGAGGACTAAATAAAAACTCTACTCAAAAACAAAACCCCAAAAAATAAAAAAAGCAACAAAATATGGAACGAAAGTATTTCATGGTAAGAACTTATCTTTTTTATTTTTCAAAAATTATTATTATTGCATTTTTCACAAATTGTGACTGTCATTTCGCCGGTTTGTTTGCATTCTAAGCAGAAATGATTTTGTCGGCTGTATTGTATAAAGTTTTTTTTTAATTGAATTTGCAAAAAATAAAAATAAAAATGCTCTCTTTCTCAAAATCCAGTGAATGTAGATAGAATAAAACAGTTATTCCGGTCAATCTCATCGTACATGGCTTAAAGCCAGCTCAGCGCTATGCGCCTCACCAGCGATCAGCTCATATATGACTCGATTTCATGGAATAACTGTTAAATTTTTTTTTCACGGTGCGGTTTTCATCAAATCCTGTGCTTTGATTGGCTGGCGAGCGGGTCCGTATCCTACGATACGGACCCCAGTTACGGACCCCGCTTACAGACCTCTGGCGACTCGCTCGTTCACAACAGCAACAAACATAGTAGAATTTTTTGTCAACATTTATCTTTTTTAAATAAGATTTATTTATAAGATTATCAAAAATCTTGTAAATTTTTGCCAGCATTTCTCAGGAGAATAGCATTAATTTTACAGCATGGATAGCGATAACGACAGTATTCACAGCGAAAGCGAGTTTTACTACCCTGAGGAAGAAGAAATAAAAGAAAACATTTCAGGAGAAAGCTAAAAACCTGTAACTGTTGCTAACACCGAGCAAAAACATGGCTGATTCCTGAAAGTCTCAATTTTGTATAAATAGGGGACTACATAGGCAGCAAAATGTAGGGTTTTTTCCTGCCATGGAAGTGCACTTGTATACTGAGGAGGAAGCCATTTGCATTACAGCCGTGAATGAGGATTCAAAATGGCGCCTCGGCTCGGTTTTCCCTTTTGGGCGCTCTCGTTTTCTGTTAGAATTTGGTAAAGAAAAAAATAAATATATTATTTACCAGCTGAAGGGAGGTCCGTATCGTGAAATACCGTGACCGAGGTCTTGAAAGTACTGACCGAGGCCCTCTGGGCCAAGGTCAGTATTCAAGGCCGAAGCTCCTCCCACATCCTACAGAGCATCTGATACCTGTTGTACGCTTTTCTGGCTACAAGCTTCAGAATCTTTATATAAGGCTACCTTTATATAAGCGATTCCTTAAGGGAAAACTAACTTTTAAACAATGACACAGTGATTTTAGTCAAGGTATAGTGAAGTGAATATATTGAAAAGAGTTCACAGCACAGAGTTCTTCTTTAAAAGTCCCTCGAGAGTTTTATGACATCTGCGATGTCAGACAAGACAAGGCATTGCCCTGTAAAAAAAAAAAGATGATTCTTAGCCATATTTCCTGCCAAAATGCAGCGATTTTCGAGAGAAAGTTAGAAGTCTGGTGTATGAGACATCTTCTTCTTAATGCAACTTAATAAATTCAGCATGAACCAACTTATGTCATGTTAACTCGACATCAAAATTTGGCAAAGGTAGATTTAATAACATTTGACTTCTGTTGAAATAAATCTTGATAAATGTCTAAGAGATTTGTGTCAGTTAGCATAAGGGTCATAAGAACAATGTTCCTAAAGGGAAACGTCTGGATTTTTTTTTTAGCCTGGGCCCTATGTTCCCATCTTTTTGGGTCCAAATGTTTACTACGCACAAAAACAATTGAAATCGGTCCATTATTCAGTTAGAACGCTATAACTGGCAACCGTTAAATGGTTATATGATGTAATCCTATGGGGCAAGCATCCGCATCAAAGTAAAGCACTTGTTTTCACCACTGACAGACTCATAATGTTATTATAAATGTCTGACAGCATGGAAAGTCTGTTCACCTCAATAACTGTAAAGAAATTGTAGAAAATGATTGTTCCTACATTCATTGTTTTACTTTTCTCTTCTTCCTGTCTCTGATGCAATGCTCCATTCAGGGGCTGTAGCTAATTATCACATGGGGGCTGTTTTCTGATGTTTACGAAAAGGATCCTTTCCAAGTTGTTAGACACGCATTCATATTGTCATAATCGGCTAAATAATCGGGCCTTAGTTTAGAAATAGTCTTCTTCACAAATTCTGCATGACTTTGTTTGTAAACATCAGAAAACAGCCACCATGTGATAATCGACTACCGGTATAACCACTGAGTAGGGCATGGTGGTGTCGTGGTTAGCATTGTTGCTTCACAGCAAGAAGGTTCTGGGTTCAAGCCCAGTGGTTGATGGGGGCCTTTCTGTGTAGAGTTTGCATGTTCTCCCTATGTGTGTGTGGGTTTCCTCCAGGTGCTCCAGTTTTCTCCCACAGTCCAAAGACATGCAGTTAGGCTAATTGGCTACTCTAAATTGTTCCTAGGTGTGAACGGTTGTTTCCCAAGCCCAGAAATGGGAGGGTTGTGGCAGGAAGGGTATCCGATGCTCCAATTAATATGACATGGATCAGTAGGGTTCACATGGACCCCGACCTGGCAATACTTCTGAAGAAGAAGAACCACTGAGTGGGGCACCGCATCAAAGACGAGAAGAAGAGAAAGGTCAAACAGTGAGTGTAGAAACAGTATTTTTCTACAGTTTCTTTACAGTTTTTGAGGTAAACAGACACAGCTGTATCTCTGTAAGGATCCTTTGCATGTTGATAGACACTTATAATAAAATTATGAGTCTGTCAGTGGTGAAAATAAGCGGTTTACTTTGACACAGATGTTTACCCCATAGAATTACATTGTATAGCCATTTTGCAGTTGTTGGTTATCGTGTTCTAATTCAACACTGGACCAATTTCAATCATTTATGTCCCTAGTAAAAATTTGAACCCAAAACGATGGGAAAATAGGACACAGGTTTAAAAATCCAGAAGTTTCACTTTAAGCAATGTTCAACATTTTGTGAATTGAATTACTCCAAATCTGTAAAGAAACCATGTTCATTCATTCATTCATTCATTCATTCATTCATTTATTCATTCATTCATTTATTACGTTATTCACACGTTCACCTTCAGTAAGTGATTTATCATGATCAAGGTCGTGATGGATCTGGAGACTATCCCAGGAACACCGAGCATGAGTGTTCATAAGCTAGACGCCCTGGTTCATGAGAGGGGAAAGCCATGGCCTAATGGTTAGAGAAGCAGCTTTTGGACCAAATGGTCGCCGGTTCAATTTCCTGGAATGCAGGAATGTCTGAAGTGCCCTTGAGCAAGGCACCAAACCCCCAACTGGTCCCCAGGCTGTTTGGGGCATGTTGCATGTCACTCTGGATAAGAGTATCTGGTAAATGTTATTAATGTAATGTAATGTGATGAGACATCCTGGACAGGACATCAATCCACTGCAGAGCGCCATACACATAAACTCACATCTAGAGGAAACTTAAAGTCACCAATCCACTTATCAGTGCGTTTTTGGGAGGTAGGAGGAAACCAGAGAACCTCGGGTAAACCCACATGGATACAGCAGGAACATGTAACATTCCACATAGTCAGGAACCTGAGTTCAGGCTCGAGCCTGGAGCTGTGAGGCTGCAATGCTACCAACTAAACTGTGGTTTTAATTGATTTGCCTTGGCAATATCTTCGCAATAAGATGTCAGAATTTCAACCAGGAATTGAAATAAGCTACAACAGTGTATCGATTCACAGGGAGCTAGAATTCTCAGGTCTCGCCAGCATCAGCATTGCCAGCAGCTACAGTGAGCAATTAGAGGAGACACATGATAATAATGTGTAAACATCTTTGTTTAAGAGCTTTGGCTGAGCTCAACCATATTTTCCCCTGAACAAGCCCTCCAAGAGGCGAGCCCAGATCAGCAAGTATAACCAAACATCACTAATCCCTTAATTACTGCACCATCAAGAGCCCAGTAAATGCCTGATTAGGAACAGCTGCTGGACACTTTTGCCTTTTTCCTCTCTTCTCAGTGTGAGCAAGAGACTACCATATCACTCGCTTGAAGAGAGGAGCATGAAGGAGTGAATGATTGGCAGTGGGAGATAGAGAGACGAGTAATGACAGCCGGCTGAGGAAGAAGATTGCCAAAAAGTCAGAAAATGACAAATAGAAAGGCGGAGAGAAATGTCGACGATGTGTTGACAGACCTTCCAGTTGTATTTGTAGCACAGAAAATGGTGTATTGTCTTGTTTGGTGCAACAAAAGGCGCAATATTTTTGCTGCACTGATGAAGATTGACAAAAATCATTCACAATAATAGAAAATTAAACATAACATCCAGGGTAGAGCTGGACAGCATGAGTCAGAGTGAAATCCAAGCATGAACTTCTTTTTATTTCACACTCTGATGCCTGTTCCTCTGTTATGACTCACAACTTTCCATGTCACTTCAACTCAACCAAAGCTGACAAGTTTCAAGCTACTTCAGCTGGTCTGGGCAAACGTAAACATGTCGGCCATTATTGATCATGTTTATCTAGGAATGAATGCAGACCTGAGCACATGGCACAACATATTAATAAATGAACAACAAAACCCTTTAGTCCTTGAACAAAATCCTTTAGACACATTGTATCATATATTATTCTACCCACATTCACTGGATATGAGCAATCACGCGCTCTGATTGGCAACTCTACTACTAGGCTATCAGCTCATATACCGTGAGAAGAGAAAAACAAAAGGGCAGCATGCATCAAGTCAGCTATATCACTTTATCAAGTATTTAAAAGAAACAAAAATAGCTAAAAGAATATAGGTTTTTGTTTGTTTGTTTGTTTGTTTGTTTGTTTGTTTGTTTGTTTTGTTCCCCCCCAATATCTCCTGTTCTACACTCCACTCCAGCTGGTGCCAACCACCAAAAAACCCTAAAGAAGAAGAAGAACAACAACAAGGCAGAGCATGTTGCTCAACCAACTGAGAATGAAATAAAAATTCTACTCGAAAACAAAACCCCCAAAAATACAGAAAAAAGCAATAAAATATGGAATAAAAGTATTTGATGGTAAGAACTGTCATTTTTTTATTTTTTCAAGAATTATTATTATTATGGGCAGCACGGTGGTGTAGTGGTTAGCGCTGTTGCCTTACAGCGAGAAGGTCCGGGTTCGAGCCCCATGGCTGGTGAGGGCCTTTCTGTGCGGAGTTTGCATGTTCTCTCCGTGTCCGCGTGGGTTTCCTCCGGGTGCTCCGGTTTCCCCCACAGTCCAAAGACATGCAGGTTAGGTTAACTGGTGACTCTAAATTGAGCGTAGGTGTGAATGTGAGTGTGAATGGTTGTCTGTGTCTATGTGTCAGCCCTGTGATGACCTGGCGACTTGTCCAGGGTGTACCCCGCCTTTCGCCCGTAGTCAGCTGGGATAGGCTCCAGCTTGCCTGCGACCCTGTAGAAGGATAAAGCGGCTAGAGATAATGAGATGAGATGAGATTTGCAAAAAAAGCAAGAAAAATAAAAATGCTCTGTTTCTCAAAATCCAGTGAATGTGGATAGAATAAAACAGTTATTCCACTCAATCTCGTCGTACATGGATTATAGCCAATTCGGTGCTACGTGCCTCATTGGCTATCAGCTCATGTACGACTCGATTTTGTGGAATAATTATTAAATATACTGTATGACACATACAACACACCCAAATTACCTGCATATACATCTACAGGGTGTCTGAAGAGTCAGGAACCAATTACAACATATGCTCTACATGTTCACCCATACGCCACATGCATGTTCTCAGCTGCTGTATCCCGTTTTCATGGATTTTGCTCAACATATTCGGATCGAAATATCTGCTCAACAAGTTCCCATGGGTTCCTGACTTATCTGACATCCTCAATTTTTCATGAAAAACACATCTTAATTTAGGCAGGCGTTGCAGTACTGAGGCAATAAATCAGAGATCAGAGTTAACAAAGGTCATATTTAGTTTTAGCTTTATTTATAACTTGAGTCGAGTTTCGATCCTGAACCCACAGCAGGTGCAGCTCTGAAATCTTGGACAGGCTGGACATCGTGCTGAGTCTCACAAAAGGTCCTGCACATTTCTGATTCAATACTATGTATTGAAGAATATAAAAGAAGAAAAAGTTAACTGAAGACATCTTTATTTCAAATAAAATTCTAACAAGATAGCAGAATATAGAAATAAGTTTAAAAATCAGTTGCATCTGGTGTGTTTTAGTATTGCTTATGATTATGAAATTATGGAATAACCTAAAAAGAAAAAAACGATTTCCTGGTGTCTTGGAATAGACGCCCGGTGGCATGTGGTTTGTTGTCCAAACGTTCTCAGCCTAATACAGGCCTCAAATGCGACAGTTACTCAGTTAAATGATTAATAATCAAATAAAGATCCACTTCTGCTTTGCAAATTACATGCTGACGCCAGTGACAGATGGTGGTTTTTAAAATAGTGGCAGCACAGCTGTCTGTTACTGAAGTTTTATCTGTTTTATCTTTTAGCCTGGCCTGCAGTCTTTCCTCAGAAGTAAAGGCTCGGTCCCACAATACCAATAACTATAACGATAACTATAAATAAATCGGGGGCGGCACGGTGGTGTAGTGGTTAGCGCTGTCGCCTCACAGCAAGAAGGTCCTGGGTTCGAGCCCCGGGGCCGGCGAGGGCCTTTCTGTGTGGAGTTTGCATGTTCTCCCCGTGTCCGCGTGGGTTTCCTCCGGGTGCTCCGGTTTCCCCCACAGTCCAAAGACATGCAGGTTAGGTTAACTGGTGACTCTAAATTGACCGTAGGTGTGAATGTGAGTGTGAATGGTTGTCTGTGTCTATGTGTCTGCCCTGTGATGACCTGGCGACTTGTCCAGGGTGTACCCCGCCTTTCGCCCGTAGTCAGCTGGGATAGGCTCCAGCTTGCCTGCGACCCTGTAGAAGGATAAAGCGGCTAGAGATAATGAGATGAGATGAGATAAATAAATCGGTCCCCTGCAGTTTATGTGGTCGGTGCTCAGACCAGACCGATAACGATACCTATAGCCCAGGCCTGGGTTTATCCGTATCGCTGAGATTGCTTCTGGAGCCATTTTTCCAGACCTGGACCTGATCCGATAAAACATCCGACCAATCAGGGAATTGTTTACATGTGACGTCATCTGAGCACATCCTATTTTCGTTGGGCATCTTTGCACATCCTTGCTGCATCATGAAATCACGGAATACAGAGTCACAGAAAATAATGAATACAATACAAAACACAGATCTTTTATTCACAGACGTAATTTTCCGTGAAATATCAATAATAAATGAATAAAGTAAACATATAAATGCAGGTAATATATTTTAATTATGAACTTCAGCGGGCGGCACGGTGGTGTAGTGGTTAGCGCTGTCGCCTCACAGCAAGAAGGTCCGGGTTCGAGCCCCGTGGCCGGCGAGGGCCTTTCTGTGCGGAGTTTGCATGTTCTCCCCGTGTCCGCGTGGGTTTCCTCCGGGTGCTCCGGTTTCCCCCACAGTCCAAAGACATGCAGGTTAGGTTAACTGGTGACTCTAAATTGACCGTAGGTGTGAATGTGAGTGTGAATGGTTGTCTGTGTCTATGTGTCAGCCCTGTGATGACCTGGCGACTTGTCCAGGGTGTACCCCGCCTTTCGCCCATAGTCAGCTGGGATAGGCTCCAGCTTGCCTGCAACCCTGTAGAACAGGATAAAGCGGCTACAGATAATGAGATGAGATGAGATCTAATATGCATGCAATAATTATTATTACTGATATTGAGTTTGGTGGCATGGCAATGCAGTCTCTAGTACGCACTGTCACCTCACAGCAAGAAGGTTCTAGGTTCGAATCTGCCGATCAGCTGTGGCCTTTCTATGTAGAGTCTACATGTTTTCCCCGTGGTTATGTGGGTCTCCTCAGGGTGCTTTGGTTTCCTCCCACAGTCCAAAGACATGCAGATTGGGTACACTAAATTGTCCATAGGTGTGAATGTGAGATTGATGTCAATGGACTGGTATTGAGTTTGATTATGTATACACAGACACACACAACCGGCCACTATATTAGGTATACTCATCCACCTGCAGCAGTTTTATGCAGTTCTCCAATCAGCCGATCCCTTGACAGCAGCACAATCCATAAAATCACGCAAATACAAATCAAGAGCTTCAGTTCATGTTCACAATGTTCAAACATCAGAACGGGAAAAATTCTGATCTCAAAGTGTGACTTTCTTTCACTGTGGCATGGGTGGTATTTTGAGCCAGATGGAATGGACTGGTTTGAGTATTTCAGAAACTGCTGATCTTCTGGGGTTTTCACACACAACAGTCTCTGGAGTTTACATAGACAGACTGGTGCAAGAAACAAAAAACATTAAGTTGCGTGAGCGACATTTCTGTGGATGGAAACAAACGCCTTGTTGATAAGACAGGTCAGAGGAAAATGGCCAGATTGGTTCAAACTGTTTCTGCCAGGAAGGATATAGTAACTCATAGCAACTCTTTACAACCATGGTGAGCAAAAAAGCATCTCAGCATGCAACAGCAGAAAACCACATTGGGTTCTGCTCCTGCAGCCAAGAACAGGGATCTTAGCATCAAGAACGAGTTCCTATTAAAGTGGCCAGTCAGTGTATAATCTCATCTCATCTCATTATCTCTAGCCGCTTTATCCTTCTACAGACTCGCAGGCAAGCTGGAGCCTATCCCAGCTGACTACGGGCGAAAGGCGGGGTACACCCTGGACAAGTCGCCAGGTCATCACAGGGCTGACACATAGACACAGACAACCATTCACACTCACATTCACACCTACGGTCAATTTAGAGTCACCAGTTAACCTAACCTGCATGTCTTTGGACTGTGGGGGAAACCGGAGCACCCGGAGGAAACCCACGCAGACACGGGGAGAACATGCAAACTCCACACAGAAAGGCCCTTGCCGGCCCCGGGGCTCGAACCCAGGACCTTCTTGCTGTGAGGCGACAGCGCTAACCACTACACCACCGTGCCGCCCCTCAGTGTATAATATTGGTGTTAAAGTATTTTCCACTTGCTCACATGACCAGACGTGAGTTTGATATAGTACAGATATGGCCGAGATGAAACTGATAAATAAGTAAGCTGGATTTTGTATCGGCTGAATAAGGAAATAAAGGCTCAAGCAGCAGATATGGGGGGAGGGCGAGGGGGTAAATACTACGCTGTTGTGAATTAGGAGTGTGAATAAATTCCATTTGGTGTTCATGGTGCTTCTGGTGCATGGTGCATGAAATTGTATGAAAACGCACCGAGACAACATCCTGTGTTAATCTAATAGCATGCACAAGACACAATTAACCACATTCAGATTTCCAATCATGTGTTTTTTTAATATATAAATGTGAAAAATGTGATCTCTATCATAGTCTGATGTATAGGTGCCAATATTAATGCCATCACTTCGAGGATATTATCACAAATTTGCAAGATATGACACTGTTTTCACAAAGTGCTTCTTATCCAGAATGGCCTCTGGTGCTTCTCTAAAGCTTTTGGCGACAGCAGACCATTTAATGGGTTTTTGAGCTGTCAATCCACAGGGGTCAACACTTGACTCAAGCTAGCAGCTATTTCAGCGTACAGCTTCTCTCTTTCTCTCTCTCTCTCTCTCTCTTTGATGTAGTGTTAGACAGGAATAATGCCTTTTCGTATGAACGTGTGTGCGAGAGGCAGATGTTGCGCGTTTCTCCTGCAGCTATCAGCCTGTAGGGAAATCTGAGAAACTACACACTATAAAATTAAAGTGCTACTATTTCCGAGAGAGAAGGGATTGATAAAAGATGGAGAAAAGCACCATTTTGTCTCTCGGTTTTAGTACTTCACATCTGGACTCATTTTCATAAACACTGGGAATGTACTTATAATGGATCAGCATTGCTGCCGTTCCTACTCTGGTGCACTGTTTTGTTGAAATGGTATGAACTCAAACAGTAAAACAGCGAGATGTTTTTTGGTTGATGATGTTAAATGAGTTGAAATATGCATTAATGCTAGTAAGCAGCAGATGTCTAGACACTTACGGCTCGCGTTAAAGGCAGTGAAGGTACAGCAAGGAATAAGAACGATTGCCTGATACGATAAAACTCATCGAAGAAAACAAAAACACTACATAAAACAAAATGGACACAAATACTGTAACACGTTCACCATCATGTGCACCAGGAAATAGATTGACTGTACATTTTACTGATGCTTAATTATTATGAACTCAGATCAAATCCAACTCCGTTCTCTTAATTTGCTTAAAATAATAATAAAACTGCTACGAATTTCGTATGATCATCCTGTATTTATACGCCATTTCACTTTGTCACGGCTCCTGCGATCATGTATTAAAACAACATGTTTTAAAGCTTAACCTGAATTAAAAAAATAAACTGTCCTGTCAAAAGCACACAGGCAGAATAAAGCTTCTTTAGCTCTCTAATTAGCCTTTTATGCCTTTGTATTAGCATAATAATGATATGTAATTATGTGTGCAGGCTGTGAGAGCAGTGCGTTGCCTGTTCAATCGCTTCAGCTCGGTATGCGTTTGCACTGCTTTAATACATCTAATACTAGAAAAACAAAATAGATTAAACTCTACCTGGTAAATGATTACCATTTATGCAAATATGTGCTCTTTTAAAACTACTGTTACTTGTGTTGACATAACTGACAAGCTTTACTCTTCTAAATAGGATTAATTTATATCTAATTAATACCACGGTAATCCTCCCTACCATTATGGATCATAATCACAGTGAAGAAATAAGAGTCTATTGAAATACAGTGCTTTACATAAGTATTCACCCTCCCTGTCAATTTGACTTTCCCACAATGTGTAGTGTTACAATCTGGAACTGAAATTAATTTAACTGGAATTTTAGACAATCTAGCATACTGGTGGTGTTTATCCTCAGGACACTGGGACAGACAGTAACCTGAGCTCTGGACGGAACCAGGGATTCAGGAACTACGAGACGCCACCATTCTTCCATCATTTTGTTATATTTTTCCATAATTCCAGAACAACTGACGTAAGAGTTAAAGTCCATGTTCTTTTACCTACAGTACATACATGTCAACCTTTGGTCAATCAGACCTGTATAACCAACCTCCAAAATCCGTATTTCCCTTATAAAATCCGTATAAGATGCAAATTAAAATAATTTACCTAAAATTTGAATGATAATTAACAATGATATATCCAAGTTACTTTTTATTCAATATTAATAACAATAAACCTTCAGAATGAATACAAAGCGCCAATGTTCGACAAAAACACAAAGTGTCACTCTAATGTTCTGAATTGTACTCCATGACAGCTTTTTTAGCAGTCTGCACCAATACCTCACGAGGCTGCATGTCACAGCAAGTGTCTGTGTTGATCTTGCCGGAGTGCCCATTCAGAATCTTTTCAGTCGCTAGTGAAAGTCGCTCAGGTGGAAATACGCGTTTCAAACAAAATGTTACTTCCCGGTTGGCGGGTGTGGCGTGTACAAGGTGTGGGTGGAGCACAGAAGACGGCAGGACAGAGATCAGGATGACAACTGGGTTTTATTGCCAAACTTTTCAGTCTAACACACAGAATTCAGTCTAAGGCTACGTTTACATTACGTCGAATCAGCGGATCATCAGATTAACGTTCTTAAAACGATTCGCGTTGACACTAAAACCGTTAGCCGTGCACACAGCAACACCAATACGCGGATACGCTCGGCTCCGCAGGCATCCTGCGCTCCAAATCACTCCGCCCTGAACAGCGAGTGCCCTCTGGAGGGTGCGCACTCCGGCCCTGCGCAGCTCACAGAGCGCGCGAGTGAAGTGAACAAGCCACGATTCGGGACTGAGCCGCTGTGTGTGAGATCCCAGCGCAGATCACTTATTACTTGCAAGTGGAAGGATGGCAAGCCTAAAGACAATCATAACTACACAATGGGCAGTATTTGCATCAGTATTTGCAGTATTTTCATACTTTTATACTCTTTAATGAAAGGTGATACAAGGCGGAAGTCCGCGCCGTTTTTCAGCAGTCGCGTCACATGACCAACGCCAGCGAATCAGGAAGGTGGATGTCACAGTGACGTTGTCCAATGAGACGCCAGCTAGAGCTCAGCACAGCGTATTCGCGTATTCTCAATGTTTACACAGCACCGGAGCTGATACGATCTGGATTGAATACGTGGACGCTGGCGGATTCCCGTTTCCCCGCTTTTTCAGGGGGGTTAATGTAAACGGACAGTGCGTCCGCGAAGAAAACGAGACAGATACGGTCTAGTGTAAACGTAGCCTAAGAGGCTGACGCGCACACACAGACTGTCGTCTCCTCTGGATCATCACTCCCCTCTGCTCTCACTTTCCCTCCTTAAATAGTGCGCGGTTTACTGGGGAGAACACACACAAAACATAGGTTAATCACACTCAGGTGAAGCGATTCTGCCACGTACCTTCCCTGACTCCGCCCTCCTGTCATAGACCGGCGCTTGACCACGCCCCCGCTGCCACATACCCCCACCGCCCGACTCAGGCCGGGCGCCCGTCCGGCCCGCAGCCGACTCCCCCCCCCCTTGACGGGAGAGGAAGTCCGCCACGACCATCTGCGCCCCCGGCCTGTGGACCACCTTGAAGTTGAAAGGTTGGAGCGCTAGATACCAACGGGTGATCCGCGCGTTGGCATCCTTCATGCGGTGGAGCCACTGGAGGGGCACGTGGTCCGAACAGAGGGTGAAAGAGCGCCCCAGCAGGTAGTAACGGAGGGCGAGGACCGCCCACTTGATCACCAGACACTCTTTCTCGATGGTGCTGTAGCGCCCCTCGCGCACCGACAGCTTTCGGCTGATGTATAGTACTGGGCGATCCTCTCCCCCCACCTGCTGGGACAAAACGGCCCCCAGCCCTCTGTCCGACGCATCCGTCTGTAACAAAAAAGGGAGAGAGAAGTCAGGGGAGTGCAAAAGTGGCCCCCCACACAGTGCAGCCTTTACCTCAGAGAAAGCCCGCTGGCACTGCTCCGTCCACTGGACCGGATCTGGCGCCCCCTTTTTAGTGAGGTCAGTCAGCGGGCTGGTGACGTCCGAATAATTAGGTATAAACCTACGATAATAGCCAGCCAGCCCCAGGAACTGTCTCACCCCCTTTTTGGTCTTGGGCCTCGGGCAGGCCGCAATCGCTGCTGTCTTATTAATTTGGGGACGCACCTGCCCGTTACCCAAGTGGAAGCCCAGATACCGTACTTCCACCCGCCCAATCGCACACTTCTTCGGGTTGGCGGTGAGCCCCGCCCGCCTCAGCGACCTAAGGACGGCCCTCAGGTGTTGCAGGTGCCGCTGCCAGTCATTACTATAAATGATGATATCATCCAAGTAAGCGGCCGCATAGGTGGCGTGGGGCCGGAGGACCCGGTCCATCAGCCGCTGAAACGTAGCGGGCGCCCCAAACAGCCCAAACGGAAGTGTGACGAACTGGTGTAAGCCGAACGGTGTGGAAGAGGCCGTTTTTTCCCGGGATAATGGAGTCAAGGGGATCTGCCAATATCCCTTCGTCAAATCCAGTGTCGAGTAAAAGCGAGCCGTGCCTAGTCGATCGAGCAGCTCATCAATACGAGGCATTGGGTACGCGTCGAATTTAGACACCGCATTGACTTTTCTATAGTCCACACAGAACCGGACCGAGCCATCGGCCTTGGGAACCAAGACCACCGGGCTGCTCCAGTCACTGTGGGACTCCTCGACGATGCCCATTTCGAGCATGGCCTGAAGTTCTTCCCGAACCACCTTTTTTTTGTGTTCGGGTAATCTATAAGGACGGCTACGCACTACCACCCCCGGGGGCGTCTCTATGTGGTGTTCTATGAGGTTGGTGCGACCGGGCAGGGGCGAGAACACATCCGAAAACTCGGCCTGCAACTGGGCGACCTCCGTGAGTTGGGTCGGGGAGAGGTGGTCTCCACAGGGGACCGGAGAGGTGCGAGATGCCAATGACCCTTTTTGAACCTCCGGCCCCAGCTCCGCCTTCTCCGGAACTACCGACACCAACGCCACGGGGACCTCCTCATTCCAGAGCTTCAGCAGATTGAGGTGGTAGATCTGTAGCGCCCCCTCCCTGTCCGTTCGCCTAACCTCATAGTCGACGTCCCCGACTCGCCGTGTGACCTCAAAGGGCCCTTGCCACTTGGCGATTAATTTGGAGCTCGACGTGGGCAACAGGACGAGTACCTTATCTCCCGGAGTGAACTCTCTAAGGCGCGTGCCCTTGTTGTACAGGCGGGTTTGGCGTTCCTGGGCCTGCCGCAAATTCTCCTGAGTTAAGTGGGTGAGTGTGTGGAGTTTTGCGCGCAGATCCATAACGTATTGAATTTCATTTTTGCTTTGCGAAGGTCCCTCCTCCCAATTTTCCCGCAGTACATCTAAGATGCCGCGCGGCTTACGCCCATACAATAATTCAAACGGGGAGAACCCCGTGGAGGCTTGGGGGACCTCTCGCACTGCAAACAACAAGGGTTCGAGCCACTTATCCCAGTTACGTGCGTCCTCACTTACGAATTTTTTGATAATATTCTTGAGGGTGCGGTTGAACCGTTCGACTAAACCGTCCGTATGTGGGTGATACACGCTGGTGCGGATCGGCTTAATACCCAGTAGCCCATACAGTTCGGCCAGTGTTCGTGACATAAACGAGGTGCCTTGGTCCGTCAGAATCTCTTTCGGGATTCCGACCCGGGAGATGACGTGGAAGAGGGCCTCTGCAATACTACGTGCGGAGATATTGCGAAGAGGCACCGCTTCCGGGTATCACGTTGCATAGTCCACCTGAACCAATATAAAGCGGTACCCTCGTGTTGACCGATCTAATGGCCCGACGAGATCCATCCCAATTCTTTCATACGGGGTCTCGATTAATGGTAGGGGGCGCAAGGGCGCTTTTGGAATGGCCGCTGGATTTACTAACTGGCATTCGCGGCACGCCGCACACCACTTACGGACGTCGCCGCGAATCCCCGGCCAATAGAATCGGGCCATTATCCGGGCGAGTGTTTTATCCTGCCCGAGGTGTCCTGCCATGGGATTAAAGTGGGCCGCCTGGAATACCAATTCCCGGCGGCTCTTTGGAATTAACAACTGGGTGACACGCTCCTTCGTCTGAGTGTCCTGCGTCACTCGGTATAACCTATCCTTTAAAATGGAAAAATAGGGGAAGGTCGGGGTGGCATTCGGCTGGAGCGTTTGACCATCGATTACTCTCACTTGGTCAAACGCGTGTCGCAGAGTTTCGTCTCGCGATTGTTCCAGTGGGAAATCCGCGAGGGATTCCCCAATAGAAAGAGGAGGGGCCGGGGGCTCCTCACTCTGTCCCGGAGATGATGTAGACGGCTCTGCGACCGCAGCTCCAGCCAAAACGACACCGGGCCCCCCCCCCGTTAACTGGCAGGACCCACTCTTTACTAGGTGTGCCATCAACCCCCGAAATCCCAGCCAATCAGTCCCCAAGATCAAAGAGTGGGTAAGGCGAGGATTAACCGCCGCCTTCACTATAGATTTTTCCCCTCTGAAATATATGTGGACCGACACCAACAGGTAGCAGTGAACATCCCCGTGCACACACACAACACCTTCACCCCTTGTGCTCCCCCCAATGCCTCGTCTTGCACCAGGCTTTGGCGGATCGAGGTCTGGTTGCACCCTGAATCCACCAACACCTGATATGTCGCCCCTTGTACACTTACCGGTATGCGATACGCTCCGGCCTGATCGAGGGCAGCCTCTGGCGCGTCGGGGATCCGCACCACCGTCCCCACCTCCATCGCGGCACACTGTTGCTGCAGGTGGCCCGGTTCCCCGCAGCGCCAGCAAACCGGCCCGGGCCTCCCCTCTGCAGCTGTGGATTGAGGGTCACTCACCTGAGGGGGGGGGAGAGACAGACGCAGAAGGGAGAAACGGGAGGGCACCACGGGTGCGGCGGGCCGGCTGGGGTGGAGCCGGCCCCTGCCTCCGAGGTGGGGGAATGGGGCGAGGACGGGACACAGGAGGAGGGGGGAGAGAGAGAGAAGAGGGAGAGAGAGAAGAGGAGAGAGAAGATGACGTCCTCCGTTGTCCTGCTGCCGGGACAGCCGCCAGATGATCCTCCGCCAGTCCTACGGCCTGATCCAGCGACACCGGGTGGTGGCACTGGACCCACTCCGCGGTTCCGGCGGGTAGGCGGGCGATGAACTGTTCCAGCGCCACCTGGTCGATGATCCCCTCGGCGTCGCGATCTTCGGCCCTCAGCCACCGCCAGCAGGCGTCCCGGAGCTGCTGGCCGAACGCGAACGGGCTGCCGACTTCCTCCATTCGTAGCGCGCGGAAGCGCTGGCGCTGCTGCTCCGGTGTGCGCCCCACGCGCTGGAGGACAGCCCGGCGAAGATCGGCGTAGGCCAGCCGGTGGTCGGCGGGGAGCTGTAGTGCGGCTAACTGCGCCTCTCCCGTCAGGAGGGGGAGGAGGCGCGCCGCGCGCTGCTCCATCGGCCACCCCGAGGCTTCGGCGACCTGTTCGAATAACGCGATGAACGCCTCGGGGTCGTCCTGCGGGCCCATCTTAGTCAAGGTGATGGGAGATGGGCCCGCGGCCGGGGCGCTGGTGGATCCCGCCGACGCGAGGAGGCGCCGGAACGCCTCTCGGTCTTCCTGTTGAGCTAGCACCAGGGCTTCGAAGCGGCGCTCCTGCTCCTTCCGGAGCGTGACGAGTGCCTGGTGCTGGCTCTGCTGAGCCGTGGCGAGGGCGTGGACCAAGTCCGCGAACGGGGAGGATTCCATGGGGCTGCAGGACAGGTGCTCCACCTTTCCCGGGTTTCAGCACCACTGTGGCGTGTACAAGGTGTGGGTGGAGCACAGAAGACGGCAGGACAGAGATCAGGATGACAACTGGGTTTTATTGCCAAACTTTTCAGTCTAACACACAGAATTCAGTCTAAGAGGCTGACGCGCACACACAGACTGTCATCTCCTCTGGATCATCACTCCCCTCTGCTCTCACTTTCCCTCCTTAAATAGGGCACGGTTTACTGGGGAGAACACACACAAAACATAGGTTAATCACACTCAGGTGAAGCGATTCTGCCACTTACCTTCCCTGACTCCGCCCTCCTGTCACAGACCGGCGCTTGACCACGCCCCCGCTGCCACAGCGGGATTCTCACAATGCAGTGTGCGCATGATCAAAAGTGGAACGAAGTCTCGCTACCACAAGATAACGCGCGATTTCATAAGACTCTTTACTGGCTGTTTGTGCTGTCTGTGGTGTACAGTACGTTTGTAAATGAATGTTATGCGCTCTTTTATCGTCGTGGGAATTGATTATAGCTGAAAATAAATATTGAAGTTTTTTAAAGAATCCGTATAACTTTACTACGTTTATTGAATCAAATCCGTATAAAATACGGACATTCCGTATAGGTTGACATGTATGACAGTATCAACTATCTCAGACTTTTCTTCCACTTAAGATTTTTAATTTTCACTCAAGTCTAGAAATCTAAACTGTAATTGCTGTGATCACACACTGAGTCCTTTATGTACACTCACTGGCCACTATATTAGGAACACCCATCCACCTGCAGCGGTTTGATGCAGTTCTCTAATCCAGGGGTTCCCAAACTTTTCCATGCCAAGGCCCCCCAAACAGCATTAGCTTCTGGCCGGGGAGCCCCTTTGCAAACCCACAGACAATGCTACAAAATATGTAAAGAAACATCAACTTTTAGAATGTTTTCTCTTACTTTTATTCAATAGTCAATAATTGTTACATTTGTTTAGCGTAAGAATATTATTAACTAACATGTTTTCAACACAAATATTTTCGCACTGAACAATAAACTGTATAACCTCCTGTAGTACCTGATTCAACTCGTTATCCATCCTTTTTGCGACCAGTGCCTCGCGATGGAGCATGCAGTGTGTGGCCACTACATGCGGGGCCTTCTGCTTAATGAGAGCGGTCACTCCACTGATCTTCCCGGTCATTGCCGCGGCTCTGTCCGAACACACCCCCACACAACGGGTCCAGTCCAATCCGTTAGACTCGATGTAATCGTCCAAAACTTGAAAAATGTCTTTCCCAGTAGTTCTTCTTTCAAGTGCTTTACAAAATAGTATTTCCTCCACAAATCTTTCCTGTGAAATAAATCTGATGTACACAAGCAGTTGGGCCTCATTAGATAAATTTGTGCTCTCATCCAGCTGAAGTGCGAAGTATTCGCTGGCTCGCACCTGCTCCAACAGCTGAGCAGATACGTCTTGAGCCATGTCACCAATCCGTCGGCTCACGGTGTTATCAGAGAGTGGGACAGCATCGTTTTTTTTGGCAGCATCCTCACCAAGCAATTCTCGGACAATATCTTTGGTGGCTGGTAAAATCAAATCTTTTCCAATTGAGTGAGGTTTTTTAGCACGAGCAATGTGGTACGAGGCTAAAAATGATGCCTTCAGGGCCCGCTCGGGGACAGTAGCTTGCTGGGTGAATGCAGCAGATTGCCTGACCAAATGCTCTTCTTTGCGTCTGAAGAAATCTACTGTTTTTTCGGCATCTGTCGGATGTTTTTGTACCAAGTGACGCTGAAGTTTCCAAGGTTTTAAGCACTCGTTTGACAGGGTCTCCAGACAGAGGACACATTTCGGGCAATCATGGCCATTTTTCTGTATGGCTGTAAAGCCATACTTAATGTATGCTGCCTCATATTTTCAGATTTTAGTTGGCTAGGACTTCTTAGTTTTTTTCGCAGCAGTGTCCTCCACAGCAGGGCGTGTTGGTTTGTTCCTTCGGTCTCTTCATCAAAAAACCTGTCCATTTTGCGCTAGCAATACGCTAGCTTGAGGAGCAAAGCAGCTTGATAAATGGCGCAAACCGCAACGTCACAGGCAATCGGAGAGATGAGCATGGCAAACAACGTTTCGATATGATGTATTATTATTAATAATTATATTTTATAATAATGATTAAAAAACTAATTACAATATATTTAATAATAATTATTTTAGGGGCGGCACGGTGGTGTAGTGGTTAGCGCTGTTGCCTCACAGCAAGAAGGTCTGGGTTCGTGTGTGTGGGTTTCCTCGGTGTGGGTTTCCTCGGGTGCTCCGGTTTCCACCACAGTCCAAAGACATGCAGGTTAGGTTAACTGGTGACTCTAAATTGACCATAGGTGTGAATGTGAGTGTGAATGGTTGTCTGTGTCTATGTGTCAGCCCTGTGATGACCTGGCGACTTGTCCAGGGTGTACCCCGCCTTTCGCCCGTAGTCAGCTGGGATAGGCTCCAGCTCGCCTGCGACCCTGTAGAACAGGATAAAGCGGCTAGAGATAATGAGATGAGATGAATAATTATTTTTAAAAAGTATATATTTTTTCTGCAATTCTTTTATCATCCCTCCAACTTTCTGAGGCCCCCCTAGCGCCCCCTGGTGGCCCCCCAGGGGACCGCAGCCCCCACTTTGAAAACCACTGCTCTAATCAGCCGTTCCCTTGACAGCAGTACAATGCGTCAGATCATGCAGATACAAATCAAGAGCTTCAGTTAATCTTCACAATGTTCAAACATCAGAATGGGAAAAATTGTGATCTCAAAGTCTGACTTTCTTTCACCGTGGCATGGGTGTTGGTTTGAGCCAGATGGACTGGTTTGAGTATTTCAGAAACTGCTGATCTCCTGGGGTTTTCACACATAACAGTCTCTAGAGTTTACACAGAATGGTGCGAAAAACAACAAGAAGACAGAGTCAGCTATATCCCCCCCCCAACTATATACCAAGTTTCAACATATTATTTGTCACATTTTTCAAGTTCTGCTGCAGGAAATCAACCCTACCTCTTTACACTGACCTCAGCAGCCCATGGCATAAACCCACCAGACCTTTGGTCCAGGTGAGCTAAAAATTTACATTTCTCACATTTCTTAGTATCAAAAGGCACATATACATTACTTAATCAACACATATACCAACTTTCAAGGCCATACCACTCATAGTTTTCAAGTCCTGCTCCGGAAACAAGAACCTACCCCAAGACTAACATGAGAGACTAAGTCTGAAATTGTTTCCATGGAAACATGAAAAATTAAAATTTCTCAAATTTCTTAGTGTGAAAAGGCACATCTACATCACCTTGTTACAATATATACCAAGTTTCAAATCCATATCATGAATAGTTTTGAATATACTGTATGCTCCGTAAACGAAGAAATTCTGGCAAACCGTCCGGCGCCTCAGGAGGGGGAAGCAGTACTCTGCCAACACTGTTTACAGTGCGGGTGGGGAGCTGTTGACCTCGACTGGGGACATTGTCGGGCGGTGGAAGGAATACTTTGAGGATCTCCTCAATCCCACCGCCATGTCTTCCACTGAGGAGACTGAGGCTGATGACTCAGAGGTGGACTCGTCCATTACCCAAGCCGAAGTCACTGAGGTGGTTTGCAAGCTCCTCGGTGGCAAGGCACCGGGGGTGGATGAGATCCGCCCTGAGTATCTCAAGTCTCTGGATGTTGTGGGGCTGTCTTGGTTGACACGCCTCTGCAACATCGCGTGGCGGTCGGGGACAGTGCCTCTGGAGTGGCAGACTGGGGTGGTGGTCCCTCTTTTTAAGAAAGGGGACCGGAGAGTGTGCTCCAATTATAGGGGAATCACACTTCTCAGCCTCCCAGGGAAAGTTTACTCCAGGGTACTGGAGAGGAGAATTCGACCGATAGTCGAACCTCGGATCCAGGAGGAACAATGCGGTTTTCGTCCTGGTCGCGGAACACTGGACCAGCTCTATACCCTTCATAGGGTGCTCGAGGGTTCATGGGAGTTTGCCCAACCAGTCCACATGTGCTTTGTGGATCTGGAGAAGGCATTCGACCGTGTCCCCCGTGGTATTCTGTGGGGGGTGCTTCGGGAGTATGGGGTTCGGGGCTCTTTGCTAAGGGCTGTCCGGTCCCTGTACGAACGGAGCAGGAGTCTGGTTCGCATTGCCGGCAGTAAGTCAGACCTGTTCCCAGTGCATGTTGGACTCCGTCAGGGCTGCCCTTTGTCACCGGTTCTGTTCATAATTTTTATGGACAGAATTTCTAGGCGCAGCCAGGGGCCGGAAGGAATCCTGTTTGGGAACCACAGGATTTCATCTCTGCTTTTTGCGGATGATGTTGTCCTGTTGGCTTCTTCAAACCAGGACCTTCAGCATGCACTGGGGCGGTTTGCAGTCGAGTGTGAAGCGGCTGGGATGAGAATCAGCACCTCCAAGTCCGAGGCCATGGTTCTCGACCGGAAAAGGGTGGCTTGCCCTCTCCAGGTTGGTGGAGAAGTCCTGCCTCAAGTGGAGGAGTTTAAGTATCTCGGGATCTTGTTCACGAGTGAGGGAAGGATGGAGCGTGAGATCGACAGGCGGATCGGTGCAGCCTCCGCAGTGATGCGGTCGCTTTACCGGTCCGTCGTGGTGAAGAAGGAGCTGAGCCAAAAGGCGAAGCTCTCAATTTACCGGTCGATCTACGTTCCGACTCTCACCTATGGTCATGAGCTTTGGGTAATGACAGAAAGAACAAGATCGCGGATACAAGCGGCTGAAATGAGTTTCCTTCGCAGGGTGGCTGGGCGCTCCCTTAGAGATAGGGTGAGAAGCACAGTCACTCGGGAGGAGCTCGGAGTAGAGCCGCTGCTCCTCCACATCGAGAGGAACCAGCTGAGGTGGCTCGGGCATCTTTTTCGGATGCCTCCTGGACGCCTCCCTGGGGAGGTGTTCCAGGCATGTCCCCCCGGGAGGAGGCCCCGGGGAAGACCCAGGACACGCTGGAGGGACTATGTCTCTCGGCTGGCCTGGGAACGCCTCGGTGTTCTTCCCGAGGAGCTGGCCGAGGTGTCTGGGGAAAGGGAAGTTTGGGCTTCCATGCTTAGACTGCTGCCTCCGCGACCCGGTCCTGGATAAGCGGAAGAAGACGAGACGAGACGAGACGAGGCTCCGTAAACGAACACTGCTCTTAAGAACCAAGTCAAAATCTATTTTTTATGTAAAAATTTGGGGCGGCATGGTGGTGTAGTGGTTAGCGCTGTCGCCTCACAGCAAGAAGGTCCTGGGTTCGAGCCCCGTGGCTGGCGAGGGCCTTTCTGTGTGGAGTTTGCATGTTGTCCGCGTGGGTTTCCTCCGGGTGCACCGGTTTCCCCCACAGTCCAAAGACATGCAGGTTAGGTTAACTGGTGACTCTAAATTGACCGTAGGTGTGAATGTGAGTGTGAATGGTTGTCTGTGTCTATGTGTCAGCCCTGTGATGACCTGGCGACTTGTCCAGGGTGTACCCCGCCTTTCGCCCGTAGTCAGCTGGGATAGGCTCCAGCTTGCCTGCGACCCTGTAGAAGGATAAAGCGGCTAGAGATAATGAGATGAGATGAGACTTTTAAAAAAAAATCCACAATAGCAAAAGGCATCAGTTCACATGTTGCTTGATATGTATACAAAGTTTCATGAAGATATCTTCAGTAGTTTTAAAGATAT
Organism: Neoarius graeffei; assembly: GCF_027579695.1. Lineage (NCBI taxonomy): Eukaryota > Metazoa > Chordata > Actinopteri > Siluriformes > Ariidae > Neoarius > Neoarius graeffei. The sequence goes on along the minus strand of NC_083595.1, from coordinate 46,958,107 downwards.
GGCCCGGAAACAAAAACGTGACCAGACAGATGGATGGAACCCGTTTCTAAATGGGTATGTTTCCAAAAAACATTGAGTGAGTGAGTGAGTGAGTGAGTGACAGTTCTGTGGGTGGAAACAAATGCCTTGTTGAAAAGAGAGGTCAGAGGAAAATGGATAGATTGGTTCGAGTGTTTTTGCCAGGAAGGAAATAGTAACTCAAAGCAACTCTTTACAACCGTGGTGAGCAGAAAAGCATCTCAGCATGCAACAGCAGAACAACACATTGGGTTCCACTCCTGCAGCCAAGAACAGGGATCTTAGAATCAAGAACAAGTTCCTCTTAAAGTGGCCAGTCAGTGTATTTATTTGTAAAGTTCTATATTTCGTATGTGATTATGTGTTTGTAAATGCACTTGTATAAATGCACGTATGTCGAAAAACAAAATGGAAGAAAAACATTTGTTTAAAATACAGCACAGCACTACACACTGAAATATGCATCACATTTAACTTGATAGTTTGCATCAAAACAGCTAGCTACTAGCATGGAAGCTGATTTGAGCTATAATTCAAGCTAACGTTTGAGTGATTTCTTTAGTTTCTTGGTTCTTTAGCGAAAGATGGTTAATTTGCCATCAGTAACCATATATGTGTGATTTGAGAGTGCCTTGTTAATTAATGAGTTTGTCCTTTTGTCAAATTTCACACCACACAGGAAGGACATTTACAATCGAGTCAACGCCTGTAGTTATAGTAGAACATTTTCTGAATGTTACGGTTGTGGGAACTTTTGGTTCAAATAACATTTAATCTGAAGTATTCTGGGAATGTTTTGATAACGTTTTGAAACATTCCTACAACTTTATTGCAACGTTGCCGTGTACAAGTAGTCGCTTAGGACCTCTGAGCTGGCATGTAGTAATAATACATCCATAAGGAACAGAGAGCTTGATATGGTTGAGGGGCGAGTAGGAGGCTGTGTAAGGCTTCTAAAGTTTCAAGAACAGCCGTGGATACGGGAAACCTAACACTAAGATTTTCACAATATTAGTTTTTGCCTAACAGGGAAATTTGCATGAGCAGCACTATACTGTACACTGTAACTCCACCACTACGAACCCTTTTACTATGAACTTTCGCATATAATGAAATATATCCCCTGCCTTTAGTGACAATGAGTCGGAGTCCATGGACGGTGTAGTGGTTAGCACTGTCGCCTCACAGCAAGAAGGTCCGGGTTCGAGCCCTGTGGCCGGCGAGGGCCTTTCTGTGCGGAGTTTGCATGTTCTCCCCGTGTCCGCGTGGGTTTCCTCCGGGTGCTCCGGTTTCCCCCACAGTCCAAAGACATGCAGGTTAGGTTAACTGGTGACTCTAAATTGAGCGTAGGTGTGAATGTGAGTGTGAATGGTTGTCTGTGTCTATGTGTCAGCCCTGTGATGACCTGGCGACTTGTCCAGGGTGTACCCCGCCTTTCGCCCGTAGTCAGCTGGGATAGGCTCCAGCTTGCCTGCGACCCTGTAGAACAGGATAAAGCAGCTACAGATAATGAGATGAGATGAGATGAGTCGGAGTCTTCAAAAAATAATCACTGATCCATGCGTTCCTCTTCCCACCAGAGACAAACAATAAGTAATCAAGTCTGCAGTCAAGTTAACAATTTGTTTTAACGCTATAAAACAAAGGCTTAACGAGCCTCACTTAGGTGTCGATCACTAACAATTATCGACTTCAAAAAATCCCTTAAAGGACTTTATTTTATGAGTTAAAAACAGTTTTACTCGAGTCCTTACTCCGTAAACATTGTTGTCATGGCTACTCGTAAATGTAAGATACTCTCCATCGAAGACAAACTTCATATCCTGGAGCGTCTAAAGTGTGGTGAGAAAGCAACGGATTTGTCTAAAGAATACAGTATCCTGAAAATTTCAATTTCAACTTTTAATGTAAAAGAGAAAAGAGCTCTGAGACTTTGTCCATAACTGCAATCAGCATGATGGGCTGAAAAGAAAGAAGACATAGCAAGCAAATGACAGAGAGTGTGACTTATTTCCTTTACTTCATAAATATGTAAGCAGGACTTTCCCCAGAAAAAAATATCAGAGCGGTGCTACTGATATGGAGCCCAGCCTGTAAGGGCTGGCCTGGCCCGGAGGGCCCCGAAGGCTGCTGGGGGGTCCGGGGGCATGCTCTCCTGGAAAATTTTGAAATTAAAGACTTCAAATGGTGCATCCTGTTGGCATCTAGGGCTGATTTAGGCACAATTCAACATGATTAAATTTGCTGTTTTTTACCTTGTCAAATATGCAAAGGGAAAAATTTATGGGGCAAAATTAGATTTGAAATGAAAGCACTTCATAGCACGCCTCTTCATTTTCCAATTCCAGGATGCCAGGAACAGAATCGAGGTCAAATCATGAAACAGCACCATCTAGTGACCAGCACCTAGAACGTGGTTTTATGTATGGTTGTGAATGGCAGTCAGTGCACGCAATAAAACCCTTTTTCACTTCTGGGTTGAGTACCAGGAAAGTCTAGACCTATATATTACATTATCTTCCTGTTTCTAGAGTTATTACTCATTTTCAGAGGGGAATAGGAGATATTTAGGTGCAGAAAGTACTCTGCATTGTTCAATTTATGGTACTGATTTTTTTTGTATACGTGTGTGTGTGGGCGCAAGTGACAGCGCGGCGCTGATGTCGCACAGCGCAGCGGAGCACCGCATCTCCACGCTTCGGGGAAAGCCCTGGTAAGTGAATTAAGCATAAATATTAATTAAACACAGTTGGTCTTGTTTTATGTGTGACGCCCTGGCTCAACCGTGCCGTCCGGCGTTACGCCACTGCCTCCCACACTCTATGCTCCCACAGTAATACTAACTGCAGGCTGTGTTTTGATTTTGCTGTGTTCTTTGCATAGCCTGCAGGCGGAGTTGGAGCCTGCAGTCTGGGCGTAACCAGGAGGCGGAGTCCAGGGTATTTAGCTGGGGTTCTGTCACCTGGGAGGTGGCTCTCTCATTTCCAGCCCTGGCCTGACAGCGAGAGGCTGGTAGCTTGCTCTTCCAGCGGGTGTGGCTGGCGGCCTGCTTGTTGTGTCTTTACTTGCTTGGTTCACTATAGTTTGTAAATGTTGTAAAATAAATGCGCACATGTGTATATATACCACTAACAGCGTATGTCTCCTTATATGTGGTGGCTACCTTGAGCCAGGTGGCCCTCACATATGTAAGAGTGAGTGTTTGGTCTGACAAGTGCGTCCATTTCAGTATTATGAACTTTTCAGTATCATGGACTATTTGGATATCCCACAAGGAGCTTGTTATAGCGGTGTTGCAGTGTAATTTAGCTTTGTATACATTTGTTAGAACCTGCTGATTAAGTTACCAAACAGTTTGATAACCTTCTCGATAAGCTAGACTGATCACAAAAAAATCATTATTTTTTTCACCAAATTTTTTTTTCATAAAAATCAGGAAAACAACGTGATCGTTAATGATCATTGGACTCATCTGCTATTTCACATTGGGCTTTATTCAACCAGTCTGTAAAATTCTACGCTTTATTCAACCAGTCTGTAAAATTCTACCTAATCAGCACACAGTGAATATAAAAACAAAAAGAAAATCAGATCACACAACAGGGCGGCACGGTGGTGTAGTGGTTAGCGCTTTCGCCTCACAGCAAGAAGGTCCTGGGTTCAAGCCCCGTGGCCGGCGAGGGCCTTTCTGTGTGGAGTTTGCATGTTCTCCCCGTGTCTGCGTGGGTTTCCTCCGGGTGCTCCGGTTTCCCCCACAGTCCAAAGACATGCAGGTTAGGTTAACTGGTGACTCTAAATTGACCGTAGGTGTGAATGTGAGTGTGAATGGTTGTCTGTGTCTATGTGTCAGCCCTGTGATGACCTGGCGACTTGTCCAGGGTGTACCCCGCCTTTCACCCGTAGTCAGCTGGGATAGGCTCCAGCTTGCCTGCGACCCTGTAGAAGGATAAAGCGGCTAGAGATAATGAGATGAGATGAGATCACACAACAACACAGACACGCATCAAGGTCAGTGCTGATGTCATGACTAATCCCCGGTCATTTTGTTTGAAATGAGAAAACAACTGAGGCTGCAAACAAAGAAAGCACAGATACAAATACGTGTAAATATGCAGATCTTCCTTTCAAAGTGTTTTATCCAGTCACTAATGTACTAGAGCACTTTAGGAGTATATTACACCTGCTAAACAGAGCACAAACTGATGATGGAGTGATCTGCAGATAAAAAGAGACAGAGAGAGAGAGAGCAACAAAATGCCAGGTTTTGCTCTGGGCCTGATTTTTATGGTTGTCATGGCTCAGCTCTTCAGTAGTTCTAGTTGATAACAAGCTGTCATCCTATACTAGCATCATTTCCCAGCATGCCTTACGCACCTCATTACAGCTGTACCAGCTTTCCTTCATGGCACATCGAGACCAATAAGCTTAATGATACTGTAGCCCTGGACTACGCTAATCCAGCTAATAGCAGGTCAGGTTTCATTAGCTTGAGGCTGGGATGTGAGGATGTGTTCAACCTGCTGCTATTTAAAGCTCTTTCTTTCATCGTTACTTGAGGTTTTTTTTTAAGAGAGGGCAGTAAATTATCAGCATAATAGAGCAGAGGAAAATTCAAACCTGACTTGATATCCTTCATAATCTGATTGCGTGTGTTCTTTCATCTCAGTATAATAGAATGAACAGAGATATTTATGATTGGCCTCTAATGGATTTTTTTCCCCTGCTTGCTCTTTATGAGATGAGAAAAACGTCCTCGTTGCACATCCTCTCATGTCAGTGTCGCCGCTTGCATGTCAAAACAGGCTCTTCATACAGTGCAGATCTCTGGCCCGGGAGATATTTTAGCGTAATTGCAGCTAATGTACTGGCCGAGCACTTGATTCCTTTTAGAAGAGACCATTAATGTTGTTCCCCTCCATCAGGAGAGTAAATACGGAAAAGCTTTAATGACTGTACAAAGTGTTCTTTCTGCATGTCTGTGATAGCAGCACAGAGCTACAGTTAACTCTGGTGAGCACGCACACACACACACACACACACACATTCATTAATTTATTTAAAATTGGCCATGCTCTGTTAGGGCAAATTGTAAATTAACCTAATCTCGTCTATTAATATTAAATACTGAAGTTAAAAAAAAATGGTGGCACAAGGGCAAATACAGACGCAATTTAACATCACATCACACACACCTTTCCTACCCATATATATATATATATACACACACACACACAGAGCGGTGCTTCATAATTTTCTATATTTCTGCATAAATATGACCTAAAACATCATCAGATTTTCACACAAGTCCTAAAAGTAGATAAAGAGAACCCAGTTAAACAAATGAGACAAAAATATTATACTTGGTCATTTATTTATTGAGGAAAATGATCCAATATTACATATCTGTGAGTGGCAAAAGTAAGTGTGTTTTCAGTATCTGGTGTGACCCCCTTGTGCAGCAATAACTGCAACTAAACGTTTGTGGTAACTGTTGATCAGTCCTGCACACCGGCTTGGAGGAATTTTAGCCCGTTCCTCCGTACAGAACAGCTTCAACTCTGGGATGTTGGTGGGTTTCCTCACATGAACTGCTCGCTTCAGGTCCTTCCACAACATTTCGATTGGATTAAGGTCAGGACTTTGACTTGGCCATTCCAAAACATTAACTTTATTCTTCTTTAACCATTCTTTGGTAGAACGACTTGTGTGCTTAGGGTTGTTGTCTTGCTGCATGACCCACCTTCTCTTGAGATTCAGTTCATGGACAGATGTCCTGACATTTTCCTTTAGAATTCGCTGGTATAATTCAGAATTCATTGTTCCATCAATGATGGCAAGCCGTCCTGGCCCAAATACAGCAAAACAGGCCCAAACCATGATACTACCACCACCATGTTTCACAGATGGGATAAGGTTCTTATGCTGGAATGCAGTGTTTTCCTTTCTCCAAACATAACGCTTCTCATTTAAACCAAAAAGTTCTATTTTGATCTCATCCGTCCACAAAACATTTTTCCAATAGCCTTCTGGCTTGTCCACCTGATCTTTAGCAAACTGCAGATGAGCAGCAATGTTCTTTTTGGAGAGCAGTGGCTTTCTCCTTGCAACCCTGCCATGCACACCATTGTTGTTCAGTGTTCTCCTGATGATGGACTCATGAACATTAACATTATCCAATGTGAAAAAGGCCTTCATTTGCTTAGAAGTTACCCTGGGGTCCTTTGTGACCTCGCTGACTATTACACGCTTTGCTCTTGGAGTGATCTTTGTTGGTCGGCCACTCCTGGGGAGGGTAACAATGGTCTTGAATTTCCTCCATTTGTACACAATCTGTCTGACTGTGGATTGGTGGAGTCCAAACTCTTTAGAGATGGTTTTGTAACCTTTTCCAGCCTGATGAGCATCAACAACGCTTTTTCTGAGCTCCTCAGGAATCTCCTTTGTTCGTGCCATGATACACTTCCACAAACATGTGTTGTGAAGATCAGACTTTGATAGATCCCTGTTCTTTAAATAAAACAGGGTGCCCACTCACACCTGATTGTCATCCCATTGATTGAAAACACCTGACTCTAATTTCACCTTCAAATTAACTGCTAATCCTAGAGGTTCACATACTTTTGCCACTCACATATATGTAATATTGGATCATTTTCCTCAATAAATAAATGACCAAGTATAATATTTTTGTCTCATTTGTTTAACTGGGTTCTCTTTAGCTACTTTTAGGACTTGTGTGAAAATCTGATCATGTTTTAGGTCATATTTATGCAGAAATGTAGAAAATTATAAAGGGTTCACAAACTTTCAAGCACCACTGTATGTGATGTGTATATATATATTTTTTTATTTATGTTAATTAGAATGCTTCAGTTTTGTTTAAAAAAAAAAATCCTCATGGGGACCTCACAGTAACCTCCTAACACACACACACACACCATTTTATAATTTTATCATTCTTCTCCAGTCTCTGCTGCAGGACAAACTGTAATTTAACCTGTTCCTGTCTGGAGTGTTTTGTTTTGTTTTTCCTCACATGAATAATTAAATCCCAGATTATTACAGATAAAACAACAAACATGTTGGCACAAGAGCAAATACAGATGTGACCATCATGACACACACACACACACACACACACACACAGCCTTTTTCATAACATCTCTTATCAAAATGTGGTATTTTGCCCAATCCACATTTACAAAAGGCAGAGATGATATATATTTTTTTCTAAGGTCAGACTAACACGATGTCTTGAATGAATGACATTTAGAATACGTTTCGCCATTTTTCTCCATTTGCTCTGAAAAGACTTCTGCCAGGCTGCTCTCGGGCAAAACAAATCTGCGAGATGAATAGCTGCACCTGCTCTCTTTTGCTCCACCAGCTTTCACATGATTACACAGCAGCTGCCAGAGAAACCGCATTCACTCACACTCACCTTGAGATGCACACACACGCACTCACTCTCTCTCACACACACAGAAAGACATAGAGAGACATACACAAGATTAGCACACATCATGCGTGTACACAATACACAGACAAGGTGAGAAAGAACACAGGACAAGCGCATGGTATGCCGTGTTTTATTCACTTACACATGTAGATTATAGACACATTGATGGTCATGTGGGCACACACACACGCAGAGTTAATAATGTGGGTTATGTAAGAACCACATATGTTTCTCAAGGCTCAACACAGCACAGAAGGCGTTGATTAATCTTCTATCACAGCAGATTTATAATAATAAGCTCAATATTTTTATTACTGTTTCTATAGTAACATATATGTCACATGGAATTGTATCGTGGACACAGCCTTTAATCTTATACTGATCGTTAAAAATGATATTGTTGCGATTTAATATAATCATTGATGTGGTGAAGTTTTCTTTAAGGAGACGTTTATTTCACGTTTATAGAAGGAGTCTCTGGTGTCAGTGGTTTGTAACAAGTTTTCTGCCACTGGAAAGTTTTCAGGACAGACAAGTTTATACTGTCTGGTTTCTTAGTAACAGAGAGAGAGCTGGTGAGGGAATGACTGTTTTCTCATAAGTGATAACAGGATGTTTTCATTAAATGCAACTATAAACAGATAAAAAAGTATGCAATGTCCTTCTTTACGAAATAAAAAATTGTAATCATTGGCAAACTGGTGTGATGTAGGAGGAATAAAACACTTTAGGATGTCTACATTAACAGCTACTCTAACAAGAGTTTTATTCCTTACATAATTACACACGGGCGGCACGGTGGTGTAGTGGTTAACGCTGTCGCGTCACAGCAAGAAGGTTCGGGTTCGAGCCACACCTCCGGGTGCTCCGGTTTCCCCCACGGTCCAAAGACATGCAGGTTAGGTTAACTGGTGACTCTAAATTGACCGTAGGTGTGAATGTGAATGGTTGTCTGTGTCTATGTGTCAGCCCTGCGATGACCTTGTCCAGGGTGTACCCCGCCTTTCGCCCGTAGTCAGCTGGGATAGGCTCCAGCTTGCCTGCGACCCTGTAGAACAGGATAAAGCGGCTAGAGATAATGAGATAATTACACACATCACACCTTGCCTTCTTTAATGACATGCGGGGGAAGACACCTGGTGACACACACATTTATCTCATCTCATCTCATTACCTGTAGCCGCTTTATCCTGTTCTACAGGGTCGCAGGCGAGCTGGAGCCTATCCCAGCTGACTACGGGCGAAAGGCGGGGTACACCCTGGACAAGTCGCCAGGTCATCACAGGGCTGACACATAGACACAGACAACCATTCACACTCACATTCACACCTACGGTCAATTTAGAGTCACCAGTTAACCTAACCTGCATGTCTTTGGACTGTGGGGGAAACCAGAGCACCCGGAGGAAACCCACACGAACATGGGGAGAACATGCAAACTCCACACAGAAAGGCCCTCGCCGGCCCCGGGGCTCGAACCCAGGACCTTCTTGCTGTGAGGCGACAGCGCTAACCACTACACCACCGTGCCGCCACATATTTATCATGTATTATAAAGTATCATGTATTACAACCCCAATTCCTAAAAAGGTTGGGATACTGTGGAAAACGTAAATAAAAACAGAATGCGATGATGCACAAATCATGGAAACCCTATATTTCACTGAAAATAGTACAAAGACAATATATGAAATGTTGAAACTGAGAATTTTTTTTTAATACATGCTCATTTTGAATTTGACGCCAACAAAACATTTTTTAAAAAGTTGGGACAGGGGCGTATTTACCACTGTGTTGCATCACCTCTACTTTTAACAACACTCTGTAAACGTTTGGGAACTGAGGAGACCAATTGCTGTAGTTTTGAAAGAGAAATGTTGTCCTTTTCTTGCCTGATATACAATTTCAGTTTTGCTCAACAGTTCGGGGTCTCCTTTGTCATATTTTGCGTTTCATAATGCACCAAATGTTTTCAATGGGAGACAGGTCTGGACTGCAGGCAGGCCAGTTTAGCATCTGGACTCTTTTACTACATCTGGTTTGGCATTGTGTTGCTGAAATAATCAAGGTCTTCCCTGTTAAAGATGTCATCTGGATGGCAGCATATTGCTCTGAAACGTGTATATATCATTCAGCATTAATGATGCCTTCCCAGATCTACAAGCTACCTACCCATGTCACGTGCACTAATGCCCCCTCATACCATCACAGATGCCGGCTTTTGAACTGTGCACTGATAACAAGCCGGATGGTCCCTCTCCTCTTTAGCCTGGAGGACGTGATGTCCATGATTTTTAAAAAGAATTTCTACTTTTGATTTGTCAGACCTCGGGACAGTTTTCCACTTCGCCTCAGTCCATTGTAAAAGAGCTCGGGCCCAGAGAAGGTGGCGGTGTTTCTGGATATTGTTTATATCTGGTTTTAACTTGCATTTGTGGATGCTCTAATTAACTGCTTTCACAGACGATGGTTTTCTGAAGTGTTCCTGAGCCCATACAGTGATTTCCACAACAGACACATCTGCTTTTAATGCAGTGTCACCTGAGGACCTGAAGATCACAGGTATCTAATGTCAGTTTTCAGCCTTGTCTCTTGCATACAGAGATTTCTCCAGATTCTCTGAATCTTTTAATGATATTATGTACCACAGATGATGTGATCCCCAAAGTCTTTTCAATTTTAGACTGAAGAATGTTATTCTTAAATTGTTGCACTGTTTGCCCATGCTGTCTTTCACAAAGCAGTGAACCCTTCCCCGTTTTTACTTCTCAGAGCCTCCGCCTCTCTGGGATGCTCTTTTTATATCCAATTATGTTACTGACCTGTTATCAAGGAAACTAATTGCCCCGTTCCAACTTTTTTTGAAACATGTTGCTGGCACTAAATTCAAAGTGAACATTGTGATGTATTATTCAAAAAAACAATAGATTTTCTTAGCTTTATAACATCTGATGGGTTGTTTTTATACTACTTTCAATGAAATATAAGGTCCCCATTATATTTGCAAATCATCGCATTCTGTTTTTTTTTTTTTTTTACATTTTACACAGCATCCCAACTCTTTTGGAGTTGGGTTTGTACTTTAGTACAGTAAAGTATCACAAGTACCTTTAGTAAGGTTTTCCTTTAAAGTAAGATGCTTGTCTTTTACAGACTAAATTTCAAAACAGATTAATTCTATAATCTACATATATCTATTTTTTTCTTTGGAATTCATAAAATAACTTTGTTGTTTTGGCATCAGATAGCTTCATGCATTTGAGTAAAAATATAAAGTACAACTGCTGATGCCAAAGAAAAACAGCTAAAAAAAACTTCCTGAATGATCTCATGTATTTATTTGTAAATCTGTATACTTCATGTGTGATTGGTGATTCAACCTCACTTGTTTTTGTTGTAAAACACTACACTTGTACATTCACAAAGAATGCAAAGGTTTTTTGGATATATTTTTTTTAAATAAACCGACATTATTAATCAAGATCCATCACAACAAATATCTATCTATCTATCTATCTATCTATCTATCTATCTATCTATACGGCATTTTTAACGAGGTAGTTTGGATCAAGACTGCTAGCTATTAGCATGGGAATTCATTCGAGTTCTAATGCTAGCTAATATTTGAGAGATTGGCTTTAGTTCTTTGGTTTTGGGGGGGGGTTTGGCAAAAGAAGGTGAGGAATTTGCTATTTTAATGTTAGTAACTAAAAGCGTATGATTTGAGAGAAGATACGTTTACCTTTTGGGATTCCATCTTGTATCCCTTTCATACTTTGAGGAAAATTGAGTTTTGTCATTTAAGATGGGTCAAGAATATGAAACTGTACTTCAGCTTTTACCACAATGCACATTTATGAGTTTGTTGTGTACTTAGAGAGAGAGAGAGAGAGAGAGAGAGAGAGAGAGAGAGAATAAAATAAAAATCTGTGTAAAAAAGTTAATATACAGCTTGATGGTGATTAGGGTCATGGCTGTAATTATCGAGCAGGACAAAGAAAACTAAACTGTGCCTTCCATCAGATATAATTTTACACTCAGCCCCTGAAGAAGTGCCTCAGGGGAATAAGATGATGAAAAACCCTCTTCTTCTCTAAAGAAAGCACCTCTAATAGTTTCCAGACTATCTCTGGCTCTGCTTAAAATCCTCTCTTCTTGCCCTGTGAAGCAGATCTAACCAGCAGTGGACCGAAGCTCATCACACAGAGCCAGACTTCACTTCCACACCGTCATATCAGGCTGCTACAACCCCATCCTCCAGGACATCTATTAAAGCTGATGTCACTCAGCACCGTTGAAGGAGATGTCAGTCAGCGGCCTCGCTGCGATTCCATCCCATCAGAAAGCCATCCATTCTGTAGCCATTAATGCATCAGTCTCATTCCAGCTAAACACAAGTGCGGAGATAATGAGCCTTTTGTGCCTGCATATTAATTAACTGATAATGAGATAATAAAGCATGCGCGTCTGCAGCAGGTGTGTGTTCTGATCAATCACCAGAGAAAGTGTACGTTCATTCCTAATGAAATTAAAAAGCTATTTATCACCTTTTTTTGGTGAAAAATGATTCACATTTATCTTATCAAACACAGCTAGCTTCCATTTGTATAACTTTTTTCAAGTAATTTCCCACTTTTGTGTGTGTGTGAGAGAGAGAGAGAAAGAGAGAGAGAGAGATGGAGCTGTGCAGAATTGGTTGTTTCATTCAAACTTGATCCTGTCTCTGCTAATAAACCTAAACCATGAAATTCAACCAGATTTATTGCTCTGAAGAGGGAAGTTAGTTTGTGGGACGATGGCGAAGCAATGTTGCCCCCTGCTGGTGGCTTGGTTAGTAAAACAAGATCTTTGGAGACACCTAGTGGACACCAGAAGTAGTGCAAGCTTTTATTATTATTTATAAATTATGACCATTTAATCAAAACCTTGTTTCATCAAAATTCATGTCAGTGATTCATAATGTATGAAATGATTTCCAAGCAGTGACCTGACAATAAAAATATGCTGATAATATTGTTTCATTCTTACAGAATTAATAACAGCTGAATTCTTGTGTTCAGTGAAAAAAAAAAAAAAAAGCCTGAATTTTACATCTCTTTCTTTGACAAGTCAGTTCTTTATTTTGGCTAATGGAGATGCTCGGTCTAGAACATCAAGAAATTTCATTTATTACAAGATATTTACGGTCACATTTTGTTTTTTGTTTTTTTTAAAGCTTCTTTGCTATTAAAAATCACATCATAAAACTGTCCAAACTGTGCTGGGATACTAATAATGAAAGAGTGAAAATGATATCAGTTCAAAAGTTTGCATCTCCCATCCTAAATATTTTTCCTAATCATGTATACCTAAGCATTTCCCTTTAAAACTTCCTTCTACATCTTTCGTATCCTTTTCTGAGGTTTTAAATTCTCTCAAGGGTAACATTCAGTCACCACATACAGACATCAAACACTGCCTTCTTCACATCAAGTGTGGAGAACGAAAGCGTCGAAACAAAACCTCTTTTCAAGATATATTTGTTGATTTATCAGGATACACTTTCTACCAGGTCATTTTTAACTTCTTCAAATTCTCGCACTCTCTAAAACAGAGGTATGTTTCAATTGTGTTCATTCCAATATTGTAGGGCGTGGGGGGTTTGCAAACTTTTGGACTGGACTGTATCTATGGGTTTTGGTGATCAGAGTGGATCAGGATCTTCTGCAGGTTGTGGAGAACATTATGGAGTCTGCAAGAAACAAAAATATATCATCAGCTATATAAAAGCAAAAAAGTCAAAAACAATATAGCCAAATTCAACTGAACAAAAAATAATAATCTTGCATGTTGATCTGGATCAATTTTCACATCCTGTTAGCTTGAAAGCATTCGCAATGTTTCCTGCATGCTGGTGGTAAATTAACACTAGTTAATTATTCATTCATTCACATTTTCAGTATGTTTTTTTTTTTTTAATCCTAAATCAGGGACATGGTGGAAACCAGAAAACCTGAAGGAAATCCACATGGACACAGAGAACACGTGACACTCCCCACACACAAAAATCCTGAGCTTGCACCATTACATGCAATTAGCAGACACTCTTATCCAGAGCAACGTACAACAGGACCCTGACACACCCCACCCAGGGAGCAGGTGAGGGTTAGGTGCCTTGCTCAAGGGCACTTCATCCATTCCTGCTGGTCCAGGAAATTGAACCAGCAACCTTTTGATCCCAAAGCTGCTTAGGCTTCCCCCATGCTGCTCATGGGGGCACCATTGTGATGCTCAATGTGAAATAATCTTATGTTAAAGGTTCAATTACAAATTGTTTATTAATACACAGTTCACTAATGATAGATAGATAGATAGATAGATAGATAGATAGATAGATAGATAGATAGATAGATAGATAGATAGATATCTTTATGTAATGCACAAGTAGAGTACATCAAAAGTGGTTGGGTGTCCTTTGCCGGTGCACATAAAGATAAATAAAAGATCGATACCAAGACATTAATAATAATAATGGGCGGCACGGTGGTGTAGTGGTTAGCGCTGTCGCCTCACAGCAAGAAGGTCCGGGTTCGAGCCCCGTGTCTGGCGAGGGCCTTTCTGTGCAGAGTTTGCATGTTCTCCCCGTGTCCGCGTGGGTTTCCTCCGGGTGCTCCGGTTTCCCCCACAGTCCAAAGACATGCAGGTTAGGTTAACTGGTGACTCTAAATTGAGCGTAGGTGTGAATGTGAGTGTGAATGGTTGTCTGTGTCTATGTGTCAGCCCTGTGATGACCTGGCGACTTGTCCAGGGTGTACCCCGCCTTTCGCCCGTAGTCAGCTGGGATAGGCTCCAACTTGCCTGCAGAACAGGATAAAGCGGCTACAGATAATGAGATGAGATGAGAATAATAATAATAATAATAATCCAATTAATAATAATTTAATAAAAATTTTATTTAAAATAAAAATTAAACATTGAGAATCTTTGTTAATATATTAGTAAGAATTAAATATGTTAAGTCATTTCAATATTTGACAAATATTTGATAATTTGGCACGGCCTACAATTTTAAGATTAAAAAAAAAAAGAGATACATGTCAAGTCGTTTTGTTCATCCTTCAACTCTATCAGTTATTTTTATAAAACATAACCTTGATGGCCAGATGTTGTGACTGTGCATCAGTGGAAACTTGCATCTTACAGAATTTTTCACACTGTGATCTCCTCTAACCCCTTCAACTCTCAAGGTATTATTCACTGTCTGATTTATCTTCAAGCTTATTACTCAGTAACTTATGAATTATTCAGTAACCCCACTGTTAGAACGAAGGCTTTTTACCAAGGCGTTCTTTTGACAGTTAATGGGTTTCAGTTTCCTGAAAACAGTCAACTTGGAGTCTCTTCTGATCAGGAGACACAGTTTTACCAGATGGACAACCAAAGAACCGTAGAGTGTTCAGACTGTACAGTAATAAGAAAGCTATGCACACTCTTAGAAAATATTCATATACCCGTTTTTTGACTAGCAGGGAGTGGGTTCTTGAACCGGCTCCACTCAGGATTCTTTGAACCTTGGTGCCAATGAGCGAACTGGCCCACATTTTCACCAGTTTTGAATGGCACTGTTGTAATCAATGATGTGTCATGAACGGAGGGCGTGGCACAATTCGCATCAGGAGCAAGATGCTGGTATGCATTGATTACCTGCGAGATTTTGTTCTGTTACTGCAGATATTTATTTTCGGTCCATTTTTTCTGAAGACGTATCCTTTTCCGTTGCGTTCTCCATTGCTGCAGTCTGCTTCCATCCATCCATCCATCATCTGTAGCTGCTTATCCTGTTCTACAGGGTCGCAGGCAAGCTGGATCCTATCCCAACTGACTATGGGTGAGAGGCGGGGTACACCCTGGACAAGTCGCCAGGTCATCGCAGGGCTGACACAGACACAACCATTCACACCTACGGTCAATTTAGAGTCACCAATTATCCTAACCTGCATGTCTTTGGACTGTGGGGGAAACCAGAGCACCCGGAGGAAACCCATGCGGACACAGAAAGGCCCTCGCTGGCCGCTGGGCTTGAACCCAGGACCTTCTTGCTGTGAGGCGACAGCGCTAACCACTACACCACCATGCCGCCGCACTCTGCTTCCTCTCCAAACTAATGACACACCCACTAATGTCATCATGGTTTGCACTGGAAAAAACAGCTATATTTTGGCTCCAGCTGGGAAGTAACTTTCCAGGTTCCTAACCAATTTATTTTTGCTCGGAACGGTTCAAAATATGGTGCACGAATCAGAACAGAACCCATTCCCTGTTGGTTGAACAAGGGGCGTTAGGGTTTCTCAGAGGGTTCTTTGTATGGTTATGGATTCTTAGCTTCCTTAAAAAAAAGGTCTACATTCTAAGGTTAGAATCTGGGTTCTCCCAGAACAACCACCAAAGAACCCTTGAGGTTTTTTGTTTTTTTTAATTCGACTGTACAGTGAAACTAACAGGTTCTAAACAAGTGTTCCTCAAAGACTCTTTAGCATGGCTTATCCTTGGAACACCTTCCAATATTGCAAAACCTTTTTTTTTTTTTTAACACTTTCTTAAATAAGATCATAGTTACAAGACTGGGGGAAATGTGACTTGCTGGCGTTCTCTGGGATTTCTGTATGGATTGTATTCTGTCCCATTTGTAAAGATTGCTTTGGATAACAGTAAGGATGCAGTGATACCAATAGTGGTATCGGGTATCAACCCAATCCTGCTCTCATATACATGTACTCACAAAACATGCCAGGATAAGGCTACTGTAGTGGTAGTGTTTCTGTAGTAATGAACAGACGACGTGAAATGAAAGCGATCTGGACATATTTCAGACCAGACTGCAAAATATCAACAGGAGGAATTACAACAGCATCTTACAGTACAAATAACCTGATTAAAAATAATATTAAAAAATAATCTTAAACATAAAACTTATAATGAGGAGTTTGTCGTGAGGGGCACATCAGCAAACAACGCTGGCGAGACGAGAAAAAAATAGATGAGTGAAAGCAGCTCTTACCACATAAATTGTTCATGACGATCCAGCTGATATTGGTTCATGACAAGGTGGAATTCTGACGCAGTTAATACAATAAAGCTGTACTGAAGTGGAACAAAAACCACTTTAACCTTCTCGATCCATGGTAACTAATGTAGCTAGTCAATGCACTTCATTTAAAATCAACTAGCCAACATTATAAAGAACAGCCCTAGTTGCCTAATGTTCATGCTGAGCATGTGGTGATTCTTGTGGTTGCCATTTAAAGTGATGAAACATAAACGGAGCTAAATAAAATGTTTAACGACGTCTCTGATTAATACCGAAAGCCAATTTACTTCAGACATGCTGTGTAATGGCATCATTTAATTAGCTCTCAAACTAGGTTTATGCCATTAATTATTAAACTTTAAACATTTCTTTCTCTCTCTTAAAACAAACAAACAAACAAAAACCCCACAAAAATGTAAATTCACCTCCTCGTAACTTATCACTGAAGAAGGATTTGACGAAACAAATTAAAATCAAACCGTGCTGTTGCTCTTTCTCCTGTAGAAATGCAGTCGAGATGCGTCCGGTATCAATTTAGACGAGTACTCTCCGGCCACTTTCTTAGGAACACCCATACATCCGCCTGCTCTTTTATGCCGTTCTCTAATCAGCCAATCCACGATGTATAAAATCATGCAGATACAAATCAAAAGCTTCAGTTAATGTTCACAATGTTCAAACATCAGAACGGGAAAAATTGTCATCTCAGAGTGTGACTTTGCGGCATGGGTGTTGGTTTGAGCCAGATGAGTATGGGGTTTGAGTATTTCAGAAACTGCTCCTGATCTGAAAAAATGGTGTGAAAAACAAAAAACATTGAGTGGAGTGAGAGACAGTTCTGTGGGTAGAAACAAATGCCTCGTTGATAAGAGAGGTCAGAGGAAAATGGTTCCTCTGGAAACCATTTTCCAGAAGAACCATCTGAAAATGGAAAATGGATTGGTTCAAGCTTTTTTTTTTGCCAGGAAGGATATATGTAGTAACTCATAGCAACTCTTTTCAACCGTGGTGAGCAGAAAAGCATCTCAGCATGCAACAGAAAACCACATTGGGTTCCAGTCCTGCAGCCAAGAATAGGAATCTTAGACTCAAGAAAAAGTTCCTATTAAAATGTATATACAAAAAGTGCTATCGACGCAGCCCTCGGTAAGACAGATAAATTAATAAAACAATCAACTTGCAGCTCTCAAGTTTGACATTCCATGAGCCATATTTTTCATATTCTGTTAAGATTGTGACTGTATGAGAACCAGTAACATCAGCATAAACTCCATCTGTATTCTGTAAATGATAGCTGAAGAAACGACAATGAAGAACTTTACCTTATAAAAGTAGTGTGCGCAGGATAAACATCATCGTAATCATCAGCTGTCGTCTTTGCTTGTGTCTTCCTTCTCGTCCCCTGCATTCGATTTTGCATCTGCGTTCTCTGGTTCCTTGGAGTCGACTGCCTCAAGAAGATCCTCAATAGTTTCTGTGACCTTTATGACTTCAAGGCCTTTACTCGCGCTACACCCCATGGTGCACTCTGAGAAAAGCTTGTGCGGTCCTGAACAGGGTTGAACGGTGATGAACGGTGGACAAGTCAACAAATCTGGGTGCGTCAGTGCCAGTAAAACGTCTTCAAATTCTTTCAGTCTGATGATGTCTGAAGGTAGGTGGTTTCTGGAGTCCAAGTACTGGACATTATGAGGAAAGTAATGTTACTTCAGCATTGTTTTGGAAAGAGGAGAGACGATTTCTATGACTACAAAATGGTGTTGTGATCTGGTAGTTTGGTCTTTCTGGTTTCCGGTTACGTGGTTTTGTTGACTTGGATTACTGCCACTTTGTCATTCGCTCGCCAAGCAACGCAGGTTGAGATTTACCCATGTCACGCATAGTGACTGTAAAAGTTTGGCTGTCAATCACTCTACGTTTATAGCAACAAAGAGGTAAAATGAGTTTAAAATTCAGTTGCCTTAAGACAGAATCTTAAGATTTAAAAGAGTCAACCTTGTAAATAGGTTATCGTGCATCTTTTGGAACGTTGGGTTGTGCTGTAGCCTTTTTCCTCACAGGGATTAATCTCTAAGGTGTCGAAGTCAAAACACATTATACACACATTGCTCTTGCCCAATATGATAAACATTAAAAAAAAGAAAGTCCCTACAGACATGAATTCCTATGAGGAAAACTGGAAAGTTGGATATCAGAGACTAAAATCACTAAATTCCCTTTCAGTACAGGCTGTCGGAGTTATATAAACATCTCAGAATAATAGATGATGCATTTACCGGCTCCAACAACACTACCAGTATCTATTACATGTGTGGCTACTGTAAAAATGTCTGTACGACCAAAAACACGCATTCACAATTATTCAAAATCAACTCCCAACTAGCTAGTTTACAAAACT
The DNA here is from genome assembly GCF_027579695.1 of Neoarius graeffei. NCBI lineage: Eukaryota > Metazoa > Chordata > Actinopteri > Siluriformes > Ariidae > Neoarius > Neoarius graeffei. The sequence continues at coordinate 46,939,165 of NC_083595.1, read as the reverse complement.
GGTTTTATACAAAGCAGTAAAATTACTGTGGAGGGAAAAAAAAACAAGACTGTCAATGATGGCGTAGGTCACTCCGGCCCCGTCTAGCCCAGAAGGAACGATCCAAAGTGGGCCACCTTGTGCAATAAATGTTGTAAGCTATCTACACTATACAGAAGCTATATATAGAAGCGATATCCACCCTAGGAATACCGACCTATTTGCCAGAATCAATCCAAAATGGTGAGGAATTGACCGAGAAGAAGCGATTTTTGTTGAACTGCTTAAGAAATTAAGGCTTAATTAATCCATAATGTCATTAATAATTGTAATTAAGCAAATCTGGGTAGAAGTTCTATGCACCCTTGGTACCCCTACCTTCATGCCAGAAAGAATCAAAATCGGTCAAGAACTGAGGGAGAAGAAGCGATTTGTGTGGAAACTGCTCGTTAGGGATTGATTAATTGCTCCATATCTTCATTATTAATTGCAATTATGCAAATTTGGGTAGAAGCTATATGCACCCCAGGCAGATCTACCTTCTTGCCAAAAAGAATAAAAATCGGTGAAGATTTGAGAGAGAAGCAGCGATTTTCGTAAAATGTGGACGACGGATGACGGACGGACAACACATGATGGCATAAACTCATCACCTGTCAGCCAGATGAGCTAATAAAATAAGGAAGGAATAACATGACCGACTGTGTGGTTATACTAAAATAATCCATGCTGGGGTGGTGTGATACTGACATGAAGTGAAATTTGCCAGTGATTATACATACACTTTCGCAAAATGTTAACGAACACCACGTCATACATTTTAATGGTTTATAGTGATACTTAAAAGGTGACGTATTATACCCCTTTTCCACAAGTTGACCCAGTTCCCTGAGGTCTTATTGAAATATCTGTGATCTGCTTTGGACAAAACACCACAAGGATAAAACACCACAGCTCCCTTCTCAACCCGTCTAAACTGCCCTGTTCAAAATGGCTGATTTGAGGAACGGCCTGTTCCTTTAAATGATAATGAGCCAATGCTCACCCCTCACCAAATCAGGTCACGCTTTTTTCATGAACGTTCATTCGCAAAGGCAGTTCTCAAACCATCAGATAAGGGGGCGGGATCATTCTAATGAGTTCCTTGTGACATAGAAAGGGGAGTCAAATCTGAACAGCTTGTTGAAGCGAGTGTTTTTTTGAAATGGGCAGAACAAAGGAAACTGATTGGGTCGGTCGACTCGAGATACCTAAATGTACAGTTGTGTTCAAAATAATAGCAGTGTGTTTAAAAACGTGAGTAAAGCTCAAAATCCTTATAATAGATTTTATTTCCATGCATTAGGAACAATGCACATTATATTCTACATCAAAACATGAAGAAAAATGTATCAATATTTTAATTACTTTACAGAAAATAAAGAAAAATGAACATTGGGCTGTTCAAAAAAATAGCAGTGTCTGCATTTTTCATTACAAACTCCAAATATTTACTGTATAAACTGAAAAAATCTTAAGGATTTAGTATTCCTGTGAATCACTAAACTAATATTTAGTTGTATAACCACGGTTTCTGAGAACTTCTGGCACCTGTGAACAGGTATTCCAGCCCAGGATGATTTGACAACATTCCACAATTCCTCTGCATTTCTTGGTTTTGCCTCAGAAACAGCATTTTTGATGTCACCCCACAAGTTTTCTATCGGATTAAGGTCCGGGGATTGGGCTGGCCACTCCAGAACTTTCATTTTGTTGGTCTTGAACCCTGATGCTGCTCGCTTACTGGTGTGTTTGGGGTCGTTGTCTTGTTGAAACACCCATTTCAAGGGCATTTCCTCTTCAGCATAAGGCAACATGACGACCTCAAGTATTTTGATATATGCAAACTGATCCATGATCCCTGGTATGCAATAAATGGGCCCAACACCACAGTAAGAGAAACATCCCCATATCATGATGCTTGCACCACCATGCTTCACTGTCTTCAGAGTGTACTGTGGCTTGAATTCAGTGTTTGGGGGTCGTCTGAAAAACTGTCTGCGGCTCTTGGACCCAAAAAGAACAATTTTACTTTCATCAGTCCACAAAATGTTTTTCCATTTCTCTTTAGGCCAGTTGATGTGTTCTTTGGCAAATTGTATCCTCTTCAGCACGCCTTTTTTTTTTTAACAGTGGAACTTTGCGGGAGCTTCTTGCCGATAGGTTAGCTTCACACAGGCATCTTCTAATTGTCACAGTACTCACAGGTAACTTCAGACCGTCTTTGATCACCCTGGAGCTGATCATTGGCCAAGTCTTTGCCATTCTGGCTATTCTTCGATCCATTCGAATGGTAGTCTTCTGTTTTCTTCCACGTCTCTCTGGCTTTGCTGTCCATTTTAAAGCACTGGAGATCATTTTAGCTGAGCAGCCCATCATTTTCTGCACTTCTTTACTGTATACGTTTTACCTCTCCAATCAACATTTTAATCAAAGCACGCTGTTCTTCTGAACAATGTCTGGAACGACCCATGTTTCTCAGGTTCTCAGAGAGAAATGGATGTACAACATGTGCTGGCTTCATCCTTAAATTAGGGCCACCTGACTGACATGTTTTTTCACAGAATGAATGATCTCACTAATTAAACTCCACACTGCTATTATTTTGAACACGTCCCTTTCACTTAATTATTCGATTACACAGACTCGGGAGCATGCATATCATGAATGTTGGGTCTGTTGGTTTTCTATGACTCTACTACACCTACTGGTAAATTATTTCATTCATCTCATTATCTGTAGCCGCTTTATCCTGTTCTACAGGGTCGCAGGCAAGCTGGAGCCTATCCCAGCTGACTACGGGCGAAAGGCGGGGTACACCCTGGACAAGTCGCCAGGTCATCACAGGGCTGACACATAGACACAGACAACCATTCACACTCACATTCACACCTACGGTCAATTTAGAGTCACCAGTTAACCTAACCTGCATGTCTTTGGACTGTGGGGGAAACCGGAGCACCCGGAGGAAACCCACGCGGACACGGGGAGAACATGCAAACTCCGCACAGAAAGGCCCTCGCCGGCCCCGGGGCTCGAACCCAGGACCTTCTTGCTGTGAGGCGACAGCGCTAACCACTACACCACCGTGCCGCCCTGGTAAATTATTTGCCATGTAGTAATATAATTTCCACCAAAAACAGTGATTGATCTGGTTAGTCGTGTTGGACTGCTATTATTTTGAACACAAGTGTATGTATACAAGCACTGAAAAAAAAGAAAGTGTGAGAGCCATAATATGTCCCATTTAATGCTGTAGAACATCAGTGTGAGAGAAGTTAGTTCCTGTTGTCACTTACGTTATAGCAATGATAAACAGTCAGTCCCTGACCAGCCTCTTATTCTTTCCCTCATCACAAACAAACCCCACACAGCTGGTCATTTTATGCAGTAACCAGAAAGCGTAAACTTCTCTGTCCTGAAGATGTTCCTGTGATCAAGCACTGTGACTGGTACAAAGTGCTAAAACTTGAGATTGCTTACATCAATGTTAAGCTCTCTAAAAATAAAAAAATTAAAAATAAATCAGATCACAGATCTGTGCTGGGACGGTTTGCAGCCGAGTGTGAAGTGACTGGGATGAGGATCAGCACCTCCAAGTCCGTGGTCATGGCGCTCAGCTGGAAACGGGTAGAGTGCCTACTCCGGGTCAGGGGGGAGTTGCTACCTAAAGTGGAGGAGTTTAAGTATCTCGGGGTTTTGTTCACAAGTGAGGGTAAGGGGGAGCGAGAGTTGGACAGGTGGATTGGGGCAGCGTCAACAGTGATGCTGATGCTAAACCGGTCTGTGGTGGTAAAGAGAGAGCTGAGCCAAAAGGCAAGGCTCTCAATTTACTGGTCCAACTACATTCCCACTCTCACTTATGGTCACGATCTATGGGTAGTGACCGAAAGAATGAGATCGTGGATACAAGCAGTAGAAATGAGTTTTCTCTGCAGGGTGGCTGGGCTCTCCCTTAGAGACAGGATGAGAAGCTTGGTCATTCGGGAGAGGCTCAGAGTAGAACCGCTACTCCTCCACATCAAAAGGAGTCAGTTGAGGTGGTTCGGGCACCTTGTTAGGATGCCCCCTGGACGCCTTCCAAAGAAGGTTTTCTGGGCATGCCCCACCGGGAGGAGACCCCGAAGCAGACCCAGGACACGCTGGAGAGATTACATCTTTCGGCTGGCCTGGGAACACCTTGGTATTCCCCCGGAAGAGCTGGTGGGGTGGCCGGGGAGAGGGAAGTCTGGGCTGCTCTGCTTAGGCTGCTACCCCTGCGACCTGGATCCAGATGGATGGATAAATCAGATCAGTTATGTTGTTCATTTTAGATCATGTAGAACGTCCACCATACAAGTCCTTGTTTATGAGCTGTTACTATAGAAACATTCATCCATTATCTGTAACCGCTTATCCTGTACAGGGTCGTGGGCAAGCTGGAGCCTATCCCAGCTGACTATGGGCGAGAGACTGGGTACACCCTGGACAAGTTGCCAGATCATCACAGGGCTGACACAGAGAGACAAACAACCATTCACACCTACGGTCAATTTAGAGCCGCCAATTAGCCCAACCTGCATGTCTTTGGACTGTGGGGGAAACTGGAGCACCTGGAGGAAACCCATACAGACACGGGGAGAACATGCAAACTCCACACAGAAAGGCCCTTGCCGGCCACTGGGCTCGAACCCAGAACCTTCTTGCTGTGAGGAGACAGTGCTAACCACTACACCACCGTGCCGCCACTATAGAAGCCATGAAATTAAAATTCAACATGTGGCATAAAATAAAATAATTTAAAATAAGAGTGTCGATGATTCATAATATTTCACATGCATTATTTCACAAATCACTTAGACTTCCTGACTGTGTATGTGACGCACTGAAACATCATCCATATACAGTACGATGGAGCAAACTGACTGCCTGGATACATCAATCAACAACCTGCCATTTTTCAAGCACTTATTATTATAAAAGCAATTATTCCAGTGTTGTATTATTTAATTATCTGTAAAGGTCATTGCCAGGTAATCCATAACCTTAAGAGCCTTGTGAGGTCTCTACTGACGCACTTAAAATGCCACAAAATAAAACTGACATTAACTAAAGCTATTTTTTTTTCATAAAGTGGAAAAATATATTTAAAAAACATGAATAAAATATGAAAAGGTTCTAAATATTTGAGAAAAAAAATTAAAATGGCACCATTTCTATGGACGATCCAGGAGAAGCAAAGAAAAATAAAGTGGAATTGTAGTTTCTATATACTGTAGATATATACAGCTCAGTGTAAAAGTTTGCACACCCTGAGGACAAAAGGAAGACATTGTGTTGAGTTTCACATCAGTCTCATCACCACCACAAACTGATATTTAAATTAAAAAAAAAAGTGGGAAAAAAAATCAAACTTTTGAACTGAGGTCATTTTATCTCCCTCTCCGAGTGGGACAAACACTTGTGCACTGAATTGTATATTGAGGACAAATGCCGAAGGCCGAAAGGTCGAGCTGACAGGAAGAACACCACTTCTGTGACTGAAATACACACAAAACATCTTACAAAGAAGAGCACTGCAGAATCCTAAATAAATTTGCTCCAATGAGGAAAAAAAAGCAGCTTTAGCACAATCAGAAATGCCATGTATGCTAATCCTGCTGTTTTAGGTGTGTGAAAGCTCCACAGGTAAGTACAGCATTTATAATAAATCCACATTTATTTTTTTATCCAAAGCAGCTTATGAATGAAACAGAATGCAATCAAAGCAAGAGTTAGTTTCCACCAACAGACCAAAAACCCCATCCAAATACAGAAAGACGCTCTCACACACACGGGTTATGCTTTGGCTGGTTTTGGCGATTTGTGACATTTCATCCATTTATAAAACTATGAAATCAAATCTATTAAAAACTATAAATACAAAATTACATCATACATATGAATAGCTTTTTAATACTCAAGTCCTGAACAATTATCAATTAAAAAGAAGTGTAAGGGCATTGTGAAAAATATAAATTATAAAAGTAAAATCATAAAATGTAATATGATGTATACTTAAATGTACGGTTAAGATTAATTCTCGTGAGTAAAAACAAAAAAAAACTTGTCCATTAGGATGTGCTACCTGCCCTGAATATCACTGCACAAGTGTGTGTGTGTGTGTGTGTGTGTGTGAGAGAGAGAGAGAGAGATAGATTGTGGTTTATTTTAAAACTAAAATCAGGCACCACGACACATCACTAATCTACATTCTCTATCTGCTCATCTCTGCACAAATTACAACACAATTAACGTAATCAATAGTCACAGTGCGTTACCGTGTAATTGTGTGCACTGTTCCGGGTCTTTCGAATACCGAGTTCTTATTTTACACGCACACACAGGTTTTATGTTAGACTTGTCAAACTAGAAACACTTCACAGACTGTGTTGTGTATTTTGTGTTGTAGGTTGTTGCTCTGAGGCACAATGTTGGGATAACAATTGAACTGACTTGACCACTGCGTCCCTCATGTGGCTGAACAGTGTTACTGCATGTCTAACGGGAAACAAACAAACAAAAGGACACGAAAATAACTGCCATTGTCTAATATTGAAATATCTGTTTTCATTTACATAATTAAGCTAATAATTGCTCTACCAACAAATAATAAGCTTAATCTGGAATAATACCTTGCATTAAACTCTAAAATTATAGCCAAAATTGTTTGCAAGACATGTCTATAACTACTACTAATTATGTAAATACATTTTTTCTAATCCCCAACCTGCAAACAAACAAACAAAAAAAAACCTCATTACACTCAAACATTGTAAACTTTGCAATACTAGTAACATAATTAAGCTAATAATTGCTCTACCAACAAATAATAAAGCAGTCTATAATAATAATAATAATACATTGCATTAAACTCTAAAATTATAGCCAAAATTGTTTGCAAGACATGTCTATAACTACTAATTATTATGTAAATAATTTTTTTTTCTAATCCCCAACCTGCAAACAAAAAACTCGTTACACTCAAACATTGTAAACTTTGCAATACTAGTAGTAATAGCTTTTTCTTTTTTTTTTTTTGGGGGGGGGGGGGGGGGGGGGGGGGGGGAGATAAAATATTTATACAACTAGTCTAAATATTTTTAAACAAACAAACAAACAAACAAACAAACAAACCCTCGTCTTCAATTCCAAGATTGACATTTTGTAATAGAGACTTTTCCCCGTGCCCAACTGCCATTGTCTAATATTGAAATATCTGTTTGCATTTACATAATTAAGCTAATAATTGCTCTACCAACAAATAATAATAAGCTTAATCTGGAATAATACCTTGCATTAAACTCTAAAATTATAGCCAAAATTGTTTGCAAGACATGTCTATAACTACTAATTATGTAAATACATTTTTTTCTAATCCCCAACCTGCAAAAAAAAAAAGTAAACTTTGCAATACTAGTAACATAATTAAGCTAATAATTGCTCTACCAACAAATAAATAATAAAGCAGTCTATAATAATAATACCTTGCATTAAACTCTAAAATTATAGCCAAAATTGTTTGCAAGACATGTCTATAACTACTAATTATTATGTAAATAATTTTTTTTCTAATCCCCAACCTGCAAACAAAAAACTTGTTACACTCAAACATTGTAAACTTTGCAATACTAGTAGTAATAGCTTTTTCTTTTCTTTTTTTTGGGGGGGGGGGAAAAATATTTATACAACTAGTCTAAATATTTTTAAACAAACAAAAACAAACAAAAAAACCCTCATCTTCAATTCCAAGATTTGCTTAGAATTAATTTTATATAATTTTCATAATTTATGATAACTAATGTGATCAACCTAACTCCCACCCTGCAAAATAAACCTTAACAAAACCCAACAGCTTGCCTTAAACTCAGATTATGACTACCATAATTTTAAAGTGATGAAAATTAGGATTTCCCAGGAATGTAATAATATTTGCATTATTAATTTTGCTGGTAAAAATGTTCATATAATTACGCTAATAATAATAATAATAATAATAAAACATGACTATTCCCCGAACCCGAACAAATCAGAAGTCATCCAATTCTATAAAAACCCTGCAGATGTGGCACACTGCCTGTAGCAACGTCTTCAAAGTGAAATAGTGCAGTTAAAGAAACGTTTTGTGTTACGACCCAAGTTGAATATTTTAATTAGATTTCATCTTTCAGCATGAAACTCGAGGAAAACAAAACAAAAAACAACTTAATCCACCTGGGATCATACATAAGAACAAAATGTTAGAAAATAAAAGACAGAGTAACTGACAGACATCATGGATAGTTAGAATACGTTTAATAAAAATAATTAAACCTCAATTTTTTCTCTATAGAGACTTCATAGAAAGTAATTCAATAAATTAGAAATCACTTCTTAAGACATGTAATCTCCACTACATGAAGTGTTTTTGCATCTAACACAAGAGCACAACTTTTGCAAATATTGCAACTGTCCAAAGAACAAAATCCAACAAAACAAGAATGATTTGTAGTAATCGCCTATCAAGAGCATAAAACTACTAAGAAATAAAAACACAGAAAGGCCATTTTCTATTCGTCATTTCAACATCTATGCCTCATAGTTGGGGAAAAAAACAAACAAAAAAACAAACAAAAAAAACCTTTACAGTAGTGTATATGCTTTTTATTCTGCTTGCATGTTGCACATTGGGAAGGAAGTGATACGGTGAGGGTCAGTGGTGCAGGACTGGGGTGGAAAGTAACACCATACACACTGGATGGTAATATCAGATGGATTGACAAGAGACACAAAGAAAAGAAAAACAAAAAGATATACAAATTTTTTAAAATAATAGCCAGCTCTTGGTCTTGGATATATTCACAACTTTTAATTTTTCAAAGTGGGATTTTTTTTTTTTAAGGACGATGTTGAAAACAAAAGTGAAATAAAGGAACGCATTGAAATTTTATTATTATTATTATGTAATTACAACCTGACATAACCAGAGACAGATGATTATGTAAAGTCTGGATGTACAAATAATTTAAAGATTCAATACAGCTAATATTTATTGAAAGGGGATGAGGGGAAAAAAAAAAAGCCTGAAATTGCTATTTTAAGAAGTATGGAAATGTGAATGCTTTTCTACCCTCTTGTCTGAGGAGCAGATTCAGAGGTACAGTGTAAGAGCACTTCTAAAAAAGGGCAGTTAAAAAGTCAGTCAGCACTTGCGGATACACTGATGAGACTCGAAAGTCCGGAAAAAGGATAAAACAGTGATGCCTGGGTTTATTAAACTGTTCAGTTCAAACGTCGTAACTTAAAAACTGAGGTCTCTTCAGGAGTCAAGTGAAAATGTAGTACAACCCTCAAGTTTATTATACTGCTCATTAATATACCATCGTACATAAGTAATTATTCGCAACGAATAAAACTGGCACTGGTAACTCCTTCGTGGAGTTTGATGCTACGAATGTGACGACCTGAAGCCGTTTCCTCACTCAGTCCTGGAGGAAATTCGCACTGCACTTTTAAGTAGCGCACGATTTGTTAATTAATGAGACAAATCTGACGTTCGTGCACCGACCATGACTGGGAATCATGTCTCGGATTAGCGCTGAATAACAACAGAAAGTGGAGATGATCCTTTAAAAACAAACACACACACACACACCTGACCTGATTCTCATTTCTGACATGAACTGCAGTTCAGCATATTTAACACCACCTTACTTTAAATTCTCAAAAACACACACAACTCTAGATTAGAGTTTTCCATGCATGGATGACGAGATGTTTACACACACACACACACACACACCAACATCATTATTATTAGCTTTAAAGACTGCTTTAAATACCTTAACTCGCTTTTTTTTTTCTTTTTTCTTTTTTAAACAATTATACCAATACTTTAAAAGCTCTGGAAGTTCAGACCGAAGGACAAGAATGGAGATTTTATGGAGCCGTTATAAAGGACAGCACAAGCAAGCAGCACATGCCACAATTACCAAGACGATTAATGGATGTACGCGTACACACGCACACAGCATTGTAGGTTTGAGCCCTGTAGCACTACACGAGGCAGCATATACTTGGTTGTTTTTCCATTATTTTTTTTTTTTAAACCCAAAGCCCTTCCAGAAACACTTGATTTCACCAGCGTTATTCCAGTTTATTACGGAATGACATATGGTATGAAAACACACTCGCACACACGACCAGACTTCATTTTCTTCAGGAACGTAGCCTCAGACAATCCTTACACCTACACCTGCCATGTATTAATAATTAGCATTACACCGATACTGATATCATCATGGTCCATTTCAGACTTAACTTGCAAATAAGTATGTATTTGGTTGTATTTTATGGAAAGCGAAAGTTTTTTTTTCCCCCAAAACATGTCAAGTTACCAAAAAGGGTTTGCAGTGAGTACTGAGATACACAAAACAAACAGCATTTCTAATATATTACAAGACAAACACTACTGGTGAAAGGTTGAAATGTGTAAAAAATAAATTTTTTAAAAATAAAAATTCAAGGAAAAATGCAGAAAGCGGCAAGAAGAACGGAGGAAGGATGGAGAGTGGAGTTCGGTGACGGCGGTATCTACAGCTTCAGTGACATTCGTTAGCTGCCTGTGTTATTGCTGAAGTACTGGACTGTCTGAAATTCAGATGTCGTATGATCCTGCAAAAATTATTTACCAAAGAAAACCAAAATAGTCAAGTTCTGTTTCTTCCACACAAAATATATTAATTATACAGCTCGGCATGAGCGATAACGTCCTTGATTTCTTTTCTTTTTTTTAATAAAATTAAATCCCAATATAATTAATACAGTAATGCCAATTTTTTTTTTGATTTCTTGTCTTCTGCAATTGTACATCACTGTGCAATACAATTTCACAAAAAAAAGAAAGAAAAAGAAAGAAAGGGAAAAAAAAATCGAATAAAGTTCCTGGACATGCAAAATGTCTTTTCAAAACAATGGTGTACCTAAACAAACACTGAAATCTCATTTCAGCATCTGTGGAGTCTCGTCATTTCTCCCCCCCTCCCCCCATCTTTTTTACACAACACTTTCATACTCATATTTACACAAAGGAGGAAAAAAAAAAACAGGAAAAAACCCTAAATCATTATGTAAGTGCTCTTATATACGTGTTTGCATGTGTACATTTCTAAGAGATGTAATATAAATATATAATATGTATTTATATTTATTTTTATAATATATATATATATATAAAGGCTCAGTCTTCATCAGTGGAATCAGAATCCTCTGATGACGAAGATGATGAGCTTTCTGCGTCTGAGGAAGAGGACTCAGCCTTCCCCGAGCCCTCTGGACCGCTGAGGTCCTTCTGTTCATCAGGCTCCTCCCCTTCATCCGCTGCGTCCTTCTCCGGTTGGCCTGAGCATTTTTGTGCAGCGTCAGAGGGGGCGGGCTGAGCTGGAGGGGCGGGCTGAGGACTGGTAGATTGTGGCTGATTGGCCACGGGTAAATTAAGGCCTGGGTTGAGAAGCATCCCTGGGTAAAGCATGCTGGAGAGCAGTAAGGGGTTGAGGGCTAACGCTTGGCCTGAGGCTGAAGCACTTGTTGAGCTTGGACTTTCTGTCCTCTCTGTCTGGACCTCCGATGTCTGAGCCGTCGTTTCCCCGCCGCTTTTCTTCCCTGAATCCTCGCCAGAGGCGGCTTCCTGTTTTCCCAGCAGACCGCTCATTCCGAGTAAGTTAGGCAGGCCGGCCATGCCGGAGAGCATCATGGGAAGCATGGCGGCCATGTTGGCAGGGTCAGTCTGGAGGCCCATGAGTCCTGCGGTGAGCTGGAAGCTCTGAAGGCTCTGCAGGGCCTGCAGGCTGTTCAGGTCCAGACCGGAGATGAGCCCGTTGTTTAGAAGAGGGTTGACGCCGAGAGCTGCGCTGGCGTTCGCCGTATTAACCGCTTTGGCCAGAGCATTTTTGGGCCGACGGCCTCGTCTGCTCACCTCCTCCGGTACAATAGGACCCGTGAGGATGCGGTCAAACATGCTCTCCGGGAGGTAGCCCTGGAGACAAAGAAAAAAAAATAAAAATACACTTTTCTACCAAAATGCAGAAAATGAAATTTGCTGAAAAAAGCCATCAAAAAACAATACAGAATAAAATTTCTCACCATCAGTAGAGGAACTAGGTAGACTATAATGACAATTCGAGTCACCTTGACAAACACTAGATAATTATAATTCTTTGCATGAAAGCTGCATACAAAAAGTGTCCCAAAGCTCAGTAGCATAACAGGAAAAACAGTCTACTCATTCTCACCGACTGTTTGACAACATCTGCCCATTCTGGCGGAATTCCATACTCTGGATTTTCCTGGAGGAATCGGCACAAATCCTTCAGAGGAGGAGCAAACGCACCACCAATCTATACACAAAGAAAGCACAGATGCATAAACAGATAAGGGGCGGGGCAGGGGGTGTGATCAGAGGAACCCACACAATTGTGCAGCTGAAAGAGTTACAGAAACACCACGTCTAACCTTGCGAGCATTTCTCCTGTTGATGATTTGGACCCTTTCCTCTCCTGTGAGGCTGTTTACGTCAATCTTGTTAGGATTTCTACAGCGATGCCTCTTCTGCTTCGGTCGTCCGTCCTGAAACTGGACCTTGTTCACCCCCTGCATGCACAAAATAGCCACAAGTTAATATTGTGATGCATGCGCTTTAAATGTTCCTCCTCAACCCATATTCCTACATTTTTCTCCAAAACCTGAGAACATTTAAGACCAAAAAAAAATAAATTGTTACTGTTTCTCAAGTCCGATATCTACACTGCAAAGTAGCTTGCTAATTACGTAATTTTGTTAAAGCTGAAGTAGGTAATCTGTATAAAAATAACTTGTCATATTTGTCTCATGTTCTATTGTCTTAGCAAATAAATATCTCATGCCGTTTGCAAGAATCCATCAAGCCTGAACCAAAACAACCAATCAGGGTCTTAGAGCAGAGAGGGAGAGGAAGGGACCTGGAAGTTGTACTCGTTCAAATTTAAGCTAATTCCACTCTCTTCCAGGCATTTCAATTACATGAAACCTGCGACGGATAACGTCGTAGGCGCCCAAATTAAGGTCAGGAGCCCAAAATATGCTACCAAAAGTATAAAAAAACAAAAAATGTTGATTAAATAAACTTGGCTGCATAAAACCAAATGTCTTGACTTTCTTCTTTAAAAACACTGAAATTAGCATGTATTTCTCGTAATTGACACGAAATCCGCACCATTCCCATGTTGCTCCGGGTTTGTCGAACTAGCCGTAAGCCTCGCGCAGAGCACAAATTCTCCATCGATTTTTGAAAAGGTCACTTAACCTTATACAATCCTCTCTGTAGCTGAAATCTTCTAATATGCAGTATTTAATTCTAACAAAAATATGAGTTTACCCCATAAGCATATTCTGCTCCTTACCGGGATGAAGGCTCCGACGTCTGCCACGAAGCCTGGGTGTTCCTTCAGCCACTGATCTAGATCCTTCCTTCTGGGAGCGTCATCCCCAGCAAGCCGTGTTCCGTCTTTTAGGTTTATGACGGGGACTCTGCTCTCGGTGTCCACAGGCCCAGCGACCTGAGAAGCACCAGGGGTCGAGGCTGGGGTCGCGGCCCCGCTCCAACCTGGAGGAACCTGTACATGGAGGAAATATATGAGCATCCACATCTGGAGACAATCATTTCTAGTGATCAATTTATAGAAGGTAAAAATTATGGCATGATCCTAGCTACCCCATTTCACTTGTTCGACCAAACCAGTTTGAATGTATATGGTACAGATGTGCACATGGTGTTGTCTGGGAATACTGTTGGTCCTCATACCTGATCAGGCATCACAGTAGGTCTGTTCTTGTTCATGAAGAGATGATCCATCCCTTCTACGTTCTTCCTTCTTCCTCTCTTCTTCTTCATCACTGGCTGACCATCAACCATTCCATTCACTCGCATCTGTCCACTCAGGCCTGCACAGGAAGAAAGCAAGCATGATGTAATAACTCATTTTATTATGCCATTCCATGAGTGCGCGTTGTCGTGCTGAGTTACCGTGTGGATAACTGTTCTGCGTTTTGGTGTAGTCAGTCAGGCTGCTATCGGACGCACTCTGCAGTTCCTGTAGCCTCGCCAGATACTGCTGCTGGGCCAGAGGTCCCTCCTCGGCGTCTAGAGGACGCTTCAATGGCAAACCCTGCTTCTGGAAGGTCAGTTTCAGACTGCCTTCCTGCTAAAGATCAAGAAGAGTTAGAAGTCAGTTTTAATGTCAAAAAAAAATTTTTTTTTAATTTATCAGCAGGCCAAGCTCAAACTGCAAACAGAAAAGAAAAAGAAATAAAAATTATGATTCTGAAAATCAAATACAGGGTGAAATCAGAAGGTGCAGCTTAAACTTGCTTTGCAATAGGCACAGAAAATAAATGAATTAATAAATAAATAAAAAGCAGAAGCATGCCTAGCGCTGCAACAGCCACTGCGGCTTGGCATTTTTTTTGGGGGGGGGGAGGAGCTGGGAGAACTTAAAAGAACATACGTCATTTATTTTGACTGAGAACTCCTTTTCTCTGTCTGCATCATGCTTCTTCACCTTTGAACCCTGAGGAGAGGCTGCGGGGTCATCTGCCAAGGTGGCTGCGCTGTCCATGAGCTTAGTGGTGTAAAACGAGGACACTGCAGCACTTCCCTCGTACGCACGCCGAGACCCGGGCCACTTGCCCTTCAATACCGCCTGGCAAATACTGTCCAGTCGGTTTATCATAACACGGTCCTGTAAAGTGAAATTAAAAAATGTGACTGACCAACTGGTTCCGATTCTTATAGTGCTGTTATAAGATAGCCCATAAAAACGGCTCTTTGTAGTGTCTGTGTGCTTACCTTCGGCCAATAGGAAGCAGCGAGCATGTAGCCTCCACCGTGGAACGGGTGGGAGATGTTTGTGATGCCGTTGGTCACGTGACTGTCCTGCATGTCGTCGTGAGTAGTGCTATGAGATGCTATACTGTCCTCGTCAAAACCTTTAACACCAGGCACCACTGCAGCTACACACACATTCATTATAAACACGTGACAAAATGGCAAAAGAATATAAAACACGCATAAAAAGAAGATAAACAGCAGTTTAAAAAAAAGTGCTTCATTTATTGGATTAATCACGACGACGGTACTGTTTGAAAAACGCCACTTCATAGTCTGATAAACTAACCGTTCTTTGGAACCTCTTCACCATCACTCTCTTCAGAAGATGACGACGACGATGACGAAGACGAGGAGCCAGAAGAGCAGGAAGACGACGAAGACGAGGAACTGGACCCTGACCGTGATGAAGACGAAGATGATGATGAGGATCTTGATGACGAGCTGGATGAGGAGCTAGAGGAAGATGCGTCTGAATCGGTGTCTGACCCGGACCTCCTCCTTGCTTCTTTCCGACTTCTTTTGCTTAGTTTTTTCTGCTTTCGGCTCTCGGGGTTGGGCGCGAGCGGCTTCGTTCGGGCGGCCTCCATCTGTCTCTCGTTCCCTGTTTCCTTCTCTTCTTTCAACCCCTCTACTGCAGGCGTCGGAGGCCTGACAGAAGGCCAGCTCTGTGTCCCTGCCTCCTCCTCTCCTTCTAAAAGCAGCTCCTCCTTGGGGGTCACCTCCCGAGGGGTGGAGTTAGTGAGTGGTGAAGGCGGCGCGCCAGGAGTCTGGCTCGGTACTAACGGAGTTGGCGTGCGCGTCTGTCCAAGCAGGAGCACCTGATTTTGGGCTTGGCTTTGTGCCGGCGCACCCTTGTTTTGGCTGTAGTTCCTCTGGGCTGTCATGAAGCTGAGCTCAGGGTCTCGGAGAATGTGGTAGTCTGTCCGGCTCACTCCGTGCTTGGCTGCACCAATTAGCAAGTCGCGGTCATGAGTGCCTGGCTCCCACCACACAGGCAGATCTGAGCCAGGCTGGCACAGTCGCAGGCGCTCAAAGAGCTGAGGGTGGCGCAGAACCTGTTCCCGAACCTGCCGGAGCAGCTCCACTCGGTACAGTGTACGTGAGGCACGCTCTTCTGTGATCGGCTGGATGGACAGAGACGGATCCACAACGTCTGAAAGGACAGAACAGCAGAAAGAGAAATAAGGAAGGAAGAACAAATAATACGTTTACATATAGTTTATTATAAACATTTTGAACAGCATTTTGCACTCTGTTGTTGTCTACGGATCGCCGAGGAGTCTGTGTTCTGCAGGCGGCAGCCACAACATTCCCCCAAGCTACACGGTCTTGTGCTGCTTGATGCATCTCACTTACGCCGCTTTTCCACTACCAACGCGGCTGAGTTGGGCTGAGCCGTGCCGAGTGGGGCTGCTGGAGTTGCATTTCGACTACAACCGCGCTGAACCGTGCTGGCTGGAAGTGGGTGGACACATTGGGTGGAGTTAGCGAAAGTGGGTGGACGTCACGTGATGTCGTTAGGCGGCGCAAACAGTGACATCAGTGACCTTTTAAGCGGTAGTCTCACGACCCGGATAGTAAACAATAAACATGGAGGACATGGAGTCGTTAGTGTTGCTGGTCTTGGTGCTGTGGCTTGTTGTCACCGACAACGCCAACAGATACTGGCAAGAGCGTATAGATGAGGCGAGGCGCATAAGGCTTCAGAAATTCTCGTAATTCTTCTTCTTCCGGGTTTACGGTGTTTACAGATCCCAGCGTGCTCGCGGGGCGTGTGTGGGCATGTGAGGACACTCCTCCTCACCAATCAGTGCACAGGGGAGTGTCTGCTCATGCCCCCAGCCTCACTCGGCTCGGTTTGGCTTGCTTCAGCCCCACTCCAAAACCGTGCGAGTTTTGGGTGCTGAGTAAGGCTGAAGCGAGCCGAGTCGTGCTGCTCTAAGGTAGTCGAAACGCGAGCCGTGTCGGGCTGAAGTGAGCTGAAAAAGGGTAGTGGAAAAGGGCCAAAAGTGTCAAGAGTCAGGGTGCACAATCTTTCCAATATACTCTGGGTAAAGCATTCTCTTCCCACCTCTTGATTGACGACCATGTTCTGGGGGGTCCAACTCAGTGTTTTCCCCAGAAAAAAATTAAAGCCCTAAATTCTGGCGTGATAATACACAGACGACAATCGAGTGCCAATGGTGTGAAAGCAAGCGCCAAAGGCGCGAAGTGAAACTAGGGGGGTCCGGGGGCATGCTCCCCCGGAAAATTTTTTGAAAATAGATGCTCTCAGGTGCATTTTCAGGGTCTCAGAGGTTTTAGATACATGATTATAGGATAGATTTTACCAGTGTTTCAATGATTTCTGACCTAAATAGTATTAATGTAAACACATTTGAAATTTCACCTTAAAAGTTCAACATGCAAGTTAAACTGTTTTGTTACAGATTACTGAGGTCTATGATGGATTGAAAATCTACGGGGATCCCTTAATTATCTATGATCAAGTAGTGTTATAACAAAAATGTGCATGAAAATATGAACAGTGGTTTGCTCCATCTTATGCAATCCAATGAAGAGAATCAATCATCATGACCTCTTGTTGATCCCAAAGGGATCTGAACCTAAGAACTGCCACTGTAAAATAAGTTGCTGTATTACTATAACTGCAATGATTTAGAATGTTTCTGATGCAATTACCGTAATGTATGTAGAACTAAGATGCACTGAAAAGAAAAGTAAGGCAGCTGCATATTATAAAGTTTAAATTTTAGCACTTTATTAAATGGACTAGATTAAGATTAAAACATATTTAAAGGAAAAGAAAACTTAATTTCTACAGTTTAAGTTTGCAGAAAGATTATGTACATAAACACATTTCATGAAGGGAATTTGTTTATAAGTGTCAAATGTAGCATAATTGCGAATAATAACGATAAGCATATTTGGCAGTGCGATGTCGCTGTGAGCCTTTAATGAAAGAATAATCCGGAGCTGCCTTTTGTTAAATGGATCCCAGTGACATCACACTGCCAAAAATGCTTATGATTATTATTTGAAAATGATGCTATATTTGACACATTTGGACAACTTCACTTCGTGAGAGTGTTTATAAGTACATAATCTTTCTGCAAACCCAAACTAATGAATTAAGTTTTCTACTCCTTTAAAGGAACAGTCCACCGTATTTCCATAATGAAATATGCTCTTATCTGAATTGAGACGAGCTGCTCCGTACCTGTCCGAGCTTCGCGCGACCTCCCAGTCAGTCAGACGCAGTCAGACGCGCTGTCACTCCTGTTAGCAATGTAGCTAGGCTCAGTATGGCCAACGGTATTTTTTGGGGCTGTAGTTAGATGCGACCAAACTCTTCCGCGTTTTTCCTGTTTACATAGGTTTATATGACCAGTGACATGAAACAAGTTCAGTTACACAAATTGAAACGTAGCGATTTTCTATGCTATGGAAAGTCGGCACTATAATGACAGGCGTACTAACACCTTCTGCGCGCTTCGGCAGCGCATTGATATCTGAGCTCCATATCAATGCGCTGCCGAAGCGCGCAGAAGGTGTTAGTACGCCTGTCATTATAGTGCCGACTTTCCATAGCATAGAAAATCGCCACGTTTCAATTTGTGTAACTGAACTTGTTTCATATCACTGGTCATATAAACCTATGTAAACAGGAAAAACGCGGAAGAGTTTGGTCGCATCTAACTACAGCCCCAAAAAATACCGTTGGCCATACTGAGCCTAGCTACATTGCTAACAGGAGTGACAGCGCGTCTGACTGACTGGGAGGTCGCGCAAAGCTCGGAGAGGTACGGAGCAGCTCGTCTCAATTCAGATAAGAGCATATTTCATTATGGAAATACGGTGGACTGTTCCTTTAACCTTGCTATTTGGGCTTATTAGAACCTGATTAGAATAAAAACTAAGCATCATCTTTGATAAGATGTACTTTTTGAGAAAAAGTATGTCCACATATGTGGATTCTTGTTCTGAATTTCTAAAAAGTGCTGTCCACGTATGTGACCGCTAGGCCCTAGGAGGTTAAAGCAGATTAATTCTCCTTGGCTTTTGCTTGTCCCAATGTTGGGCAACCCTCTCATAGTCCATCTCGCTGTCATCCATGCTGATGTGGATTAATTTGTCCAGCGAGTCTTCTCCTAGCTTATTAAAATCAGTCGGCTTTGTCCGTCTGGTGGGGGACAACATCGGCAGCCAATGAGATCGCTTAAATTGAATCGGAAAATTCCGGGATTTCTGACGTTTTCTTTTGATGTTTTTATTGGACGGTTTGAATACATGATCTTGACATAGCCAACAGATTAGTTTGTTTGCATCATACCACGCGGACATATTACTTTGACAGAATCAACACAAACATTGGGGAAAAAAAAGACCGCTTGTTTAACACAAATATCAATCAATATGTAAATGGATCTGTTATTTGCTCTCCTATGTATCTAGTTACTTGTGGGTAGGAAATTTAACGTATCGGTATAAATCTAAGCGTATCGGATTTTAACTAAAGCGACTAAGTGTATCGGCAGGCAGAGCAATCGTATCGGGCCCGATACGCTAAAACGCTTTGGGGAAAACCATGCAACTGTCATCAAATCCTCCTTGAACCGGCAAAGTTGGAGGCCTAACCAACAAAGTTGTCTTTCTTTCCCTGCTAGGTACAGTTGTCGCTCATGCACCCTCGCATACAGGTCTTCCTTACTCACGTGGTCTTGCCGTTTGATATTCAACATGATTTGGAAGCACCGTCTTTGAAAGACATTTAGGCTTTCATACAAGTTTGATGTCAGGACCCACGTCTCGCATCCACAGAGTAACATCTTGACACTTTAAACAATTAGACCTTAAACTTGATGTCAGCTACAGACTTCCACAACCTTTAGAGGGCCCAGAAAGGCACCCCAGGCTTTGCTTTTTCACCTCTTTAGATCAGCCAGACTGCTTGATGGATACGAACCAAGGTATCTGAAATCAACAAAGCGCAGTTCCACACCACTGACTTGGAGTTTTGGGTTACGGTGGATATTTTTTGCCAAATACCTCAGTTTTACTTGTACTGATGACTAGGCTAACCTGCTTAGCAGAGATGGCTAGCGAATCTATTTGTTCCTGTGCATCCTTTATGAGGTATCCCTACCTTTAGACATTCATTGACTGGTTATTTAGGCCTATATGTGCACTTTCAAAAGTGTATAATTACTAACCATGTCTGCAGTTTGTCAGTCCTCCTGTATTAGATGTGTTTGTGAGATCCCACTCACTTTCGCTCCCAAAGGAATTTAGACCAATCTTGACCAATCCCACCCACTCACAGACACTCTTGACCAATCCCACCCACTCCTGCAGTGATTATATTTTCCAAATGAACTTTGATGATTCAATTTCCTTACATTACAGCACGTTAAACCTTGGGGTTCTCTTTGACTCCACCCTTACGTTTAAACCCCATTTTAAACTCATTACTAAGAATGCATTCTTTCACCTCCGCAATATTGCACGTCTCCGCCCTCTTCTCTTTGAAACTGATGCCACAATGTTGGTCAATGCGTTTATCTTTTCTCGTCTTGACTATTGCAATTCTCTCTTTTATGGTCTCCCTGCCACATTGCTCAATCGCCTGCAGTACATCCAAAACTCAGCAGCTAGAGTCCTCACACTCACCAAGCGCACCGCTCACATCACTCCTGTTTTACAGCAACTGCCAGTTATCTCGGATTAAATACAAAATCTTGCTTCTAACCTATCAAGCTCTTCATGGTCTCGGCCCTTCCTATCTCTGTGAGCTAATTCATTTGTACTGTCCCTCCGGCTCCCGCGGATCTTTTGTCTCTGGACTTTTGACTGTCCCACGTTTTAAACTGGCATCTATGGGTGGCAGATCATTCAGTGTTGCTGCTCCTCAACTTTGGAATTCATTACCACAATCGCTTCGTGACTCTTCCACTCTCTCTTCCTTCAAAGCGAACCTGAAAACTTTCCTCTTACCTGACAGTACTCTTCCTAGTGTGGGTTTGTTTTTTTTTTTGGTGTGTGTGTAACTCCTGTGTAAAGCGTCCTTGGGTTTGTGAAAGGCGCTATATAAATTGAAATTATTATGAAGCAAATTAGTAATTTAATTATCTTGACCTTCACCAAGATAAAATCATTACTGAATGATAGAGCTGGGCGATAAATCGATTTTATCGATTAATTTGAATTTACAGTTAAGGACGATGTGTTTTTATGAAAATTGGTTTTCTCTCAGTTTTAACCTCCGCCACCGACGCTCCCCTCTGCGCATGTGAGGGATGGATCGGGCACCGACACTATCGCCCTCCTCCTGCGCGCTTGCCATAGAGACACACAAACATGGCAGCGATTGAGGGAAAGCCGCGACTTGTGCCCAAGAAAGGAGTAGCTTCCTCCATGATCTGGAATTGATTCGGTTTTGCGGCGTCAGACGCAGACCAAACAAGTCCTCGTTGTAAGGTGCGTTTGAAAACAGTTGCTTCCAAAGGAAGTAGCACGATGAATTTATTCCAACACCTTAAACAGAAGCCTGCAGCGGAGCGGGAGAAGTGCTGCTCCCAGCGGAATGAAAACAGCCACAGCACGAGCGCACCATCCAAAGTAAAGCAAGCAACCAACCGTCCCTGACACATTTTCGAACTGTGTGCCTTATGATCAGAATGGGGCACGGTGGAAGGCAATCACAGATGCTATCGTGATGGTTACTGCAAAAGACATGGTGCCTATACATACGGTGGAAAAGTCGGGATTTTTTCCCTATTTTGTCAGTTTTATCGAACAGGACATACATGTTATTTACCAGCTGGGAGGTCCGTATCGTGAAATATCGTGACCGAGGTCTTGAAAGAATACTGACCAAGTCAGTACAAGGCCGAGGTCACGGTATTTCACTATACAAACCAACCTTAAGCTGGTAAATAATATATTTATTTTTTTCTTTACCAAATTCTAACAGAAAACGAGAGCGCCCGAAAGGGAAAACCGAGCCGAGACACCATTTTGAATCCTCATTCACGGCTGTAATGCAAATTGCTTCCTCCTCGGTATACAAGTGCACTTCCATGGCAGGAAAAAAAACTACATTTTGCCGCCTATGTAGTCCCCTATTTATACAAAATTGAGACATTCAGGATTCAGCCATGTTTTTGCTCGGCGTTAGCAACAGTTAAAGGTTTTTCGCTTTCTCCTGAAATGTTTTCTTTTATTTCTTCTTCCTCAGGGTAGTAAAACTCACTTTCGCTGTGAAGACTGTCATTATCGCTATCCATGCTGTAAAATTAATGCTATTCTCCTGAGAAATGCTGGCAAAAATTTATAAGATTTTTGATAATCTTATAAACAAATCTTATTTAAAAAAAAAAGATAAAATGTTGACAAAAAATTCTACTATGTTTGTTGCTGTGAACGAGCGAGTTGCCAGAGGTCCGTAACCGGGGTCCGTACCGTAGGATACGGACCCGCTCGCCATCCAATCAGAGCGCAGGATTTGATGGAAACCACACCGCGAAAAAAATTTTTTTTTTTTTTTGAGGGGGCATTTATTTAGTTATTTATTTTTAAGTTTGAAGGTGCATTGCGTCAGTGCCAGTTTGAAACTATGTTGGAGAAAGCTTTCTAAAAGTTACTGTATGTTCTCACTGTTTACACTGGCATGGTCTGCCATCTCATCTACAAGCTTGTTTTTTGGTTTCTGGTTGCACTTTAACCCCAAAGGGGAAATTTAAGTGAAGAAAAACTGAAGGTAAAACTTGTTTTGAACCATTTCTTTGTCATCTGTAGTTTGATTTTTAGTGGGGAGGGGGGAAAAAAAAATCGATTAAAACTGAACATCGGATTTTTTGTGAAAAAAATCGAAGATTTTTTTTTAGGCCATCTCGCCCAGCTCTACTGAATGAACACGATAAATTCATCCCACAGAATTCCAGTCTTGATGCACACCACCACCTTGATCCTGCCTATTAATGGGAAAAGGACAACTGATGACCAAGTATTACTTGTGTAGTTGACAAATCGCGGCAACAGTTTCATGTAAACTTTGCTGGAGTTTTTAAAAACACTGTATATATGAATATATATATGTAGGTGTACATTCAGAGATTATTTATATAATTTGTGCCAACTGCTTCTAGACCTAAATCAGTGTCTGTTTTGGACCACATCATAACTTCTGGCTGGAGATTTTTGGGTGATTCACTGCTGTGCTGAGAATGCACCACCACCCAGATCATATCTGAGCAGCATTGTCCATATGGTACTTCATTAAATGATTTAGACAGGGGCTGACTAATTTTGCATAGCAACAGACGGGCAATAATAAATATATCATCTTATGAACTGGAAACTGTGTATACATGTGGGCCAGACAGATGTGCGTGTTTCAGACTCACCGCCCTCCCTTGGTGGTAGGCGACACACCCGCCTGCACATGGCAGTGAAAGCACAGAGGTATTTGTGGAGACTCTCGTCTGTCTTCTTGTGCAGGCGAGCCATGGCTCTGAATTTGGTCCAGTCGAAGCGGCCCAGTTCGGGATCAAAGACGACGCCGAACGTAGACACCACACGGTAGAAATCTGCCTCTTCTCTCCTGGTCCACCTGTGCAGAAGGAAGAAACAAAGTGCATCAGCAAAAATTGAGTACATCAAACTAGAATATATTCAAATTATTCAGTTTATTTATTTATTTATTTTAAACAGAGTTTTAAAACGCTATTTTGTCGAGTTTGGAAGCATGTAGGGTCTCTCACCTTTGTTGCCGTTCAATCTTGGCAGCCATTTTGGGGTTGATCGCATCAGGAAGCATGGTGGGCAGAGGGCAAAGGTCAGGGGCCATGGTCTGCTGTGTCTGGTGGATCTGCATGATCTGTCTGCTCTTGGTGAAGCGCTGTGATGCAGTGATCAGGCGCCGTAGCCGAGCCGTTAAGGCGGACGAAGACGGCCAGTACGCTCCCGTGACGACTCCCAGAGAACTGCCTCCACCGTCGAGCACAGAGCCGCCCTCTACACACACGGTTAAATATCCTGAATTGAGAAAAGCTCTTGTGATAGTGTTTTAAATGCACAAAATTCTCGTGGTTTTGGACTCGTGTATATTCCTAGACACAATTATTAATCTCCAAAAATCCTACTGGGGTCAAAATAGTTTCTCTAAATCTCTTCTATAAATCAAGTTTTCCAGGATGCACAGAAACCCTGACGGTGTGTTAAAAGGCAGCGGTAGCTTAGTGGTGTACATTCTGCACTCGTGACTCAGAAACTGACGCTACGTTCACACTGCAAGGCTTAATGCTGAATTCCGATTTTTTTGTGAAATCCGATTTTTTTGTGAGGTCGTTCACATTAACAAATATATGCGACTTGTATGTGATCCTCAGTATGAACGAAAAGCGACCTAAAAGTGTTCCGCATGCGCATTGCAGGATACGACGACGTCACACGCAGTGAGCATGGCCAGTGTTTACGGAAGTAAAACCGCCCGGTTGCGGTATGACTCATCCAATCTAGCTTGAATAGCTGCATCCCCCCAAATGGAAATCAGCTCCCTAACCTCTGCGTCCTTCCATTGAGAAGATTCAGAACCTTCACAGCCCGAAGCGTCCCTCGCATTGATGTCATGCACAGGGACGCTGATACGTTTTTTGAACTGGGAGGGACAAAAAACGGGGGGGGGGGGGGGGGGGGGGGGGGACAAAGCTGCCAGCAAACCAACCCCAACCCCGATATGCCTGTCAAACTACTTGTTAGTAACCATAGCAACCAAGCTCGAGCTCGCAACCTGTGCAGTCTGCGCAGCTCAACCAACCGAATATCAGTCTTTGTTTTGTTTTATGTGAGTTGTTGCAACTATGTATACACTGCCGTGCACCTCAATAAACCGAATGGTAATTAGTCTTTTGATTTTTCCGTGAGGTTTGCCTTATGCAAAGAAAGACAGCATAGACGTTTTTTCCTCCCCATAAGTGGGGGGGGACCGAGTGAGGTGAATTTAAATCTGGGTGGGACGAGTCCCACCCTCTATCTGCGCCCGTGATTATGCGCCATGTTGTTGTAACTTTTTTTGAGAGACCCGCTGCCTACTTCAGCGCAGAATAGTGACGTTTGTGGCTTGTTGATGACGTGTAAGTCGGATGAATGCGACCTGGCGGTTCAGACTGAAGTCGCATATGAAATGAGCGGATAGGAATCGGAATTAGGACCACATATCCAAACGGCCTGGGTCGGATTTGAAAAAAATCGGATCTGTGTCGTTCATATTGTCAATAAAAGATCGGATACAGGTCACATATGGGCGAAAAGATCGGATTTGAGTCACTTTAGCCTGCAGTGTGAACGTAGCCTGAGAGTCCAAATACCAAGATGGCCAGAGCACCACTGGTTTGAGAAACACGGTTCTACCGATTGTGTTTTCAAAGTACAACGTAGCAACAAGCAGAAATATGGTGCTGAACTGTAGCACAGACTTTCACGTACCTCCTCCTGTATCCGTTATGACCAGATCACCAGGAGAGGAAGCATCATCCTACAGGAGAAATGCATTATTATTACCATGTAGTTATCCTTCATATCTTTAGCCTGCTGATTACTAGATGTGTGTATTTTCCGCAACTGCCTTACCTCCATATCATCTTTAAGCAGAGTGGGTGCAGGCTTGTATTCTGGATCGTCACCATCCCTGCAGACCCAAAAAAAAAAAAGTCAGATCCTCATTAAATAACAAAGAACTTTTTCCATTATCTTGACCTGAATGGTGTTGTATTGTGTGCATGTATACCCTATGTATGTGTGCGTGCGCACGCATGTGTCTTACCCATCCATAAAGTCGTTTGCTCTCTGTTCGGCAGCAATGGCCTTATCGTCTGGCCGGCCAACTCGCTCTAGGAAGCACAGAGCAGGATCTGCACGAATAGTGTTGTACTTCTCATAACCTGCAAAATTTAGTCAAGGTTAACCTCTCTTACAAAATCAGGAACATACTGTGTGTGTGTGTGTGTGTGTGTGTGTGTGTGCGCGCATCCTCACCATGCTTGTAGACTCCTATCAGCAGACACTTGTCTGCCAGCATGTCCCACCACATAACAGGCAGCTCTGAATGATCTGGCTCAGGAACCCAGATCTGTATTTCACTATAAGAGTAAAGCAAAACAGATGGTTAGGGGCTAAAACTTAAGAGACTTCAGCTAATCTGATGTTCAAATAGCTGCTTGGTCACGTTGGCTGTTGTTACAACAGCGATATAAACCCGCCCGAAAGGTTAGAGAAGCAGCTTTGGGACGAAATGGTCACTGGTTTGATTCCCTGGACCAGCAGGAATGGATGGCTGAAGTGCCCTTGAGCGAGGCACCTAACCCCCAAAGTGCTTCCCAGGCTACTCTGGGTATCTTGTACATCGCTCTGGATAAGAGCATCTGCTAAATGCCATTAAATGTAATGCAACGCTGCAGAATGGAGCTGGCTAAGCTACAGGTTACAGACTTTAAGTCACAGAATGTCCACAAAGACATTCACATGGTATAATAATCTGATTCCCCCCCCAATCAACAACTGAGTTATTAATAAATAAATAAATAAATAAATAAATGGGTGTTTTTCTTTAACCACCAGGACAATTTCTTCACAGAACATAATTTCTGACCTCTTAAAGTGCGTATCACGGGTAAATTCAGGAGCAAGATCAATGCAATTCTCCTATTTTATATTAAACTTTGGTCAAATATCTGTAACATTCTGTATTCTCTACAATTTTTTTTTACCTTGCGCAATACCAGAAAAATTCAGTTGAAATCGAGCCGTTTGAGGCGAATTGGTCCGCCTCGGAAAAACCTTGGCATTTGGATTTCCTGGGAAACATTGATTTTCGTGGCGTCGCGTGCGGGACGCCTCCTTCTGAATCCTACGTCAGCGCTGGTTTGTTTATGAGAAAACGACCTGGTGGTTTTCTGCAAATTTCTTCAACGTTATCGCGTAATTATTAAAATGGTTAACAGATGTATCGTAGGAGGGTGTAGCAACACCAATCATGATGGGATTAGTACTCATCGTTTTCCAAAAGACCGGATAATGAGAACGAAATGGGAGCGCTTGGTCTACACAGGCTGTGCACTGAAACCGTGCAAAGCTCTCGCAGCCTGCTGGCGCTTCCGCAGGTAACGTCACGAATCTGGCTCCAGACTCCCTTGGGATTTTTCCAGACGCGTTTTGTTATTTTATTTTTTTCTGCTGTAGACAGATGGCCTTGTGCAAAATTACCCTTCTGGATGAGTGTGTAAAGGGACATTCATAAAAAAAAAAAAAAAAAAAAAAAAAAAAGAAAATCAAAAATCACAACAGATTGTGTATATGAAAAACAAACAAACAAAACCTCGTGCTTATAGTTTATGTGACATTAAAAGCCTTAACAAAAACTAAGCAAAAGAACTTGCATGTTTTGCATAAACGAGGTGAAAGGTCAAGACTCACCCTGCTTCAACGCCATCCAGCACTTTCTGACACTGAGAACCAATGAGCTCCTGTTTCAGGTAGTACAGCATTCTGACTCTCAACAACACCCTACACAGAGAAGAGAAACGACAAAAGACAGACAGACAGACAGACAGACATGGGGGAAGTGAAGAAAATGAGACACGTCATCAATTTGCCCCTTTCTCTCGCTCTCTCGCACACAAAAGAAAAAGATAATGGACTAAACAAACAACAAAGTCCAATATTATCTGACCATGAAGACCCCCTCCAAATATATGAAACAGATGCCTCTTTACAGAAAAGTAACCACCATACAAGTCTCTGTGCAAGTCGTGTACGATATAAACATGTTAAAATATTAATACAAACCTCTAATTTACCTTGCTACTAGGACTACTGTCATCCACTCAGCTTCCTGTTACTGGTCAAATGGTGTTGACTCATTTTCTATACCAGCAGTTAGTAAGAAACTACTTTAAGAGAAAATGAATCAACACCGTTTGACCAATCGGAATCGATCATACACCATACTCTAATGACTATGAAGCAGAGTCCTGCCTGAATATCAACTGTTTACAAACTTTTAAACACCTATACACAAGTACTGACAAATGTATTCACACACGTACACAAAAACAGCAGAGTCTGACATTAGTGGCATTCCAGCCCTGAGGGAAAACACAGACGTAGGCAGAGCTGGTGTGTGTGTGTCCGGAAATAAACAATAGAGAGCTTTCTACACGTTAACATTCCACAGCCAATGAAGAAAGAGGAGGAAAAAAAAAATCTGTCTCTCTGACGCACACTTTTTTTGTCAACCCTGAAAGCCAGATGGCATCAGAAGCAAAAGCAAAACTATACACTGAAGTTTCGTATCTCATAAAAGATAAACAATGCTTTATTTTAACTGGCGCTATTAAAGGGCGAGTTATTAAAATCATTTAAGCCGTCTGTATTCATGTTTGTAAAGCTACATTTAAACTGTACTTGCACGAAATAAAATTAATTCAAAAGCACATACGAGGTTAGTTTAAGGCACACGCCGTGATGTTCACAAACAAATGCATATAAAATCTATGATTTGTCGTCATACACTTTTTTTTCCTTCAAAAAAAACATACCTCATGACATGCAAAGTTTTAAAAGATTTGCTTGATTATACAAAGTGCTAGTCTTGCCATCATGGTGGCTGCCATGTTTAGATCACTTGGTCCGAAATTCTGCCTTAAACCTTGAAATCTTCACAATATTACATTATTGTCCAGACGTCCACGAGTTATTTATTTTTTCTGTACTGTTATCTTGAGATCAAGACACTTCAGTCACTAGGTGGCAGTATAAAGCTCTAAAACCACATTTCAACTCTCAAACAAAACAGTCTCTGAGTGGATCTGTAATAATCCCCCCCCAAAAAAACACCTGCAGGTTAGGACACAGTTTTCTGACGTGTATATGAACATGAATGCTCTTTATATTCCATAAAATACCCAACGACTGGAATTGTCCAACCCTGTAAAAATCATACACGCTTGCTCAAACTAAAAACACACATACTTGTTGCAGTGATGCTTAAGATGCTTCTTGTATCCGTCATCAGACAGCATGTGCTCCGGGTTGTGCTTCCTGAGCCACTCGGCTTTCTGAATGTCAAAGCCGCTGGACTGGGTCTTCATCTTCTTTCCCTTCCTGCCTCGAGGAACCGGCGTGGAGAGTCCTGAAGAAGTGGAAAATAAAGCATCATGGTGAATCATTACTTGATTTTACTCCATCAGCAATGCTGAGATTCCAGTGTAGAGTTTCGGTACCCAAGTGGTTCTGGAGTTCTTTGGTTCTGCCGTCCTCGGTCGGAGCGATCAGATCCCACATGAAGCTCTTGATCTTGTCATCTCCTCTGTAGTGCACTAAGCAGTAGGCGAGCAGCGCTCTACAGATCCACTCCACGTCTCTCTCGCTCAGCTGCTTCTTAAAGCGGCCGTGCTGCAGGATGTCCCTCCAGCGGCCCCACCTGAACACAGAGCAACACTTGCCACTTTAGGAAGGTTTCGTGCTCAACCTTACCAGCTACAGCATTAAATATTCTCATATACATGTTTTTTTCCCCCCCCCACAGTGCGGTTTTCATCAAATCCTGCGCTCCAATTGGCTGGCGAGCAGGTCCGTATCCTACGGTACGGACCACAGTTACGGACCTCTGGCGACTCGCTCATTCACAACATACATAGTAGCATTTTTTGTCAGCATTTACCTTTTTTCCCCCTAAGATTTATTGATAAGATTATCAAAAATCTTATAAATTTTTGTCAGCATTTCTCAGGAGAATAGCATTAATTTTACAGCATGGATGGTGATAACGACAGTCTTCACAGCGAAAGCAAGTTTTACTACCCTGAGGAAGACGAAATAAAAGAAAACATTTCAGGAGAAAGCTAAAAACCTGTAACTGTTGCCAACGCCGAGCAAAAACATGGCTGAATCCTGAATGACTCAATTTTGTATAAATAGGGGACTACATAGGTGGCAAAATGTAGGGGTTTTTTCCTGCCATGGAAGTGCACTTATATACCGAGGAGGAAGCCATTTGCATTACAGCCGTGAATGAGGATTCAAAATGGCGGCTCTCCTCGGCTCGGTTTTCCCTTTCGGGCGCTCTCGTTTTCTGTTAGAATTTGGTAAAGAAAAAAATAAATATATTATTTACCAGCTTAAGGTCGGTCCGTATGGTGAAATACCGTGACCGAGGTCTTGAATACTGACCTCAGCCCAGAGGGCCTCGCTCAGTACTTTCAAGAGCTCGGTCACAGTATTTCACCGTATGGACCTCCCAGCTGGTAAATCACACACACTCACTGCCCGTCATTCAACAGGTCTTCTAAAAACCTAGCCTGGGCCCACCCATCCTAAGTGTGACGCAATACGAGGGCCTGCTGCGAGCTTAGTCTGGCAAGGCAAGCTATCTCCAGCTCTTCCAAGCTCCCGAAAAATCAGGAGCCAATCAACTTTGAGCATCTCCAACGGCCCTGGGTAGAGGCGTGTTCAAGGCAGTGACGTAGTAGAACTGCGACCGGAAGCCATAGATTGTTTACAGAATCTATGCCGGAAGCGCTTCATTCACTAGAAACATTACGAACATGGAGCAGCGGCAAGCCTTTGACACAGCGGTAGATGCTGTATTGAAAGCATTCAACGGGAAGTTCTCATTGAAAACGGAGCAAAGAGCAGCCCTGGAGGTATTTATCTTCTTCCTGTTACTCAAGCAGTTTCCGTCGCGTCACATACGTCAGAGGAAAGAGTGATGTGATTGGTTTAAGCTTCGTCACAGCCTTTTCTGGCTTCGACCAGTAGCAAACTGAGGCATTTCAGGGAGGCGGGTCAACCACGCCTTTGGGAAACGGTTGGGCTTAATATCTTTGCCAGACCAAATGCTCGCAGAGCTTTGAAGTCGCGTTAGCCAGACTACTAAAAACCAGCTCAATTATAAAGCTCAAAAGTGTCAATGTTTACGCATACCGCTTTAAGACATGACTTTCTGTACTTACATTTCTAATAAAAATACAATAATAATTCCACTAATATTTACTCAGTCATTACGTAAATGCCTTTACGTTTCCTAATAACTATTTTCATAAAGGAGTGTGTTTAATACACGCAAGACATCCACACAACTACTTCTCTTTTCACTCATTCCTGAGTTTTATACCTTCGGAAAGAGACAAATGATAAATGAACAGCAGCACTCACCCATACACTAACAGGTTCTTCTCGACCCTGAAGCACTCGGTGCGCCCGTAGCTGTTGAGGCGGTCATGTGGCCGCCGCAGTTTTGGCTTATCGTCTCCGCTGCTCTCACCTTCTGACAGTTCAGCCAGTTCGTCTTTCGTGGCACTGAACGGCCGAGTCTGTTTCCTTACCCTCGGCGTGTCGATCACGAGGCTGTTCTGTTGGACAGGGAGGAGATAGAAATGAAAAAAGTGAGGTAAAATTTAGAGACGGTACTGCTGTATTACGTGGCATCATTTATTCAGAGAAACTGAACATTGTGCATCTCTGACAAAACAATTCTGTTGTCACTGTGGCTGCTTCATCCGACACAGAAAAGCTGTAAAAACTGTTCGTTTTCGATTAGCTTCAGTATTATTACTTAATACATGAACTTTACATCTTATGCACTGAAGTGTTCAGTTTAAATTCAGAAAAATATCCTGTATAGTCTCAAATTTATTTCTTTTCTTTAAAAATCAGATTGTGATACAACAAATAAGATCAAGCCAGTTTATATAATTTTTTCCCCCTCGTTTCTTTTTTTAATCTATTATCAGGTAATTTTATTTATTTCAGGCATTTAGAAAGAAATGATCGTCTACCAAATTGACGATTTTAAATGAGGAAATGTGTCGAGAAAGGGGATTTGTAATTGTAAAACAGGATGAATAAATAAAAATTTTATTTGAAACATCTAAGCTACAACAGACTAGCCTGGGAAATCCCATGCTGCTTTGCACAATCGTTCCGATCTGAAAAGACGGCATGGAAACTATGGTCTAAAGGCTCGCCTGAGTTAGGGAGCCAATCAGAGAGTGGGGAGGGGTGGAAAGAAGGTGACGCGTACTACTCGACAAACGGAAGCTTGTAGTTTATTTGGGACTGTTTACGGATCACATTTAACATGGCGGCGAGCGATACGAACCAAACTTTCG
This sequence comes from Neoarius graeffei, assembly GCF_027579695.1. Taxonomy (NCBI): domain Eukaryota; kingdom Metazoa; phylum Chordata; class Actinopteri; order Siluriformes; family Ariidae; genus Neoarius; species Neoarius graeffei. The sequence goes on along the minus strand of NC_083595.1, from coordinate 46,907,059 downwards.
ATCAAGCTTTGTCTTGCACAAACGGCAGTAATCGTTCGGTGCCATTGTTTTCCTATTTTTGTTTTGCCTTCTCTTTCTCTTTCCTTCTCTTCTTCGCTCTAACTACGTCACCGGGTACAACTGCCATGATTGGCCATGGGCTACGTATACGCCAAATGATAGACATTCGCAACGTCCAATAAACGGCCGTTGACAATCGTAAACCACACCTCCCCTACGAGAAATTCAATAGGCGGATTCCAGACCATATTTCACTTGTGATATGCTCTGGTGTTAACCAGACTACCAACAGACTTTATTCTATCCGCATTCACTGGATATGAGCAACGGTATGCTTTGATTGGCTACTAGGAGATCAGCTCATACCATGAGTAGAGAAAAACAAAATGGCGGAACATTTTGCTGAACCAACCGAGGACGAAATAAAAACTCTACTCGAACCCCCCACCACCACCAAAAAAGGCAACAAAATATGGAATAAAAAATATGATGGTAAGAACGTCTTTTTTTTTTTTTCCTTCAAGAATTATTATAGCATTTCACAGTCTGCGACTGTCAATTTGGTTTGTTTACATTCTAAGCAGAAATCTTTTTGGACATTCTGTATAAAAAAAAGCTTTTATTTATTGAATTTGCAAAAAAATAAAAATGCTCCATTTCGCAAAATCCAGTGAATGTGGCTAGAATAAAACAGTTTGTGCCTACGTCCCTCGTTGGCTATCAGCTCATCTACGACTTGATTTGGTGGAATAATTGTGAAACATCCAGCCACTTAATATAAATGTATATTTTTTTTTACCAAGCCCTCCATTTCCCCCAGTTTCCACTCACTCTGCCATTGATTGTGTCCAGATCGATCTCTGCCTTCTTTGCCCATTTATCCCAGAAATTGGGATCGTCCAGAGAAATGTCTGTACGATTCCCAGATGCTACAAAACTGGCCTAGGATGGAAGAGAGAAGCATTTTACATTAGGTATGACAAATTAAAACAAAAACAGTGTTTTGTTTTTCTAAAAAGGCTTACAGAAGATTCTCATCTACAATAGAACAACATTATACAAGATGTTACAGGCGTGAGAAGTTTCTCACTGAATCAGAAATGAGAGTCAGCAACAAGACGGTCACTGTCACTTCTCAAATTAAATCAGGAGCACACACTTCATTTGATTTTTTTCTGAGAAAGAAAACGCAATACTTGTACTCATTGGCTCATACTTCCCGGGTTCATCATTTTTCATGGTTAATATCATCTCCGTGAACTCGGCAAAAGAAAAACTGAAAGCAAATCGCTTTTATTATCTTCCCTCAGATCCTTCCTCTGGCTTAAACAAGTGGCCCGGGTTTCCTAAGTGAACTGAAGTGGGTTGTTTCATGTTCATTCAAAAGAAAACTCCATTTCATTAGTGTTTAAAATGGGTTCATTAGAAACTACTGTGCGGTGGTTTAAAAAGAAACAACTGCTCAACTATAAACGCATAATTATCTTTTCCCCCCATACACGCATCATAACAATAAATATTCATCTCATTAAACAGCTTAAATTTAGTAAATCTCAAGCCCATATTACAAAAACCTAACGACACTCGTGTTTAAAATCACGATTAAATAATACACCATGGTATTTATCATTAGATCACATACATGGAATGTGTTCGAGAGCTAATATTCATGTACATATTCAGTAGGTGTTTCCTTCCTGTCCGTCTTATTATTAGGGTGAGAAACTTGCACCTTCCACCCACCAAATGTCCACGTATCTCACCATCAGCAGGTGGATTTAATGTACTGGCTCTGATTAATAGACTAATAACTTAAAAAAATATATATCAACTCAGGAAAGGATAATAATTACAGAGTAAATTAAAACTCAAAGGCAGATTCTGGGCATCGACCATCTACTGTGGCTCAAAACATAACTTCCCTGCTATGACGACAGTTTTATTGTCTTACTAGGATTACACGTTTTATTTGCAGCAGCTACTCTTTAGATTTATTTGGATTCCAGGAAGAGAAAACCTAGGACACAACATCGGGCTTTACAGACTCTCCATGCATTTAAAACAAATTAAAGGCAAGAAAAATGAAAAAAAAAAAAAAAATGTACACGTGAACACAACCGAAAAAAAAGCGCCAACCTTGGCAAAAGTGGAACCCCGTCCCTCTGACTCAATGGTGATGGTTTTGGTTCTGCGTTGGAGGATCTGATCGATATCTTCCTCACAGAACTTGGCACCCTCGTCTTCCTCGTCCATGAGCGCACCGTATGCGCCGCGCCTCAACAGGTCCTCGATCTCCTTCTTCGAAAGCTGCTGTTGGATCGTCTTGAGATAAGAAAGAAAAACGGAGTCAGAAAATGTGCGTACAAGCCTGAACGTGATATAATAGAGATAAAAGTGGAGCAAAGAAAAAAAAATCCTGAACTTTTGAAAGTTAAACTAAAGGGGTGTTCACACGGCAACTTTTACTCCGGTGTAGCACCGGGGCTGCCCTGGTAGAGCGTTCACACGGTACAAAGTTACACCGGTGTAGCCCCTGAAAGCTGCTTAAACCGGTGCAAATCTAACCCTGCTCGGGAGGTGGTTTAAGAAATTTACTCCGGAGTAAATGCTAGTTTGCGGGGCAGCACCGATATAAAATGGGACGTCTGAACGCTACAGGGGTAGACTCGCTACGCGTGAGGAGAGTTGATTACATACGGGCATTGCATAATTTGCATCCTGGTATTTTGCGCTTCCAAAATGGCGAATATCAACAACAACAGAACTGCGTGTCTTCCAGTGTTGCCAGATTGTCAGTTTTAAGTGCATTTTGGTGGATTTGAACATATTTTGGGCTGGAAAAAGTCAGCAATATCTGGCAACACTGGTGTCTTCATCCACGTTGTTTTCCCGGCGCTTGATGATGCCATGACAACCGGGAAAAGGAAGTACATTTTCACGCATGCGCATATTTCATTTCCGCATTATTACTATCGGAAATGATAGTAATAATGATAGGAAATGATAATAATAAAAGGAAATGATATCAAAACTTTATTACTATCAAAGGAAATTATAAAGTTTTTGCTACTATTGCACGGTCGCAGAAACTGCCGTGTGACCGCAAGTGGGGCTGCACCGGTGCTAACACGCTTCTCTCTAGTAAGCAGGGTTGTGACGTGTGAACGCTCCACAAAATTTACACCGGTGTAAGATATATCGCAACAAAATACATCGGTGCAGCATCGATGCAAATATGTGCCGTGTGAACAGGGCTTAAGATTGGGGGTCGGGGGCAACGTCCCCTGAAAAAATTTTATCATCATAACACGCAAAACCCTGCATTCTAGTGCATTTTAGTACTTATTTTCAGATAACTTTTAAGCCTTTTTCTTTCATGTACATTAATGATTGTGTTAAAAATATCACATTTAATTCCCTACATAGTCCGATAAAAAGTCACCATTTGCATCTTTCTCCTCCAGCCACGACCGATTTGAACTTGTTCTTTACCTTTCCTTCTATGATACGGATATCTGCCGACCTGTCAACTTGTTTGTACATTATTATTACTGAATCAGTAAACACATTTCAATAGAGAAGGCTCTTCAATCGTCTCGCTCAATAGAAACGTACACAAAAGAAAAGACCGCGTTTTCTAACGCACGATATTGCGATAAAATTTCGCTCACATGACATGAGGTATGTATATAAGCATATAAAGTCTCGTACACACCAGCAAGCATTGCGAGACTACAAAAATGGCGGCGCCCTGTCGCCGAACGTAAACAAGCCGCGTGATTGCAAAATCGAATTTCTATGAAACGAAACGCGAAAAATCCGAAAAATGCATTCTCTCCATTCAGAAAACCAGAGATTTTCAAGAGTTTTGTCAAATATCCGGATTTCTGGGTAAACCCGGAAGACTTTCGTCTATAACATAAGAACTGAAGAGGTTGACTGCTTACCCCTCCTCCGCCAAGGGAGTTGTCCCGCCCACTCATACTCTGCAGCACAGCTTTGTCCAATCCCAGTTTGAGACTGGCCCTGTCAAACATCTCCCGCTCGTAGGAGTTGCGTGTAATGAGCCGGTACACCTTCACCGCCTTGTTCTGGCCGATTCTATGGCACCGAGCCTGGGCCTAATTTTAAAAAACAAAACAATAATAAATAAATAAATATAAAATGCACAAAACAGACATGCAAGTGTAATAAAATAGTGAAGGGAATAAATGAACCACTGTGGTGGAATAGCAACACTATACCACTTGTAGACTTTAAGAAACAAATCCTCAATTTAGGTCACTATGCTGGTTCAGGTTTCAAATAAAATCCTGTTTAATAATACTTTAAAAGTTAATTTTTACATCTCTCTGTGGATAATAGTTACCTCGAGTGGTTAGGTTAACTAGCTGGCACTAATGACTACCTTGTTACTAAGTTTACTAAATTAACTCTGTCTGCATGTGTGCGTGCATCTCTCTCTCTCTCTCGGTGTATATGTACCTGCAGGTCATTTTGAGGGTTCCAGTCGGAGTCAAAGATGATGCAGGTATCAGCAGCAGTGAGGTTAATGCCCAGGCCTCCTGCTCTCGTGCATAACAGGAAGACGAAGCGGTCCGAGTCAGGCTTACTGAAACGGTCTATTGCAGCCTGGCGAAGGTTTCCGCGCACACGCCCGTCTATCCGCTCATAGAGGTATCTAAAACACACACACACACAAAATTAGATTTAAAAACATGTTCAAAGGAGAATCTCCGTCCAAGCACTTACCTCAAACGTTACATGAAAATTAAACAGGAGTTTTTGATTTTCACCTGCCATGTTTGCTCTATACAAATTAGCCTGCAGTGTTTTAAAAACTGTGGATCAAATTACCAACTGAGAAACTAATGCGTGTTATTTATTTACATACAAGGAAGGAAAATTGCGTAAAAAAAAATTAATTCAAGCTCAAGATGTCAAAGTCCAAGACAAGTGTCAAGCATGAATAAGCACATCATGAAAACTGGGTCTTAAAGCCAATTTTTTTTTTTTTTGTCGTCCCACCGTCCAGGAAACTACACGATATGGCCAAAGGTTCGTGGACACCTGACCATCATCCCTCAAAGTTGGAAACACACAATAGTATAGGACGTCTGTGTACGCTATTGCCCCAAGAGACCCAAACCTGTTCCAGCATGACAATGCCGCTGTGCACAAAGCAAGCTCCAGGAAGACATGATGTGATGAAGGTTAGAGTCGAAGAGTCTCAACCCCACTGGGATGAATACATCGATACCCGACCTCTGCAATGCTCTTGTTACTGTATGATCACGAATCCCCACAGTCACGCTCTAAGATCTAGTGGAAAGCCCTCCCAGAAAAGTAGAGCTTATTAGAACAGTAAAAGGGGCTACTATTTGGACTGGGATGTTCAGCAAGCACAGTGTTATGCCCAGGTGTCTAAATAACTCGTGGCGTGATCAGGTAAGCTGTTATACTGCTGATGGAGCTCTTTTAGTTATTAAGTCTGTTGGACTGGTGGCTTGAATTGAATTAATCAGTAACACAGAAACAAGCAAGGTTATAAAATGATGTTGACCTGGACTTGATGTGTTCTGTCAGAGGAAAAGTCCAGGAATAAAAAGCTCAGACAAGATGTAAAAATAATAAGACTGATTTGAATAGGGTGGTTCATAAAACAAACAGGATTTCATTTCACGACTAAAACTTGAGCAACAATTTTGAGAGCTAAATAATTGGGGAAAGAAAATTAACAGGACATGATCTCTTATTTTAATCATGCTTGAATCTAGACAAAATTATGTCCTTGGAGAAGCACAAGCAAAGAAGAAAACAAAACAAAAACCTCCGTTCTCTTATTCGGCCGTTTCATCGCCCCCAGCTTTCTCTCTTCCTCCCTCTGACCTACTTCAGGCTGTTCAGTGCTCCAGGCATTTTCCATGACTGATGTGAGCTCTCTTGGGTGTCTGTACCCTCCAAATGAACCACAGCTACACCTGCCAATCGAGACTCTAGGCACAGGCGCGCACGCACACACACCCCATCTCTTCCACAAAACAAGTCTTCTCTCAATATAACCTAGATTTCAGGTGCCTGCACTTCTAAGCAAATCCACCAGGAGGAGCTTTACACTTTTCTCATCACGGAGATGTGTAAATAACCGATCTACACACCGTCTCTGAATGAGGTAGTCTTCGAGGATGTCGAGGCAGCGCACCATCTGAGAGAAGATGAGCACTTTGTGGCCGCCGGCCTTCATTTTAGGAAGCAGCTTGTCGATGAGGACGAGTTTGCCGGCGGACTGCACCATGGCCTGCAGGTGGAAGTCCAGGGCCGAGGGGCTGCATACCTCGCGAAAATCCTCCAGGATCTTCTCCTCCGCGCCTAGCAGGGAAGACAGTCACACAGTCGTTTTAAATGACGTGTAGACGCACGGTGCGTGTTCACAGGTTAATGGCTTTCAAAAAATTTGGAAAAAATACAATGTAAAATCACAAGCAGAATCAACAAACACTCATATACTAGTGTGGACAGTTGCTTATCAAAACAGTTACACCAAAGAAACTGCTACACCTTTTCGGCTAACGTGAACTGGATAGTCAATTAACAGTACGTCTAGTCAGTGTGTGTGTTAGTTAATAAACATACTGATGGACAAATGTATGTAATAAACCCCACCACACACTGTGTCTTGGGAGATTTCAAAAACAGTCTTTGTATTATGCTGGAATTAAAGGTGGGGTATGAGATTTTGGAATAACGGTTCCCGCAAGCCATATTTTGAAAAGAAACAAGCCCGCCCTTACCATGCTCCCACCCCCCGCGTCTCGTTAAGTTAGAGTGTAGAGAGCTTGGAAAAATAGCTCAAACTTTCTCATTTAAACTGTGTTTTCAGCCCCAATTTTCACTCCACACACACAATTTTCTCAAAAGTAGTAGCCACACTTGTCCTCATTCACACAATGTGTCTACCTACACGATAGGATTTACAGTTTTTGAATGAGAAGCCTGAAAGTGAGGAGAGGGCAGGCGCGCTGCCCCATAGACTCCCATTATAAGCTTGCCAGAAAAGTCACTCATTTTTAACTCGCTCTAGTGACCTCGTTTTTTACACTACAGACAAAAAAATTACATCAGTGTGTTCAGGAGAGCCTTGTGGCGCTCACTGTGAAAGAATTTTGTGAATATCTCCTTCCGTTTTCGTGTAAATCCCCGTTGTTCGGAGGAACCTTTTTCTATGCATTTCTGTCTCTCCCTGCTGTCTCTCTCTCTCTCTCTCTCTCTCTCACACACACACACACACACACACACACACACACACACACACACACAGAAGGGCCGGGCTGCTCGCGGGCTTCAGTCTGATTGACGTGTCAGTATCCAATCATTTTGAGGTGGTACCTCGATATGATTGGATGGCGTTTTTCCTTTATTTTACACTGTAGACTGGATTAAAATATTTCGTTTTTGGGTCAAACCTTCTATTGTACTGCTTGCAACATGGGTGTGAGGAGCTTTTCGAGCAATATGGTAAAAAATACTCCTGAAAAAAATCTCATACCCCACCTTTAAACTTTCCACCTGACCTCCTCTAAGGAGAAAGAAATAATGGAAAGCAAACAAGAAAGAAAGACAAGAAAAAGAAAACGCAAGAATGAAATCAAGAAAAGCAGTCATAAAAGAAGGAAACCCAGGCAACGACGACGACGAAACCGAAAGCAAGAAAGAAATCAAGCGAGAAAAAAAGTGTAATAATTTACATACAGTAAAGACGAAACCTTTGTGGGTTAGTGTGCGATTTTAATAACTTTGAAGTACACCAACGTTCAGAAACGTTATTTCCTGTAGAATGGATGATTTTGATTATACAGTTTGAGGTTTTTGATCAGAGGCATTATCAGTACTTAACATTACCGAGTCAAAACAAAAAAAGTATGTGGACACCTGGCCATCACACTCGTCTGTGACTGTTGAACATGGACTCTCGTGGAAGGCTTTCCACTAGATTTGCGTGTCGTGTGTTCAATTCAGCCACGAGAGCATTTAGAGAGGTCAGATATTGATATTGGGTGAGGAGGCCTGGGGCGCAGTCAGGGTTCCAGTTCATCCCAAAGGGGTTGAGGTCAGGGCTCTGTGCAGGAGACTTGAGTGACGGGAGAATGTAATGATCCGGTTTGCAAAGACCAAGACATTTTATCCATCTGTGGGCTTCCATATATGAAGAAGAACCACATATGGGTGTGATGGACAAGTTTCCACAAACTTTTGGCCATATAGTGCATGTACGAGCTGGCAGGATAATTATCGGCATCGTTACTACGACTTACCTTTGATGAGGTAGGGGTGGTTGCAGCATTTCCTCAGCTCCATCATGGTGTTGACCAGATTGGGGACGTTGGCTTGGCCGGCTCCTTTGGCCAGGAAGGAGAAATTCTTCTCTAAAATGGCACGGTAGTATTTCTTCTGGATGTTGGTGAGCTCCACCTCAATAATGGTCTCTTCCTTTGGAGCCAGCTTCTTCTCAACGTCCTCCTTCAAGCGGCGAAGCATCATAGGCTTCAGTATGGCCTGCAGCTTCTGGACCTACACACACAAAATGATAACCTGTAGCATCGAACTGAACTAATTATTCCAATACTTAAGCACACACTCCCACCACACACCTGTTCCTCAGTCTTGAGGTCTCCAAACTCCTGCATGAAGGTACTCTCAGAGGGGAACCGTGTGGGCTCTAAGAAATGCAGCAGACTGAACAGCTCCTCCACTGTGTTCTGCAGCGGTGTGCCAGTCAACAACACTTTATGCTCCTAAAAGGTCAAAATGCAGCACATCAGCAATGGAAAAAGGAAAAAAATAAAAGCTCAAAATGTCAAAACCGTGTCTGCGTTTTCATTTCCGTACCAGGCGCATAAGTTTGAAGCCCTCCAGCAACTTGCAGTTCTTGTTTTTCAGGCGATGAGCTTCGTCGATGATCACGCAGCGCCAGTCGATGGCGTTGAGCTCCGGACAGCCTCCTAAAATCATCTCGAACGTGGTGATAACCGCCTGAAACCGGTATGTGCCCCTCACCACACGACCCTGACGGAGAGAGAGGAAAACACAAAGACAGAGAGAGATAAGAGACCTAAGTGACATAAGGAGAAGGAGACAGAGAGAGATAGGCAGCGAGAGACATAACAGACAAAAAGAGAAAGGTTTACAGAAGGAGAGAAAAAGAGACAGCATGAAAGAGACACAGAGAGAAATAAAGAAACCGTGATGTAAAGAGAGAGAGTCAGACAGACATGGACAGGAATAAACGTGCATTGACCGTCTAATTAATGCGAATAAACCGGACTTCGGCCATCTCTCTATCGGACCCGAGGACAGATATAATATACTCTAAATAACACGTAAAGACTGACCACTTGCTCAGGATTTATACACAACCTTAAAATCAAACGCAAACTAGTGGAAATGTGGTGCAAGGCCATGGTGAAGGAGCAACAGAAACGCTACTCTGCTGTACGCGTGTTACACCGGAAAGGACAAAGAATTTCTACATTTTCATCTGAGTGGCCTGAAATTTCACTGTTGCGCCTACTGGAAATGTTCTATGGAGGAAAAACAGCTTTGTGTAGTGATGCTTTTGCCATTTCTTCTACCTATGCATGAAAACGAAACTGCACAAAGGCACGTGAAATCAGGAAAATTAAATGCCATTGATTCTTTAAGACGTGTGTCCATTTAGCCTCCGACTGACCAGGTGAGATTGTGCGTATAAACCTCAAGCTACAACGAGCTGACTAAACCCCTCTGTGCATCACTTAAATGAAAAGAAGTCATAGTTCTCACTCTCTAACACACACACACACACACACACACACACACACACACACAGAGAATGCACATTAACACAGCCAACATTCCTGAGCGTACAATCTTCCTGTCAGTGTCACTGCTTTATGACTCACGCATGCACATTTGTACGATGAGCAAGTGTGAAAGTGTGTGTGTGTGTGAGAGAGAGAGAGGGAGATGTGCACGCGCGTGCCAACCTGAGCATCTCGGAAGTACATCTCGTATTGCTGCAACATCTGGCGGCTGAGTGCACTGCCGTGATAGACGATGACGTTGAGGTGGGTCCATGTGCGGAACTCGCGCTCCCAGTTAGCGATCGTGGAGAGAGGTGCGATGATCAGGAACGGCCCTTTGATCCCTGTCGAGTGGATCTCGTCCAGGAACGTGATCGACTGGATGGTTTTCCCCAAACCCATCTCGTCAGCCAAGATACAGTTACGTCTGAGACAGAGAGGAAGCATAAATAATTTAAATCAACATACAGATTCTTTCGAGGTTTCAGATGACAAAGGTGCCCGTCATGTACTCTTTATAAATACTTTTTTATATTGAAAAGTAAGTAAGGGAAAACAAAATAAGGTCCAAAATTAAACAAACAAACAAAAAAAAGGTCTTAAATTAAATAAAATAATCATCCGTCACAAAAAGATGTTCGAGTCGGTCCCTTTTTTTTTTTTTTAATTTCACTTCATTTGGAGGCGATTTATTTATTATTTAATTATGTTATATTTTCTTAAAATCAGCCTGAACATTATGCACGAAAAGAACAAGTAAGGAATAAAACACTGCAGGACGTTCACTTACAGGAAAATAAAATCAATGATGAGTCCTCCAATGAGTCAGTGTTACCACCCAGAAGTTGATTATTTTCCTATTACAGCATGTCCTTAAATGTTTCGGTGCAGTAATTTACTAATGATGGCTGACAATTTTGTTGAACATCCACAAAAACCAAGTTACCTGCTTACTCTAACAGCTCGGGACAGTCGTGACGTCTCTTTCTCTCCCTCGTTCTGTTCACAAAGGCCACCAAGCTCTTTGACATTAAGGTGGAGAAATCCTGTGTTTGTTTTCCGAAAAAGCGAAACAAATTCGGTGCAGGAACATAAACACCCTCTGCGGTTTTGCTAAAATGAACAATGGGTGTGAAATCACACTGTGTTCTTGTTCGTCTCTGCTTCATGCCTGTATGAAATAAGACTGGGTGTGTGCATGTCTGTGCTGTTGTGTGCATGTCTGTGCTGTTGTGTGTGTGGCGCTGGCATGTGGGCTCAGACATGCCGTCAGCTGCACACTCCACTGGATCCTCTTCCGCACTACTTAACAATCTGGCACCCAGCTCCATGTCTATCCCTCTCTCTCTCCGTGTGTGTGTGTCTCTACCTCTGCTTGCCCTGACATGTGCGCGCACACACCATCTTGCTACTAGATTGTTTAATAACTAGAACACCTCAGCAAAATCTGCAGTGAAATAAAACTATAAAACATCTCACGCTTATTATGAGAAAAAAAAAAAACCCTACTTTTATCCACTTCCTGCTTTCCTGCAGAGCTTCAGGTAGAAAACAATAATTTAACAGCTTTGAATGTAAGCCAAGGAAAGAAAATAATGGGTATAACAGAAAAACATTGTGTGTGAGAGAGAGAGAGAGAAACCTGTAGATGTGGTCTGAGAATATTATAGTTATTCAGACCATGACTCTACTTTCAAAACCCTGGAAAATTGGCAGGAACCTTTACCCGTTTATCCGAAGATACACTCACGATCTCCTTGCTCATTTTAATTCCTTTATTTTACAAATTAATACTACGCATAGCAATTGAACTATGAAGATAAATTTGGCATGCTACAATTCTGGAATACTGCACAGAGACAATTTCAAACACTTAAAATTAGTGCCAGTGTAGTCCCTTTTTTTTTTTTTAAACTATCCTGACACTAGCATTTGCACTTGCGTAGGAAGAGAGGAGGTTATTATTATAACAGGGGACTAAATCTGGAACGGGGAGTTCAAAAAGCACATGGGTGGGTGGGATAGTGAACAAACTTTTGGCCACAAAGTGGACAATAAAAATGTTCAATTAGTACAATAACTCTTCGGTTATAAAGCTGTAGTAAGAAAAAAAAAAAAAAAAAAAAAATTCATAATGCCCACCATTTGGGATTGTGGTTTGGGAACCCCTGCCATACAGACTCAAGTACGTAACTATAAAATATCTACCGTTAGACACCTGATACATTAAGACTAAGGAAACAAACAGGACCGGAGATAAGAAATAGGATTAAAACCAAATCATATTGATGTCCCATCACAAGTTCTACATGAATTAGCAATTATAAAGATTTGAAGGAAGCAGCTTTTACACATTTATCACATCCGGGACGGGTTTTGAGATGGTTCAGGTTTCTTCAGAATAAATACTATTGCTTTTAGCAAATTTTTTTTAAATTGGGTACAAAATTTTAAAATCCCCAAGCAGTTTGGAGGAAGAAGACAATGAAGAAAATCCAAGATATCTCCCAAAAAAAAATAAAAGGGCATCTCAGAAGTAGGGATGTTAACCGATGACCGTTTGACCGGTGGTTGACCGAATCAACGTCAACCGGTTAATTTTTTTTTGGTTGTCGGTTAAAAAAAAAAAAATCAATCGTTTTGAAGCTGCCGATTTTGGAGCGGAGGACTTGGAATTCTGTGTTGAAACGCTTGGGGCGTGCCATGCGGTGTAAGGACGACAGCTGACGAATCAGAAACACCCATTCAGTCATGTCCCGCCCTCCTGCCCCAGTTAAAGACAGCTGACAAATCAGAAACACCCATTCAGTCATGTCCTGCCCTCCCGCCCCAGTTAAAGACAGCTGACAAATCAGAAACACCCATTCAGTCATGTCCTGCCCTCCTGCCCCAGTTGAACACAGCTGCCACTCGGCGAAAGAAAAAAGTGTAGACGCAGGCTTTTTAGCTTACAAATTACTATTGTTTTTTTTTTTTTTAATTATTATTAGAAGGCACATGGAGTTTAGTCCTGCCTTGGCCAGTGCATTCTGAAAGTATGTTTCGGTCTGTAGCCAACAATGCATGTTATTGCAGATCATATCTCTCCACGCAAACTAAAGGCGCAGATGCTGACTTTTTCACGGCTGAATCGTGCAGATCCGATTGCTTTCCTTTAAGCATATAGAATTTACTCTGATGAAATTATTCAGACACTCCAACGCCCCCCCCCAAAAAAAAAATCGGACCTTTGCACGATTCAGCCGTGAAAAAGGTGGCATCCGCTAAAAGGCGCGCCGTTTGCATCCCTGTTTAAACTCATAGGTTAACCGACTTTAACCGGCTAACAGGCTCAGTGGTTTAGTTTTCGCCATCCCTACTCAGAAGATAACTTATCACGATACTGATAACCTATCGTCATATCGCCCAGCCCTTTAGCACACGACCATGCTGGATATGATCCACAAACGCACGTCACTCCACAATTTCTAAAACATTTCATCTGCCACCTCGTGCAAATCAATCGACAAGTGTGTGTTGGCCTCTGACAATCCTGATAACTTTCCAGTGACTCGAATGTTGATTCTGGAATCACTGCAGAATCAACCAATCAGCTTACACTTGATGTAAGATGTATTGCCAGGACCTTGCAAGTTTTTGTTTTTTTGTGCGCGTCTCTAATCAGGCTGTGTTTAAATTTTATGCCAAGCACGCAACGAAAAACCTGTATAACAAGCCTGCTCTTAACCTGTAAAAATTGTGAGCATGTTTTAAATAAACCGTCTTGTCAGAAAGATTTGAATGAATGAATGAATGAATGAATTTATTTATTTCGAACATGTATAAAAATGTATGTAACTATTTATACATACAAAAGAAAGAAAATGAAAAAAGTGACAAAAAAAGAATAAATAAAATAATATAAAGAGCTATTACATTACAATACACCGCACATTGTTCGAAAAAGGAGTGGGAAGAAGTACAATACTTTTTTTAATTTCCCACCCCTTTTTAACTACCCCGAAATCCAAACTACATTAATACACTTATAAAAATATATACCACATATACACTTCATGATTATCCATATAAATATATAATTACAAAAATAAATATATACTACATACCATATCCATATACATATATATACATATACACATAACTATCTATATAAATATATAATTACAAAAAAAAAAAATATCTACTACATACTTATCCCTGTAAATATGAAGATATCTATCCCCATAAATAAATATATACCATATACTAAGCTAGTTCTAATATAACAATCAACCCTATTCTATTTATCCCTCATCATCCTCCATTAACATATTTCCTCTGCAATATACTTGTTTAAAAATATTTTTTTGTACCTTTTTTTAAACAGAATTATATTTGCACTTTGTTTTATTTCTGTCTCCAGTCTGTTCCATAAAGTCACCCCACAGCTCGATACGCACATGCTTTTCATATTTGTTCGAACCTTTGGTTTTTTAAAATTTAGGTCTCCCCTTAGATTATATCCCCCCTCTCTCTCACTAAACATTCCTTGTATATTTTTTGGCAATAGATTATTTCTTGCTTTGTACATTATTTGTGCTGTTCTGAATTTGACCAGATCCATAAATTTCAACATGTGTGATTTTATGAATAGTGGGTTTGTGTGATCTCTGTATCCTGTTTTGTTTATTGTCCTTATTGCTCTTTTCTGTATTGTACATATCGGCTGCAGAGTGGTTTTGTAGGTGTTTCCCCAGACTTCGACACAATAAGTCAGATATGGCAAAAATAATGAGTAATATATAGTATGCAAAGATTTACAATCAAGAATATATTTTGTTTTCCACAGAATTGCCGAGCACTTTGCCAGTTTTGCTCGTACGTATCCTACATGAGGTTTCCAGCAGACTTTAGGATCCAAAATCACACCAAGAAATTTAATTTCCTCTACCATTTCTATCTTAGTATTGTCTATTATCAATTCTACATTACAATCTATTTTATGTCTCCCAAACAACATAATCTTTGTTTTGCTTAGATTTAATGATAATTTATTTTTGTCAAACCATAGTTTTAGTTTATTTATTTCAGTTGTGATTATCTCTAAAGTCTGCTGCAAATTCTCACCGGAACAAAAAATATTGGTGTCATCTGCAAACAAAACAAATTTCAATTCTTGCGAAATTGTACATATGTCATTGATGTATATTATGAATAATTTCGGACCTAATATTGACCCCTGTGGTACCCCGCATGTAATGTTCATGAAATCAGATTTATGGTCACCTATCTGCACAAACTGTTGCCTGTTTCTTAGATAGCTCGACAGCCAGCTCCACCCAACTCCCCTAACACCACACTTTTCTAGTTTACTTAATAATATACTATGATCAATAGTATCGAATGCTTTTTTTAGGTCCACAAATACTCCAATTGCTATTTTTTTATTGTCTATACATTTTGTGATTTCCTCTATTAGTTCCATTAGTGCCATCGATGTTGATCTGTCCGTTCTGAATCCATATTGACTGTCTGTAAGGAGGTTGTGTTTTTCAATGAATTTGTCCAGTCTATCTGAAAAAAGTTTTTCGAGTATTTTGGAGAATTGGGGGAGTAAAGAAACAGGCCTGTAGTTTGTGAAATGGTGTCTATCTCCGGTTTTAAACAATGGTATCACTTTTGCAATTTTCATTTTGTCTGGAAATGTACCTGATTGAAAAGATAAATTGCAGATGTGGGTGAGTGGTTTCACAATTCCCTCAATAACTGTCTTTACTGTTGACATGTCTATATCATTCCAGTCTGCAGAAGTTTTGTTTTTACATTTTCTTACAATTTGGATAATTTCTTCCTCATCAGTTGCAGTTAGAAAAATTGTACTTGGATTTCTGTCCCCCATATCTTCTATGTCCCCACATTGTGTTGTTTCGGGTTCCTTTATTTTTGCCGCTAAATCTGGTCCCACATTTACAAAGAATTGATTAAAACCATTCACCACATCCTCCATATTATTTATGGTCTTATCATTTACAGTGTAGTACTCTGGGTAATTTGTAGTTTTGGATCCATTTCTCACAATACCATTCAATACAGTCCATATACCTTTAATATTGTTTTTATTTTTCTCCACTAATTTATTATAATAGTCTTTCTTACATATCCTCATAATATTAGTTAATTTATTTTTATATTTTTTATATTTTTCCTCTGCCTCTATAGTTCGATGCTTTAAGAATTGTCTGTATAATATATTTTTCTTTTTGCAGGCATTTTGTAGCCCCTTGGTGACCCACGGACTATTTGTATATTTATGTATATTACTGTATTTCTTTATAGGACAATTTTTATTATATAGTTCATTGAATATTATTAAAAATTCCTCATATGCTTTATCAACATCTTTTTCTTTATAAACTACATTCCAGTCCTGTATTATTAAGTCATTT
This sequence comes from Neoarius graeffei, assembly GCF_027579695.1. Taxonomy (NCBI): domain Eukaryota; kingdom Metazoa; phylum Chordata; class Actinopteri; order Siluriformes; family Ariidae; genus Neoarius; species Neoarius graeffei. The sequence goes on along the minus strand of NC_083595.1, from coordinate 46,890,795 downwards.
TTTAGTGCAATCATGGTTTCTTCAGTTTTCATTCTTATATATTTATAATTTTTATTATCCTTTTTCTTGCTATAATTACAGTAATATACATTAAAAATAGGTAGATGGTCACTGATGTCTGTTAATAGTAGACCGCTCTCTATATTATTTTCCAGGATATTAGTAAATATATTATCTATTAAAGTGGTGCTGTGAGAAGTGATCCTGCTTGGTCTGGTAATAGTTGGGTACAGTCCCATACTTAACATTGAATTAATGAACTCTTCTGTCATTTTATGTTTCTTATGATTTAAGAGGTCGATGTTAAAATCACCACAGATGTACATGACCTTCTGAGTTGATTTTATAAACATACTTTCCATCCAATCTATAAAAACTTCTATGCTTGATCCAGGAGATCTGTATATACAGCTCACCATTATATTTTTCATTTTTTCACAGCATATTTCTATTGTAATACACTCCATCCAATCATCAACAGCTACCGTCATTTTATTATTAATTTTATATTCCAAACTATTATCAACATATATTGCCACTCCCCCTCCTCTTTTGTTCTTTCTATTGATATAATTTAATTCATACCCGTTCAGCTCAAAATCTACTCCCATCTCATCGTTGATCCAAGTTTCTGATATGGCTATTATATTGAATGGAGTATTGAACTGACTGAGATATTCCTTCATTTTATGGAAATTGGCATACAGACTTCTGATATTGAAATGAATAATTGATATCTTATTTCCGTCTCTGATCTTTGCATTGTATTGATATTCAGTGTAATACCGGCAGCTGATATTGATGTTGCTGAAAAGATTATTTTCCGGATCAATATTATTTTCCATATCTTGTATTTTGTGCTCAGTATAATGGAAAGTGTCCAGTTCTTGTGTCCAGTGTCCAGCGTCCAGTCCTTGTGTCATGATTGTAAATTGCTTTATTTGGCTCCCTCAGAATTTGTCCAGTTCCCCAATATCTCGGATGACCAAGATCTTGGCCTCTTCTGGAGATCCCCTCAACTTGATGAAAATCTTGCAGTTTTGTGTCCAAGTGTTTTGGATTTTCCCCTGTTTCCTTAGTAGTCTCGCCTTTTTTGCAATATCTGCATTTTTTTTTGTTAAGTGCTCATTTAAAAACACATCTGAGCCTTTCAGTTTCTTCCCTTGTTTTAACAATTGCATCTTATGCTTTCTGTTGGCAAATCTCATTATTACAGCTGGTTTGCCTGTGTTGCTTCTCCGTGGGAGAGGGTGACATGCTTCGATGTTATTGCTTTTTACCTCAATCCCCTTGGAGTGCAGGAATGCTAACACCTGTTTCTCCACAGAGTTAGCATCCTCCTCGTTCAGTTCCTCTCCGTCTCTTCTCGCCACTGCTCCAGCATATGAGCGGGGTTGAATTTGCAGTCCGGTCACAATGATGTCATTCATCCGGGTGTACTGCTCCAGCTCCTCCACTCGGTTCTCGAGAATGGCGATCCTCTTTGCCTTCTCTGAATTCTGCAGCCTCAGAGCTTTGACCTCTTCTACCAGGTCCAGGATGGTCTTCTGCTGCACCCTGACAGCAGAGATTTCTTCCCCCAGAAAGTCGAGGGATTTTTTAATATCCTCAATCTCCTCGACCGTAGGAGCTTTCTTCGGGGGCATTGCGTTTGTTATTACGCGGCCCGTTCCTGCGCAACCTCTCGGCCCGCTCTCGCGCAGCCTCGCTCCCGCGCAACCTCTCGGCCCGCTCTCGCGCAACCTCTCGGCCCGCTCTCGCGCAACCTCTCGGCCCGCTCTCGCTCAACCTCTCGGCCCGCTCTCGCGCAACCTCTCGGCCCGCTCTCGCGCAACCTCTCGGCCCGCTCTCGCGCAACCTCTCGGCCCGCTCTCGCGCAACCTCTCGGCCCGCTCTCGCTCAGCTTCGCTCCCGCGCAACCTCTCGGCCCGCTCTCGCTCAACCTCTCGGCCCGCTCTCGCTCAACCTCTCGGCCCGCTCTCGCGCAACCTCTCGGCCCGCTCTCGCGCAGCTTTGCTCCCGCGCAACCTCAGAAAGATCATGATTCACCTGCAGAAATGTGTGTGTGTTTTTCTTTTTGGTACGTTTCTGTTAATGTATCTTCCAAGCAGTAGGACAGTGAGACAGTCTCAGATTTCTGCGTCATGATCCAGTCATATCCTGTACACAGTCCCACCCTTTATTAGGAGAAAACATCACTGACCTGTTGTACCAGTTGAAGAGCAGCCAGTTGACGCCCTCCAGCTGGTATTCCCTGAGACTGTTCCCGTTCCGGTACTCCCTCGACTGCTCCAGCTTCTTCCAGTGACTCGCTGGGGGGCGCTCCTGAAGACACAGTAGAGGAGGAGGAGGAGAGAGTGTTGTTACAGCTGCACCAGCTGTGAGAAATGTTACGTATGCACAAAGTCGTGCTGTTTATATATTAGAATACTTGACCTCAATAAGGCAACTGATCAATAATAAACTGAGGGAGAAACAGGAAGTGCGACAGAAAGAGACAGTCTCACCATTCTTCTGGAGTCTGGTCTTGCTGCCTGCAGCTGCTCAAACTCCACAATCTTACTCTGATCCACGTCTTCCTTTAGCTCCCATGTGCTGTCTTCATACGGCAGTGAACACCACTTCACCAGGTAATACACCACTGGCTACAACACACACACACACACACCCTCTCTTATTATATCAGGACTAACATCACCAGCAATTCAGAAATGCTTTTTATCGTCGAATGTAGGCCTGGGTGATAAAACGACAGCAATATACAGGTATACGGCTCTCTAAACAAACACTTCAACAAAAATGTTCGATACAAACGTTTGATTAATGTTTCACTTAAAATTCATTAAATGCAAACTGCCAGAAAAACACATAACGAAGACACAAAGTTCGGTTGTGTGAACAAACCCCGCTCGTGGTCCTCTCTGGCTCATAAACAGCCCATCATATGCCTTGATAATGCAGCGTGCTACAAGTGGCACGCAAATAGCTAATCATTTAATAGGTGTATTGCTCGATTACACCATTGACATGTAACAACAACAACGGTATCAGGAAAGTGAACAAAAATGCAAATTAAAAACTGTTTAAATCAGGGGAACCAGGCAGACAAATCCAAATCAAAAACTTGATCAAAAAGCAGGCATAAACTCAGGCAACCGGTACACAATAATACTCGGGCAAAAATCCAAACTCAAATCCAGGAACTAAAAGTTGAAAAACCAGAACAGCAAACAACGGCTTGGTAAGGTTAAACACACGGACACTTCAACAAACGCCTCGCAGTTAGTGAGCGGAAATAAGAGTCTTTTAAATAGTGTGACTGTGGTTGTGGTGTGCACAATCAGAAGTCAGGTCAAGGTGAACGCAAGCGAGACCGTGATATATATATACACACACACACACACACACACACAGAGTGTACGCTTGGGTATTGTAGTCCAAGGCAGCCATGTTTGTAGGCACGGAGTCCAGACGGTGAGGAACTTGTCAAAATTAATTCAAAATAAAGGGGTTAAATTAAATCTTTCTTCCTGGTAATTATTAAAAGTAGGTCATTTAAAAAATTCTCAATAATTATCGATAGACTGAAATGAATCATTTTATTTTGATACATTTTTCAGCGATATTGCCGAGTCCTCATCGAAGGCTAATAAAACGACTGTTATAAATTCAGACCGATTCCTATTTTTATTTTAATACGTTTCTGGTACACAAACCAAAGTTTGACTTTTCTCCAGTTTTATTGGTAGTTTCTTAGCAAACCTTTAAATCATAAAGCTTCTTGGAAGTATCCTGATACTGCCCATATTACGCACTCACAAGACAGTACCATCTACATACCTCTTTAAAAGGCCCACTGCTCCTCTCCTCCTTCTGCCAGAACGTGCACTTGCTCCACGGTGCCAAACATTTCTGAGACTCTTAATCCTGCTCCTTATGTGATCTAATACCTTACTGGCAGCAAGTGTTTTCCAAATCTCACACGAAATGAACACTGGGCCTCATTTAATCAATCTGTTGGTAAAGACGCGAGTAAATGTTTGCGTAAGCCAAACCAAACCGAAAATTTCCACTGGATCTCAGGGACGCTTGTGGAAACTGGTAATCTCCAACACATGCCCATTACCAGTAAAATTACCAGGTGCGTACATGGCACAGCTGATTCGGAGACGCCCACAAAACAACATAAGCAAAAGCTCACTCGTTAAATTATAACAGCACCTGAGAATTTAAAACCTGGCGCTAAATTACAGATATGGTGAATTAAAATGTGAAAAGAAGGTTCGGCATGAAAATGAGGGGGTGGGGTGGGGGATATATACACATCTCCGTTGGAGCGAGGTGATCATGGACACCAAGAGCATCACACAGGGCAACTTATTGCTCACATAGTGCTGGTTCTAATAAAGACACAAAAAGGTCCTGCAGCAAACAGAACCATCTCCAGAGATGCCTACCCCAAATTTTGAATTTCAGTATTCTTGAAAACATTTTTCAGTATTTTGGAATGACTTTCAGTAACATTAATTTATGTGCATTTCCATTATAAAGAGGTGTATATACCAATATGTTTAACATTTAAATTATTAAAAAGTACTGTTTTGTGTGAATTGAATAAACAAAACACGAGCAGCCATCTCAACTGAATTTACACTCAACAAATTTCTACAGCATACAATAAATCACGTTTTTATAAATACAATAGTGTTCCTTGTTTGCAGACATTACAGTTGACTACCAATCATTGGTATTGAGTGTAACTCCTCAAAAGTATTATATTATATTGCCTGGCAAAATATTCTACCTGTTTACGGATTCTAATAAAATTAAAAAAAAATTTCTTATTTCATGCCAAAGAGAGTCCGACATTGTTATCTTAATGTCCCAATATATAAATACTTCAGCATAATGCTTCAGAAGAGACATTGAATAAAATGACATTTATAATTGTATTTAAAACAGTGGAATGATCAATTTTTTGCCACAATCCCAACACCACTAATCATAAAATTCTGTTTTTGATCATACTACATGTACATTTGCACTTGCAACACTGAAAAGACTTTGAATTAAAGAAGTACAGCCAGTGTTTGATATTTCAGTGAATAAAAATCAGACATGTAAAAAGAAACCGAATAAGTTTAACTCACATTTCATGGCACTAATTGGCAAGTTCAACTCCAAGCACAGGTCAACCATCACCGCTTCAGCACGTGTCACGTTCCGTGTCTTTTCATCCACAGGTTTCGTAAAAAACTGCTGGATACCCCCAGATTTACTTTCCGCCTGACTCGCCATTTCAGCATACTCCATATGTTTTTTTTTTTTGTAGCTGACATGCCGCGTGCAGTCATCGCGACCACCACGAGTGATGTTAATGTCAGTTCTACACAGTTTGCAGTGCGTATCCATTGCCCTTTTGACTGGGTGTAATGCACGGCCATTCTACCGTATCGAAAATAGCGCGAGCAAATGTGCGGAATCTGCGCATGTCACACACAGCATGTGTGGTTGTCGTAAAAATAAATAGCCTAGCCGTGAATTGCGCATGGATTGAAAAAGTCACTTGGACATTTAAAAACAACTCACTGGAATTTTTTAAGACTTTATAATAATTCCGTACAGAATAACATTGTTTGCCGTAACATCGTATTTACGTAACTTTTCTGTACAAAATATGGCCAATCCGTACTAGTAGGCATCTCTCGCTCGCACACAAAATCAGAGCCACTGCAGCACGTTCTCCTTTTATACACCATTTCATGTCAATGAAATTAATTTAAAGTTTGCTTGTTTTTTGTTTTTTTTTTAAAATATTTTCATATTCCTTTACTTATTGCCATTAATATGAAATGACTGGGTTTGGGTTTCACAAAACCTCCATTATGTAATTAAAACCCGTAAGCAATTGAAGCTGATCAATCAAGGTTTACATTAGCTAGTCTTATTATGCATAAATTTGCATACACAAACAGGATAGAAAAGTTTTCCAGATCTTACAGGATTTTCATGAATACCAAATTTGTGTAAATTCTCCAATTAAATATTTACAAATAAACTCGCTCGCATCCAGCTCGGTAAATATGGTCCAAAGTGTGAAAGCATGCTGTGCAGCACAACAGAGTGGCAGAGTCACTAAAAATGTTACCTCTCCAGTGTCCTTGTCCTCGCAGTACGAGACCTCAAGGACTCTGTCCACTTCTACGTAATCAGGATTAAATGGATCCTCCTCCATCTATAACACACATTACAGGATGTCTGAAACACTAAACACACTAACGCGCACCATGACCACCATCACCGCTGCTCCGGAAGATTTACCTTCCTGTAGAGTTTATTCCTTACCTGTAGCCAGCCAATCAGGAGCCGTGTCTGAAATACTCCCCTACTCACTGTTCTACGTGTTGTAAAATCACAAACTATTCTAAAAGACAAAATGAGTCAGTGTTGCCTCCAAGATACTTTTTAAAAGTGCACATCAAGGGTAAATTCAGGAGCAAGATCAATGTAATTCTCCTGTTTTATATTAAACTTGCATCAAATATCGGTCACATTTTGTGCAATTTTTTTTACCTTGCGCAATACCAGAAAAATTCAGTTGAAATCGAGCCGTTTGAGGCGAATTGGTCCGCCTCTGAAAAAACTTTGCATTTGGATTTCCCGGGAAACATTGATTTTCGTGACGTCGCGTGCAGGACGCCTCCTTCTGAATCCTACGTCAGCGCTGGTTTGTTTATAAGAAAACGACCTGGTGGTTTTCTGCAAATTTCTTCAACGTTATCGTGTAATTATTAAAATGGTTAACAGATGTATCGTAGGAGGGTGTAGCAACACCAATCATGATGGGATTAGTACTCATCGTTTTCCAAAAGACCGGACAATGAGAGAGAAATGGGAGCGCTTGGTCTACACAGGCTGTGCACTGAAACCGTACAAAGCTCTCGCAGCCTGCTGGCGCTTCCACAGGTAACGTCACGAATCTGGCTCCAGACTCCCTTGGGATTTTTCCAGATGCGTTTTGTTATTTTATTTTTTTTCTGCTCTAGACAGATGGCCTTGTGCAAAATTACCCTTCTGGATGAGTGTGTAAAGGGACATACTTTCATTAAAAAAACAAACAAACATGAAATTGGTCCAGAATATGCACTTTAAAGTGCCATTCCACCATTGGATGTATTCTTTGGCATAAAATACAATATATTTTGACAACATATATAAATGGTATCACTAGATAGATAAATCTTTTAGCCTCAAAATGATATATCAAACATAATTTTTTGACAACGACAAGTATATTAATTTTGCGACCAAAGTCACCTACCCTTTTAATTTCCGCGCGTGATGTCATCAGCAGGTTCCCCTTCTTGTGTACCACATGACGTGGCACATATCAGCAATGGCGGATAGAACGCGATAAAAATAATACCAATAAATCTAGCTAATACCAATAAATCTAGCTAACTGAAAGATTAACTCAATTTTTCGCAATTTTTTTGGCCCCCATATACGAGGAGAAATGACTCTCTCACTTTGGGGGTTTCCTGGTCTAAAAATAGACCGACACGTGGTACACAAGAAGGGGAACCTGCCGATGACATCACGTTTTACTACCGCGCGGAAATTAAAAGGGTAGGTGACTTTGGTTGCAAAATTAATATACTTGTTGTTGTCAAAAAATGATGTTTGATATATCATTTTGAAGCTCAAAGATTTCTCTGTCTAGTCATGTTGTCATAAAATATATTGTATTTTATGCCAAAGAATACATCCAATGGTGGAATGGCACTTTAAGGCGCAGGGAAAGGAAGGGCGGGGCGCAAACCCACACCACAGGCACTGGAACCATGCGGAAAAAGCGCCTGCTCAAAAAGAGGAGAGGTTGCGGGTGCTAGGACCATGCAGAAACATCCCCTGAGCAAGCTGCTCTCCTCTGGTGCATTCAAAAACGATTCAAACAACAGTTAGCAATGTCAGAACCCCTAAGCGGCAAAAGATGGAGGACACGAGGCATTTATTTAAAAAAAAAAAAAAAGTGACTGACAAGTGAAGTCTTCAAACACACTTGATATTAAATTAACTAATATATTCTATTGTAAGATAAACTGCTGTAAAATTCAGAAAATTTAATTGTTGTAAAATAATTGTTCTGTTGTGAAAAAAAAAAGGGGTCTATTGTAAAAATTGCTCTAAAATGAATGTCAAGACTTAAATATGACTCCGTTAGCTGTTTGTTCAGGTCCAAATGCTCTGTAATAGAAACCTGTAAACTCAGGGGAAACACTGTAACCTGTGCAATTTTTTATTTTTTTAGATTTTACGCCATTTTTTCACGGTTTGGTCACTCTCTCATTCTCACCCACCCAGAACAGTGCTAAACGCGTTCCTGAGCTCAGAGACAGCGTATAGACCCCTTTCACTGACGTCACCCGAAAGCGGAAGTAAACAGACCCTGCGCCATTTTGGAAGACCAACAAACTCGTGATTAGGGGGAAATAACGGCAGCGGTATGTGAACCCACGAGAATAAAGTGGAGTGGCAAACGACTTAAACAAATAAAACAGCTCAGATTTGTTTATGATTTATTGGCCCAACAGTAGACTTGAAAGAAACCTGTGTGAGACTTGGCAAAAAACTGTGGATATAATGGATAAGTCTGTGCATGATCTGTGGACACTTTGAGGTAAGCAAACGCAAGAAATTCAGATTTAAAACATGCTAAATTGGCCCCAAGTTGATAACTGTATGAGGAGCAAGCCTCCCAGACTTCTACAATTTAATAATAATTTAGGATGGTTTGGGGCTTGCTCGCTGCTGCCAGGTTGGTTGTTGAGTAGCCTGACTGGTTTTTTTTTCTTGCGTGTGGTATCATTGTTGACGCGAGGTTGTTTTTTGAACATGCCAATGCGGACACGATTTCCCCTGATGAGTTATGACTTCAGACGCGATGCGTGTGTGGAGGTGTGGAGTCCGCGTGATATGTGCGTAAGATAGGCTTCTCATGTGTTTGGAGATCCGCGCTCCGAGACAAGCACAAGCGCCCCCCCCCCCCAAGGGAAAAAAAGGGACCCCCCCGAAAATATCGGCATAGTTCGAACACTGAGTGTAGGCACTGGGTGTAAACAACAAATAGTTTACAATGTCTGGGTAGCAAACAGATGGCAGAATTGATGTCCGGTCCTCCTTATGTTTCCATTCTGCCTTGCCGTGAGTCTTATCATATGGGTCAAACCCATCAATCACAGCCAGTTTCTCCACATACCGTGCCCTTTCTGCAGCTGGTAATGTACTCACATAACCAGAATTATCAGCCATCGTGTCACTTTACTCTCGCTCGTACTTTGTTTTATATTGTGAGTGCATGTACTTGGTCTTCCAATATGGCGCCTAACAAAATCTCGCGGCGCGGTGACGTCATGTGAAAGGGGTCTATACTCTCAACATCAGGATTCAAACTCGCATAATCTCGAAACGAACGCTTTTCTCGGGATCCTCGACACAATTACTCGACCTGCACCAAAGCTGTGGATAATAAAGTAAATCAACCGTACCAACTACAACCTGAATCCACGTCTTCACAAAACAATTAACCTGGCCCTGCTTCGAAGGGACGCTGCCACAGTGACTGGTGTTCTATACGTGATCCTGGTGCTTTGTTGAATTTATATTATGCACTTTATAGTGAGCTACAAGTTTATTAACCAATTAGCAGGAATAGATTTGATGCTCGGGGCTAAACTCTGCAGCAAAGTAAACTTCCAGAAGCAAGGATGGTGACCACTGTTACAACCATACACCACCAAAAAAAAAAAAATTTAAAAATCAGTAAACCAAGTGAAAAGGAAGCAAACCCACGTACATCGGCAAAGAAGTGCGCTCTCTGGGCCTGTTTAATCTTGAAGCGCTTGATTTTCTGCTGGATCCTCTTGTCCTTCTCCAACTGCTGCTCTGTAGCCCACTCACAATGCAGATAAGAGCTACACACACACACACACAATAATTCGCATTTTTATGCGTAAACACACCAACTCACAGTCAACAGCTTTCTGATCCTGCCTTATGTATTACCCAGGCTCGTGTAAGCAGATTACACATTATTAACATTAAACAGTGATGAATCTAATTTGCCTTAATTAGGAAAGAGCTCGTCAGAGCCGAGGAGATCCAAAACAGTAACTAGCAATTTAGATACGTGTGCATGCTTGGTGAGTTTCTACAGAATCGCTGCTCGGATCATTCTTGACTTAATAACAGAGCCAGGAACGGCTTTTGTGTTTAAGGACTTCAAAAAGCAAAAGAAAACAAAAAAGTACTCATCATGGAAAGAAAATAAAAAATAAACTTACTAGTTTTTGTATTTTACAAAAAACTCCTCCACTTCAACTACAACCCCCGGAGACACCTGTTGTACAAAGAACACACAAATGATTGAATTAAACAAAAATCCGTCTTTACGCAACAGTTTTTAAACACTATATGGAAACTAAAAACACCAACACAACACATGCAAATTTTTTTACAAGCTAAATAAATGCTCCATATTTGACGCTACCTCCTTCTTATCTATGCGAGAGGCCATGATTTTATCCACCACAGCTCCATCCTCCTCACTGGGGTTCTCCTAAGAAAAAACAGGGAGAAGAGAAAAAAAAAAACAAAACAAAAAACCCCACACACACAACTTCATACAACAGTCATGACTTAAACAGCAACAAGAACAAAAAAAAAAAACTTCACATTTTCACTGTCAGTTACAGAAATGCCGTGTTATGGACCTAGAAGTGGACGATGTGGTCACAAAAATACCGCAACACCTCCTGACCAATCAAAACGAAGCAACAGTGTTGTGGAATAAGTAAGAAATAAAACACTTGGGGGTGTGCTGTGATAGGAAAATCATCAATAAGGCTATAGCTGTGATGTGCCCCGACACAAAGTGCTTACTTTTACCACGTTAAAACGTTGATAATTTTCCTGTAAGATGCATCAAGAAGCACCTTTTTATCCAATGTTAACGCCATTTTTTTCTGTAATTAAATATAAATATAAAATCCTTAAATAAATACCAAACGTAAAAAAATCACTCTTATTGGTTCCTAAATTTTTGGCCACCCATATGATTTGAACAACTGACTGTAGAAAACCTGGACAGTGTATCATGTCTAAAAAGTGAAGCCGCCACCACAGGGCTAGCGCCCCTGCTGGCTGGATGCAGTATAATTTTAGCCCCGCCCATACCCATATGTTTCAATCACAAAACAGCCTTTTTCCCGCCTCCACGTTCCATTTCTCATCAAAACTGTCTTTCCATCTACAGTGCCTAATTCAAGCAGTTAGTTTTCCCAAAGCTGATATCTACACACGTTATTCTACTATATTGTAAGAAGGCGTGGCTATAGAGGATTTCGGCCTACGTCATTGTTTCCATAGCGACAATATCTATGCCGCCATTTTGACGGTCACAAATATGGCGACTACCGGTAGCGATACACTGTTGATCATGACGAAGTCTCATTGTCGAGTATTTTATCCGGCCTAGATGACGCGAGTAAGAAGCGATATCACCAGAAAATCAATGATGCTGGTGTACGTGATCCGTACACGTTACCAGGCTATCTTTTTCTGGCTTTGCAGCGCTGGTGATCTTCCTGACCTGCAGTCAGGCGTGTGGGAAATACCAGGGGAAAAAACATAAAAGAAAAAGGAGCGAGATGCAGAAAACACCTTCACTATCCAGCGACGTAGGGCATTTACAGGGCGAGCAGAGGGAGAGGTATTTGCAAAAATTGAGGTTAGCAGGCTTAGAGAACGACGTTTACCTGCTTCCACCAGGATTGTTCACTGACGTACGGAAGTACACCAAGCCCTCGTCTTTACCTGACTTCGGCCCACATGATCTGTATACCTATGTCGTTAAAAACCAGGCTGGGTAACATGCCTACATCAGCAGGTCGTCCCTGGAGCCGGTGGTCGCCATCTTATTACAGCTAAGGTTTGTTCACATTTTCATTTACTTTCGGTCCTCAGGATAAACAAAATGTTATTAAATGTCATTGAAATAACTTCTTAGTCTGTTGAGACATGGCCCGCTATAAATTTGCTGTTACCAGGCAATGACCAAGAACTGTATTATTAGGGTCGGTGTCTGTGTTGTAGCAGTGTACTAGCAGCTAGCTGTTAGCACTAGCTAATGTCAACAACATAGTAGCTGGTATGTTACTGTAGCAATGTTTACGTTCAGTCATTTGGATGACTGTTAAAACCTTTCAGTCTCAAGATTTTCCTTTACTGTATTTACTAGTTTACTGAGCTAGCGCGCTCGCTCCCAGCCTGCCCGAGCTAGCGCGCTCGCTCCGTAAACTAGTAAATACAGTAAAGGAAAAACTTGAGACTGAAAGGTTTTAACAGTCATCCAAATGACTGAACGTAAACATTGCTACAGTAACATACCAGCTACTATGTTGTTGACATTAGCTAGCTTGACCTTCAAAATGGCGGACACTGGGGCGTCACGTCGAAATCCTCTATAGTTAGGAATGACGTGATTGACAGCCATGGCTGAACGAGACCGGCTGCATCGTGCCCTGTCTGTTTATTAAATACACCTAGTTATATGAACTTTTCAGGACGTGTTACAATACAAACTTAGTGGGGCTGTTAAGCTCTTATTATCAGAAGAATTGTGCACAAAATGAAAAAAGCATGAAACTTTCAGAGTTTGTTCTTGAAGGCCTACGCTTTAATTTGAGACGTGGAGGCATTCTCAGTTTGACCTCTGGGGTCAGCTAGAGGTCATTGACCTCCATGATGGCGCATTTCTATGCATGAAATTAGAAAAGGCTGTATTTTAACACCTAAATGTGACGTAAATATAAAATAAATGTGTTTTTCCATGTTACTGGGCATGAAAAAATCATATATAATACTGATATTCCTCTTAGGGGTAACCTCAGGGGTCAGGTAGAGGTCATTGACCTTTGAAATTTGAAGTTTCTGTGCATGAAATTCTAGACGGGTGTATCTTGGGATCTAAATGTGATAGAAATGTGAAATTAATGTGTATTTCCTTGTTTCTGACCATGAGAAACCCATTTTTAATACTGGTATTACTCTTACAGGTCATCTCTGGGGTCAGCTAGAGGTCACTGACCTCCAGCATAATGCATATCTATGCACGAAATTAGAAACGGGTGTATCTTAGGTTCTAAATGTGATAGAAATGTAAACTAAATGTGTATTTCCATGTTTCTGGCCATGATAAACTAATTTCTAATACTGATATCATTTTTATAAGTCACCTCTGAGGTCAGCTAGAGGTCACCGACCTCCACGATAATGCATTTCTAGGCATGAAATTAGAAACAATCTATCTTTGGATTAAAATGTGAAATACTGTAAATGTAAAGTAAATATATGATTCCATGTTTCTGGACATGACACAACTCATTTCTGATAAGTAAAACATCTCCAGTGGTCACAAACTATGTCAGAAGCTGAACACAGTTGCCCCATTTCCATTGATAATTTCAAAGTGAGTAATGTTTTGGAGCATTTGCTCTCATTTGCACTAGAGTTGAAGAATACAGTATATTGTAGTTTAATTTTCAGTCATTTTAATGTTGGACATTGATAGGGCAATTCTAAATTCACAGGAATAACTATATGTCAGTCTAGCAGAGGTAGAGATTCAACGGAATTTTCATGTTCATGTTTTGTGTGTAGCCCATTATTTTCCCGCGGTTCAGAGTGGGGCAAGGGGTGTGGTTTTCCAGTGTTCTGTTTTCAGTGTTTCTGTTTTCCAGTGTTCTGTAGTTACAATTTGTAGGCCAACATTGTAATCCCCAAAGGTCAAGGCCCTTAGAATAAATGTAGATACTATAGTGATTTTAAAATGTTCTTTATGGAACCTGTTCAACTGTTTACACTGCATTTAGAGTTTTGATTGTAGTTCAAGTTTTTGATTAGTTAAAGTTTATAATTTCTGACAAGTTGAAGTATATTTCTGTCATGTTCATATTCATATGGAATTGTTTCTTACAATCCAAAACGCATGAGATTTTTATATAGATTTATCAAAATGTGGGATGTTTCCCAACCTTGCCTGTTCTCCATGATGCTGACCTCTCAGAATGATATCAGTATCAAAAATGGGTTTCTCACGTACAGAATCATAGAAATACAAATTTAGTTTACATTTCTATCACATTTAGAACCTGAGGTACACCCGTTTCTAATTTTATGCATAGAAATGCATTATGCTGGAGGTCAGTGACCTCTAGCTGACCCCAGAGATGACCTGTAAGAGTAATATCAGTATCAAAAATGGGTTTCTCATGGTCAGAAACAAGGACATACACATTAACTTCACATTTCTATCACATTTAGATCCTAAGATACACCCGTCTAGAATTTCATGCATAGAAACTTCAAATTTCAAAGGTCAATGACCTCTACCTGACCCCTGAAGTTACACCTAAGAGGAATATCAGTATTATATGTGATTTTTTCATGTCCAGGCACATGGAAAAACACATTTATTTTACATTTACATCACATTTAGATGTTAAGATACAGCCTTTTCTAATTTCATGCATAGAAATGTGATATCATGGAGGTCAATGACCTCTAGCTGACCCCAGAGGTCAAACTGAGAATGCCTCCACGTCTCAAATTAAAGCTTATGCCTTCAAGAACAAACCCTGAAAGTTTCATGCTTTTTTCATTTTGTGCACAATTGTTATGCTTAACAGGCCCACTAACTGTTATCCATTTCTATTAAAAATGTTTAAAACTTTGATAGGTTTAACAGGAAATGGCAAGTTTAATCACGCCAGCTACATAGCCACGTTGATAACAATATGATTTCAGTATTAATGACATCCAGCCGGCCATTTGTTCATCAGTGAACGTATACACTACCAATAACACCAGGATGGATTTTATAAGTAGGTGAGTCGGTTTACATTGCAATGAGAGCTTATTCGTAGATGTATTCGTATTAATGAAATATCTCCAGCTAAAACTATTTAAACTCTATAGATAGATGTGTTTAAAAGAGAAACGCGCCGGTATTCATTTGATAATTTCAAAACACTGTACAGTGGAAGAAAGGGGCGGGGCCTACCACACAAGACATATAGCACGTTCCTTGGTTTCTGATGCAGGATTTCTCAGATGCTATTCATGAAATGGTCACCAAGATATACCAGAAGCACACTTCATCAGAAGTGTGTCGTGTGTGTGCACAATGCGTATTCTCACCACAAACAGTTGTACTGCAGGCTCTTTAGGAGCGTTCGCATTGATCTTCTTAGCTTTGGTGATGACCTTCATTTCCTCGTCAGACAGCCGAGCCTCCTGTTCCTCAGCATACCTCTTCCTCTTTATCTGTCTGTTTGACCGACGCTTCTATAAAAAAAAAAAAAATAAGGAAAAAATATTTATTTTTTTCGCGGTCCGGTTTCCATCAAATCCTGCGCTCCGATTGGCTGGCGAGCAGGTCCATATCCTACAATACAGACCCCAGTTACGGACCTCTGGCGACTTGCTCTTTCACAACAACAAACATAGTAGCATTGTCAACGTTTATTTTCGCATTTCTCAGTATAACAGCATTAATAGCGATAACTACAGTGTTCACAGTGAAAGCGAGTTTTACTACCCTGATGAAGACAAAATAAAAGAAAACATTTCAGTAGAAAGCTGAAAACCCGTAACTGTTGCTAACGCTGAGCAAAAACATGGTTGAATCCTGAATGACTCAATTTTGTATAAATAGGGGACTACATAGGCGGCAAAATGTAGTCCCCCCCCCGCCATGGAAGTGCACTTGTATACCAAAGAGGAAGCCATTTGCGTTACAGCCGTGAATGAGGATTCAAAATGGCGCCTCGGCCTTGGCTTCATTTTCCCTTTCGGGCGCTCTCATTTTCTGTTAGAATTTGATAAAGAAAAAAAATAAGTATTATTTACCAGCTTAAGGTCGGTCCGTATGGTGAAATACCGTGACCTCAGCCTTGAATACTGACCTCGGCCCAGAGAGCCTCGCTCAGTACTTTCAAGACCTCGATCACGGTATTTCACCATACGGACCTCCCAGCTGGTAAATGACTTTTTTTGCGGTCCGGTTTCCATCAAATCCTGCGCTCTGATTGGCTGGTGAGCGGGTCCGTATCCTATGATACGGACCCCGGTTACGGACCCCTGGCAACTCGCTCATTCACAACAACAAACATAATATCAATTTTTGTCAACATTTATTTTCGCATTTCTCAGGAGAATAGCATTAATTTTACAGCACGGATAGCGGTAACGGCAGTCTTCACAGCAAAAGCGAGTTTTACTTCCCTGAGGAAGAAGAAATAAAAGAAAACATTTCAGGAGAAAGCTAAAAACCTGTAACTAGGGGTCGACCGATAATCGGCCTGGCCGATATATCGGGCCGATATTCTGCATTTTTAGGGTTATCGGCATCGGCCATAATTTCCACAGATATGCCGATAACATGCCTTTTTGCAGCCATTTCATTCCTAACGCGACTGTCACTGCACGTCCTTTCCTGCATTCGCCTCTGAGTTCAAGAACACGGTCCCGCCCACCACAACATCTGATTTGTTTGGCACAAGATATATAGCCAATCGACACGTGTAGCTAAACGCTGTGAACTGTTTCAAGGCGGCCGTACGGGCACTCGGGCAGAAGCGGCACAAGGGATACAGCCAATCAACACGCATAGCTAAACGCTGTGAACTGCTTCAAGGTGGCCGTACGGGCACTCGGGCAGAAGCAGATCCCACTTCAAGGTAAGTAAGGTATTAGGCAGAGACCCGTCCACCCGTAAATTTGACGGGCGATTGCCGATTTCAACGGGCAAGTATACACACAGACGGATACTGAAACGGACGATAATGCCGAAAATTTTCGCACATGAATACTCCCACGTCATCCGATAAATCCAGTTATGTTCCGCCCACACACGGACTGGCCATCGGGAGTAGCAGGAGTTTTCCCGGTGGGCTGGTGGTTCAGCGTGGGCCGGCGGAGAAAAAAAAAAAAAAAAACAGTTGCGCGCTGGCCTTTAATATGATAAGCAATGTTAACAGTTTCTTTAACAAACTGTTAACATTGCTTATTACAGTTGCGCGCTGGCCTTTAATATGATAAGCAATGTTAACAGTTTGTTAAAGAAACTGTTAACATTGCTTATCATATTAAAGGCCAGCGCGCAACTGTTTTTTTTTTTTTTCTCCGCTGGCCCACGCTGAACCACCGGCCCACTGGGAAAACTCCCGCTACTCCCGATGGCCAGTCCGTGTGTGGTTCCGCCATCATTTACAAATCGTAAGAAACACAGTTTAATACGAAAAATACTGAAAACTTGAAATGAAAAATCAGAATATTTCATCGTTTCCGCCATTTTGGCCCGCACTGAATCTTGTAACATGCGGACTGAATAAATCGCGAATTCTGATTGGTCGAAAATTGCCAAACACCCTGCGTTGTAGTTTCCTCTTTCTTGGCGGGAGAACCGCATTTTTTTTTTGCTGACTCACTCTTCTGGATCAAGATGAATCCCAACAAACGCCCCAAATTGAATGTGACAAAAACTGATTCGTTTTTCCACAAAAAGACAGAAAAGGTATGTGTGATACATTGATTAACAAGGGGGTTTCATTGGGGTATGGTAAAATAGAATACTGTTGGTTTTTTTTTTATTAAATACTGTAACTAGATCAAAAGATTATATACAATTCATTGTTGTTTATTTTCTTTTCACTTTTGTTACCAAATCAAACACCATACATACATCTGATACATTCAGGAGTGAAACTGAAAAAAATACAAAGTAAAAATATGCAATATTTCTGATCAAAAATTACACGCCATTTCACCCTGAAAATGTCCTAGAATGCAGGAAATGAAGTCTAAATTTCAAAAATTTTCTGGGGGGGCATGCCCCCAGACCCCCCTAGAGGGACTTCGGGCCTGCAGCGCTCGTCTTCGCACCTGCGGCGCTTATCAGGATTATATAAAATATTATTTTTGACTGGTAAATTTCTTTTTCTGCCTAATACCCTAAAGGTAAGGACACGCTGCTTTTGCTGCAATAAGTCACAAACACACAAGTTGCAAAAGCACAACATTATATGTTTACATTCTTCATCTACTACTCGTTAAAATTGTCCATTTGCATCTGTGTAGCCAGGCAAACTTGGCTTACGGAAGAAAGCACTTGAATTAGCCTACTACAACCAACTAGTCTCGCTGAAACTACATGTAATGCTTCCTTCACTACAATATAATCCTCCTAAATTGGGAATATCAGGCTTGGGCATTAAAAGCATGAGAATGCAGATGGTTACTTGTTAAGTTGTTACATAATAGGGAGTGATAGCCTACTTTATGTTTGATTTTACTTTTCAAAAAATGCTGCAGGCAGCTCCCTACACTTGATTTGTTATTTAAAAACTACTTCAAGTTGGTAAGTCTTACTTAGTTCTTAGTGTAAAAGAATCCAGAGTGTATTTTCATTTATTTTCCATTGAAAATGGTGAGCTGTAATATAGTAGGGAGTGATTTATTTTTTTATGGGTGAATATTTTATTATTTTATTTCTCATTTTATTCTAACTAATGTTTGACTTTATTGTACAAATGCTGCTGGCATCTCCCTGCACAAAATTTCATGTTCAATTTTACAATTAAACATACATTTCATGGATATGAAGGTCTGTGTCAGTGTGTGCCATGTTTAATTTCATGTGAATTATAATGTTTACATTTATCGGTTGCACATATCGGTTATCGGCATCCCAATTCCATAATAATCGGCCCTGAAAAAAAAAAAAAAAACATATATCGGTCGATCCCTACCTGTAACTATTGCTAACGCCGAGCAAAAACATGGCTGAATCCTGAATGACTCCTATTTGTATAAATAGGGGACTACATAGGCGGCAAAATGTAGTTTTTTTTTTTCCTGCCATGGAAGTGCACTTGTATACCGAGGAGGAAGCCATTTGCATTACAGCCGTGAATGAGGATTCAAAATGGCGGCTCGCCTCAGCTCGGTTTTCCCTTTCAGGTGCTCTTGTTTTCTGTTAGAATTTGGTAAAGAAAAAAATATATTATTTACCAGCTTAAGGTCAGTCCGTATGGTGAAATACCGTGACCTCGGCCTTGAATACTGACCTCGGCCCAGAGGGCCTCGCTCAGTACTTTCAAGACCTCGGTCACAGTATTTCACCATACGGACCTCCCAGCTGGTAAATAACATGTATATATGTAGCCATACACAATCATCAGCACAATATTTATCATGTGACACCGTGAGTATTCCATTAACGAAGAATAACAGCGTATACATCTTGATCACTGTATTCAATTAAATCTTCAATCCATCTCCACGAAGTTTGGGATGGGTGATGATAGTATCAGGAATCGGAGATTAGATTCCAGCTATCGCGATGTCCATCAAGTTGGGTGATTTAAATGTTGACTGGAAAGGTGGTTTTCTTTAAGCTTTCAGCTTTAATAAAGTGTTCGGATTCGTAGTACACGTTTCCTTTTCACCTTTCTTTGTATCTTATACAAACCGTAATAACCTGCTGTCAAAGAAAATGCTGATGCATCTTATCTTCACTTGCTTGTGCTGTGGAACAGATAAAGCCGGTAACGTCTTCGCTCGCAGAGCATGAACAGAGGTTTAAATTACTATACAAGACTTCAATAAACATCTCCGCTGCTGTTGGAGTTTATATACGAGTAGTTGATCATTTTATAATGAGCTTAGTTACACGATTATCTCGTTAGGTTTAATTACAGTCCCGACTTCAGTTTGGCAGAATTCTGGACCTTGTTAACAAGTATTTAATTCAAATAAATAATTAAAAAAAAAAAACAAATACTAATGCTTACAAATAGCACTTGCAGCCGAAATCATAACCAGCGTCTGAGACTTTTACCTCAGCAACGAAGACGCATGTACATGACACCACACTCTGGACACACCAGAGTGTGTGTCGTGCAATATCTCACAAAATATCAGGCCATCCTGCGGCTGGGAAGTTATTTAATTTGAGACGATTCCTGAGCAAATAACGTGCATGAAATCACTCGCTTCGTGCAGTCAAGCAGACAGAGGAAGTCCGTGTGCACATGTGCAAGTTTTCCTCCTTCTTCATCTTTTGGGTTTTTACAGCAGCTGGCAATCACAGTGTTGCATTCCTGCCATCTACAGGTTTACCTTTGACCGTGCACTGACAGTTCCATCATTCTGTCACTAATATTTATTAGTCTGGTCCTGCGTTTCCTTTCCTTCGTATATAAAGTCTTTTCTTCTCGCTTTCTGTTACTGTAGTCGGTCTTTCACGTTTCATTCGCACACTCACATCCTCCATTTTTCTCTCCTGTTTCAAATTTGTATCCCACAACACCCTGCACGAACAGGGAAAGCCCACCACGTGATGCATGATGTAGTATCTTGAATTGGGTCATGGTGAAGCAGGAATTTAGGGCCACGTGGAGATAAATTAATTAATTGTTCCATTAAAAAAAAAAAAAAAATTGGAAGTCTGTGATTCGAATTCAGTAGCTTTCAGTCCACTCAACAAAAATAATTTAGGTGTCAGGGAAAAGTCTTTTTATGACCTACGCTTGAAAAATCTGAAAGGCAGTCCACTTTTATTACGCAGCACGCCATTTAAAACTCCACGTGACACGCCACACTTCATCCATTTTTAAATTAGTAGTTTGTAATTGCATAAATCACAGTATGTGTTCACAGCCCCGTCCTTCATGAGGCAAATCTGGGTTGGAAACTTGTGTCCTGATCCTTACTTTAACGAAGTAAAAGCTGAAAATGGGATTTTAAACATTTGGATGCGGATTTGTGCGTCTTCAACTGGGGTAAAATTATGATGGAAAAATTGAAGACAACCTACAACCCTGCCAGCTCATGTCCTTGCACAGATGCCTGATTCATCTGCAATCAGTTGCACAATATGTAGATGCTTTTTTTTTTTAGTAATTTCTTTTCAAAGATCTGTCAATAGTTTGGACACACCCAATTCAGGGATTTTATTATTATTTTTTTAAAAATCAAAAGCCACTTCATGTCTTAAAGTAAATGAGGCCATCCTTAAAAAAAAAAATCCGTTTCCTGTCCACCGGGTGAGCAAAAAAATTCAGTAGGGAGGGAGGGATTTTTTTTTTTTATTATATGGATGGATAAATCACAATGCTGTGTTTGCTTTTTCTTTCAGTCCTTTTTTATTACAAAAGCAGACACATTTAATAAAATATGACAGTTTAATCAACTGAAACTTGTACAAAAACTAAGTTAGCATTTTAAATGCTGACTGCAACATTTGCAAAACTTTTACAAAGGTACTTAATGTCTGACACACAGACTTTTTGTAGTTCTAAATCGACCGTTAGGCCTAGTTCGGATGAAATTACACTATTAAAATGATCACTGAATGATTTGTTTTTCTGAATCTTTACTATTTTGTTGTTCGCTAGAATACCATTTTGCGATTTCACACTTAAGCAAATGTTTGAAAACTCCGGATCTCCTTCCTTCATGGTGGCGGTCATTTTTTTGTGCCGCACGGCGCATGCGCAGAGCTGATTCGATTCTATATTCTGCGTGGAATGCAGGGCTTTCCACAAGCGCCGGCCATACAGCCGACTACATAATTAAGTCCAGCAGGCTACTTTAATGACTATTATTTTTGTAGTCCACAGGCTCTAAATATTAATTTTCGATTTTAATAAAATTAAATGTTTATCTAATGGACTGACAATAATGTCAAACTGAACCGCACTCATTTAAGTTGTGATTCGCGCTGTTTGTACCGATAATAACCACAAATTCCCCGCAGACTTCGTTGGTCAAGGGAGAGTCACTCATCCGCGGCCCCGACATGCGGTGCGCGCGTGCACTCAGCGGAGGCAGTAGTGTGTCGGGGCCGTCGGAGGCGACATCGGAGGGAACAGAAGCAGAGATGACGCTTATTTTGTCTCTGGTAAACCAGTCTTCTCTTGTTCAATTACGTGCTGGCATCAAAAGACACCGTTGGTTGTAAATGAAACCAAACTGAGTGGTTGGAGTGTATTTTCATACACAAATGGAGAAATGTTCGCTGAGTGTGTAATTGTGTAGCCCCACTGCAGACCGTTGTCGTTGTTAATTCATAGCATGCTCAGCTGCGTGAATGTGTCATGCACCGAAAATAAGAGATTTACAAGCCAGGAACGCCTCATCATGCAATACGCAAGAAAAGAAAGATGATTTACTGCCATTTTACTTTGTATTTGAGTAAAGTGAATAAATAAATAGTCTGTGGAAAATACATTTAATCCTGGGAACTGCGTGCACAGGAGTTTATTTTGTGTTTACTCCCTCCCCAGCTGGCTACTTATTTGTCATGGCTGGCTAGTATGAGCCTTAGTGGAAAGCCCTGGGAATGCGGAAATGTCAAGTTTGATTTTAGATTTACGAACCCGAAAAAAATGTCGAAAAACCGGCGTTAAAAAAAAAATTCAACCGCACAAACGGCACTCACCCGGCCGTTGGACCGGAAACAGAACATTTTTTAATAATGGCCTGATGGATGTTGTTACTCTTTACTTAGTTGAGCGGTTGACATCATATAGATTTACGACAGTTGTGGTGTTGAATAGGGCCTATTTACTGTATTTTTTATTATTTACTGTTTGATCTCAAACGCATTAAGGCAGCAAGAAACTCGCCCACTAATTAACTTTTGACGAGGCACAGCTGTTAATTGAAAAGCATTCCAGGTGACTCCCTCATGAAGCTGGTTAAGACAATGCCCACAGTGTCAAGCGTCATCAAGGTAAATGCTGGACACTATGAAGAATCACAGTTTTTTTTTTTCCCCTGAACCCTTTTTTGTTTACTACATAATTCCATATGCGTCATTTCATAATTTATGTCTTCAGTACTGTTCTACAATGTAGAAATTACAAGATACAGAAAAAACAATGAATGAGTAGGGGTGTACAAACTTTTGACTAGTACTGTGTGCATTTCTATAAATTTGTCTTGCGTTTCGCCTCACAGTCCCCCGACTCGCTCGTGAAAATGAGTGCCACCATTGGCCTCAACATTCGAGTCGCCGTGTCCATCACTGGTTCAAATATTTGACGAAAAGCCGGAAAACACGAAAATGTTCCAATTTATATAGAAAGTGTTCAAATTTTAATTTCTTGAAGAAGTGTTATATTGGTAATCCATTATTTTTTTATGATGGAGGAATGTAAAACTCAGGATGTGTAAGAAAATGATTTTTAATCATCGTGGAACACTGTATATTCACTAGGATGATCTGATTTAGATTTAATCATTTAAATTAGATTTTAAATTGTGGAAGCACTTGAGAACAGTGTGTACGTGGCCAATCAGTGCGTGCAGCAGAAGAGGCCTCTCTAATAAACTAGTACAGTGTGCCTTAGTGCCCTAAATATATCTGTGGCCTAAATGTTAGAGCGAGCGCTAATAGAGAGAGAGAGAATCTCTTAATATGACCAACTAAAGCACCTCCACGCTGTCGCTAGCAGGCCTCAGTGTTTTCCAGAGCACGGCCACCGCTTTATCTACAGCAGGCTAACTGAGTCATCAGCAGCACACTGCCTTAATTAACACTCAGGGCTTTAACATGGATAATTAGATCTGGAGTGAGTGAGAGCATGTGCGCGAGAGAGAGAGGACGGGAGGGAGATGTATTAGCTGTAACCCTATGCAGCCTGAAGCTTGCCTTGCACCAATTCCTCAACCCTCCCTCCCTCTCTCTCACACACACACGTATACACACACACGAAGCTGCTCACCGAGTCGTCATCTTTAGAGGGTCGTCGAGGCGGTGGTTCGTCATCAGAGAGTTCGTCTGAAGATTCCGTCTTGCGTTTCTTCTTCTTCCCGATCTTTATCACTATTTTCCTAAAGAGGTAAAAACGAAAAATTTCAACACTTTCATCATGAGAATCATTTTACTTTGACTGAAATGCTGTGCACCTGAGTACCACAATGGAAGACACTTCTATATCAGAAACTCTAACTTGGATTCTCCGAACAAAACATCCAAGAGCAAACATTTGCGCTTTAAATCCCCCCCCAAGCAGAAACTAACAGCACGACCTGCTGATTTATAGTTTATCTACAAAACAGAATTCCATGTTTATTTTTATCACAGCTTCCCGACTTCGCCTAAATATTATGGCTTCTGAGTCGGCATTCATAAAGCGATCGTCTTTATTTGAAACCTTAAAGGTGCGTGTCACCGCTGACATGCTTTAGCTAATGTAAACGTGAAGGTGTTTAACAACTTAACTCTTTACCCCTTAATGACGACATACGATGACCCTGTGTATATCCCATAATAACGACATATGATGCCTTGTCTAAAACCTTGTCTTTAGACTTTTTTTCTTGTAAATATGTTCTCAGGGTGAACAGTATATACATATACAAGGGTGGCTGTAGCAACTGCTTTAAGGGGTAAAGAGTTAAGAAAAAAAAAACAGTATGTTTGTCACGTCGTCTTTTAGTTTAAAGTGCCATTCCACCATTGGATGTATTCTTTGGCATAAAATACAATATATTTTGACAACATATATAAATGGTATGACTAGATAGATAAATCTTTTAGCTTCAAAATGATATATCAAACATAATATTTTGACAACGACAAGTATATTAATTTTGCGACCAAAGTCACCTACCCTTTTAATTTCCGCGCGTGATGTCATCGGCAGGTTCCCCTTCCTGTGATGTGTGACATGGCACATATCAGCAATGGCGGATAGAACGCGATAAAAATACCAATAAATCTAGCTAATACCAATAAATCTAGCTAACTGAAAGATTAACTCAATTTTTCGCAATTTTTTTGGCCCCCATATACGAGGAGAAATGACTCTCTCACTTTGGGGGTTTCCTGGTCTAAAAATAGACCGACACGTGGTACGCAAGAAGGGGAACCTGCCCATGACATCACGTTCCACTACCGCGCGGAAATTAAAAGGGTAGGTGACTTTGGTCGCAAAATTAATATACTTGTCGTTGTCAAAAAATTAATGTTTGATATATCATTTTGAAGCTAAAAGATTTCTCTGTCTAGTCATGTCATAAAATATATTGTATTTTATGCCAAAGAATACATCCAATGGTGGAATGGCACTTTAAACAGACTCGAACTCTTGAGAAGTTTGTTAGAAGAATTGGTGGGAAATCAGAAAACTGCTCCCACTTGGGAGGGGGAAGAAAAAAAAAAAAAAAAAAAAAGAGACCAACGACTTCTGCTTAGCTTTTAATAATTAAAAAAATAAAATAATAATAATAAATAAATTCTCTGTTACCTTTTGCACTTTTTTTCTCTCCTGACTTGGCTTAATTTTCAGATTAAAAAAAAAAAAAAACAAACATATTTCTACTTTTCTGATTATTACTACTACAACCCAAGACACTAAAATAGAACCTGGAAAAATGAAGTAAATGCACAAATAAATATATTAAATATGATGGATAAATATTACCAAAAACAAATGAACTAAAAATATATTTTAAATGCCAAGATTCCCAAAATCGCAAAACAGGAAGCCAAAAAAAAAAAAAAAAATCTGTAGTCTGTTACAAATTATTTTCAAACCTCTAACCACTTCAACGCAAATCATCCTGACTTTATTGTATTAATTCCATTAGCACCTTTATTTCCACTTCATTCTGCTTTTAACGAGCAACACCAGTCCGTCCCTCATTTGTGCTGCACTTGTAAAGGTTTAACAGCACAAATGGTTAAGAAAATGCCAGATAAGAGACTTATCTTCTCAACCACATCACTGTACTACTTGAGGGAGGAAGGAAGCAGTTGTAAGCAGAACTAGCATAAAGCGAGCGTAAGAAAATTTCTCAGAAGGATTATGTCTGTACTTAATTTTCAGCATTTTATAAAATCAATTAATCATCGTACGATGATTTTATCAGTCAGACCAACAGAAGCTCGACCCAACCTGATTTACATATACAAGAGAACGAGAGAGAAAAACCTTGTTGAACAAACATTCTTTTTTCCCCTTTCATCATAGCATTTGTTGCATCGCAGCAACATAAACTTCCTGTCCATTTGTCACGTGTGTTAATTCCCCATGAGAGTGAAGCACCTGGCTGCCTTCACACCCCCACTTTATGCTCTTACAGCACAAACGCACGGCTGATAAATGTAGCCATTTGCGAAGTCGCACTGTAAATTATTCCTACTGCCATGCTTCACAAATGGAAATCCCAGCACCGATATAGAACACAAAATGAGACTGGAGAAAAAAAAAAAAAATCTTGACCTGAACTATAATAATGCATTAATAATGAACACCTTGTGGCGTCTGTGAGGAGGAACGCGATAGCGAGAGGCCTGGTCTGGTACCACTACAGCACAAGCTGAACAAAAGCAGATCAGAGCTCAAGCACTGCCCGAGGTTTAATCCTGACATGTGTGCGTTTGTTTCTTTCTTCATCCACTCCAACTTCCACATGGCGATTTATCCTGCTCTCGCTCCATGCCAGAGGGAGAACAATATGTTCTTTCTGGAGAGCTTAGAAACTAGTACGGTTATAGAGAAGTACTCGTGTACTTATAGCCACTGGCTGAGCAACATGAGCATTTAATGCAAGGAGATGAAACGGTAGCATGGAGCGGATTTCACGTCCAAGCATTATTTTTATTTCTTTTTTTAATTCGCAATGATCTGGCGGACAAGCAGGTTCAACAACCCGATGACGACAAAACTCCTCCTGAATGAAACTAATACAGTTATTTATTTTGTAATAAATTAGCCGAGTTTAAATGTATGCATTTCACGGTGGTGCGGTTCACAATGTTTATCACTAAATTGCAGCTGAGAGAATTTAAGACAGAAATTATTTACACGCGATGTAAGCAGAGGATGCTGCAGCTCACAGAACTGACAAACATTTATGTTTGCAGCATTTTACAGACGCCCGCGTCCAGGGCGAGACTCACAGGTGCTTCACGTTCTCTGTGAAAATACATCATCACGCTAGCACGCAAGGTCAGGAACCAAGAACACAAATCAGTCGAAAACCATGAACTGGTCAAATCTGCTCTTAAGTGGTTTGTCAGGTGACTTAAAAAAAAAAATTATCCAGAGAGGATAAAGACTACAGCTAGACCATCATCCTCTTGTTGAGAATTCATCTAGTTGTTCGTTTCTTTCAGTTTGTGTTGTCTAGCTAATTGGCTGGCTATACATTTGCGAAGCGGGGGCGTGGCTGGGCACCAGTTTGTGAACGGAAGGCGAGGCCAGGGAAGGTGAGTGTCAAAGCGTTCACACCTGTGTCTTATTAATGGTGCGCGCGTGCGTGCGTCTTGCAGCGAAATCTGAGGGTTTATATGGTGGGAGGAAGAGCATGCGCATGTGTCAGCAGAGCTTTAAAGCTCATAGGCAACGGCTTTAATTTTATGCACATTTGAAACTTTATATGTTTAAAAAAAACCTCTAATTTTCTTCTGGTCCCAAGAAGTATTGTTAAGTAATAATTAAAATAAGTTAGTGCGGCTCGCGGCGAATTTCTGTTCAGCTATTTCCGTGACCATTCGGCGTGGGACGTCATTTAAGCCAAACAAACCGCTTGAGTTGAGTCCACTTCCGTTTACTTACATTGCCGTTCGGCTTGAGTGCAGACATGCGTTGAGGAATTTCCAAAGAACCCCCCCCCCATGCCTTATTGCTGTGCAGTGAACTGTAACAACGGGACCGGTTCAGGAAGAAGTTTTTACCTTTTACCAAGAGAAGAGGCGGAGCGAGAGGGTTGGCCTTTTCCGAGAGAGGAGAAGAGGCAGAGCGAGAGGGTTGGTCTTTTCCAAGAGAGGAGAAAAGGCGGAGCGAGAGGGTTGGCCTTTTCTGAAAAAGGAGAAGAGGCGGCAAGAGCGGGTTGTGTGCATGAAGCCAGAGGGTTGTTTTTTCCGGAAGAGGAGACGAAGCGGAGAGCGCGGATTGTGCGCGTGAAGCCAGAGGGTTGTTTTTTCCGGAAGATGAAACGAAGCGGAGAGCGCGGATTGTGCGCGTGAAGCCAGAGGGTTGTTTTTTTCCGGAAGAGGAGACGAGGCAGAGAGCGCGGATTGTGCGCGTGAAGCCAGAGGGTTGTTTTTTTCTGGAAGAGGAGACGAGGCAGAGCGAGTGGGTTGTGTGCGTGAAGCCAAAGGGTTGCTTTTTTCCAGAAGAGGAGGAGAGACTGGATTGTGCGCGTGAAACAAAATCAAGCAGTTAAAGAAGAAACGGAAAAGCAGCAACGCTCAAGCAAAAAGGAGAAGATTGGAGGTAAACATTTTTACTTTTGCTTGCAATTGACAAGTCAAGAATCCTGAGGGATCCTGTACAATCAATGTGGAAACGAGACAAAGGCATATTTCCTCACTTAGAGTCGGCTATAAATAGTATAATGCCGCGGATGGCAGGCTAATGTGGCCTACTGGCGCGCTGTCAAGTAATCGTTACCTATATCCACTAGGGAGGGCGGTTTAATCATTCTTTAAAAGGGCTCTTATTTAGTATTACGACGAAAGTAGGAATTTATCATAATTACCAGGATAAATCGTTTGGGCGCGAGTCTTGTTGAGGTCCGGGGTCACCGCGATCAGAGTCAGCCGAGTCGCTGTCCGATTCCGAGGCTGTGCGGTCAAACCAGTGAGCCACATTCACCGACTGCTTCGCAACGGCCATAGGTTCATACATGTACGGTTTCACCTCTCGATATTCAATTTGGAGAGTTCCTACTTCAAAATCGCTCTCGCTTTCAGACATTTTACACAAACTCTCATGACCAAAGTCTGTACATGTGTGCTCGGTTCACAAGTAAACACAGAACTGCTCCCAGTCTGTTTGCCTTAAATGACGTCACGGCGACAGTCCCCTGGCGGTGAAAGTGCGCATAAGTGAGATGTAAACAAACCTTCGGAAATTGGGCAAAACAGTATATTTTAACGATTTTATTCAATTTTAAGGTGCAAATTAGACACTAGGAAGATTGAATGCGCTTTTTGGGCCGTTCTTCTAGACAATAAAGTTGATATTCTACGTTTCACCTCCGACCGTTAAGCTGAAAAGCATAAATAAAATAAGCGCCTTGCAATTAACCCGCCTGTCAGAGTGCTTCAGCGTTCCACCCCACTGCAGGGACTGTTATTCCTTACATAATAATGTAAAACATCACCCTAATGTGTTTTATTCCTCTTATACCACAGCAATTTGCCAACAATTATAAGGTTTATTATAAACAACATGGCATCATTTTTAATGTTGAATGTTGTCGAGCATCTTTCAAAATCCTGAAGGAATCTCAGTCCTTCACCAGTGTCTCATTTTTCTCTCGGAAATAATAGAGGAGGGGGAGAAACAAGTCCTCGGTCCTGAAAACTCTCTCATGGTGGAAAACTCACCTTTACAAAGCTCTAACACTGAACAGTTCTTCCATCAATTTTAAATAAAAACATACAAAGTTGTCATCCCAGAGCTGCCATTACAGAAAACTAACCAACACCATCTGATGAACCAGATTCAAGAATTTAGCAGCACTGCTGACGGTAAAGACACAGGACGGTGGATAAACACGTACCCAAGTCGGACTGACGGTGTATTCGACACCGTGGACGATGCAGCACTTTGAAGTCAAACCCCTTGTCTTTTGTTAGTCAAATCATGCGTCTCGCCACACGGTTCTCTTTCTTCACTTAGCTGCGACTCTTCTTTCCCATCCGCTCTTTGAGAGTCTCTCCACCTGAAACATCTGCGGAATACTGTGTGTTCGGGTCGTGACTCACACAGCAGGTCATCTGCTGTGAACTCGCGCGCATACACAGACACACTTGTAGGATGACATTCCACATCACTAATCTCCGGGACCATGTGACTCGCAGGCTGCCTGGCAACTGAAAGACAGCGTCAAGCACAGAGGAAGCGTTGGTGGCAGTGGTGACATCACTTCCTGAGAGCGACAGGACTTATGCCAACAGCAGCCCTGACAAGCAGGCCAGTCAACAAGAGACGAAAAGACTGGAGATGGAAGAATCTGGTGTGGCATTTAAAACAATTTTTAAACCTAAACCCTGGAGAGGGGGTTAATTCCAGGAAATGATAAAACAAGCACACAAATTGGTCTTCAAAACAGACCACAAAAACTCCAACCCAGAGAGGAGTTGTACAGTCTGATGGCGTGAGGGACAAAGGAGTTTTTGAGTCTGTTCATCCTGCACTTGGGAAGGAGCATTCTGTCACTGAACAGACTCCTCTGGTTGCTGATGACGGTGTGCAGAGGGTGACTGGCATCGTCCATGATGTTCAGTAGTTTGTCCATAGACCTCTTCTCTGCCACCGTCACCAGAGAGTCCAGCTTCATGCCGACCACAGAGTCGGCCCGCCTGATCAGTTTGTCCAGCCTGGATGTGTCCTTCTTGGATGTGCTGCCCCCCCCAGCACACCACGGTGTAAAACAGGACACTGGCGACCACAGACTGATGGAACATCCACAGGAGTTTCCTGCAGATGTTAAAGGACCGCAGCCTCCTCAGGAAGTACAGCCTGCTCTGTCCCTTCCTGTACAGGTGGTTGATGTTGCAAGTCCAGTCCAGCTTGCTGTCCAGCCACAGCCCGAGGTACCTGTAGGAATCCACAGCCTCCACCTCGACTCCCTTGATCAGAACTGGTCATGACCTTGGTCTGGACCTCCCAAAGTCAATGACCAGCTCCTTGGTCTTCGAGGTGTTGAGCTGCAGATGGTTCCTATTGCACCACACAGCAAAGTCCCTCACCAGGCTCCTGTACTCCCTCCTCTCTGTCGTCCCTGATACACCCCACGATGGCTGTCTCATCGGCGAACTTCTTAATATTGTGCAAATTATCATTATAGAAACCCCCCCACACACACACACACACAATAATTAGAGAGAAGGAACCACCAGATCAGCTCTCAGTAAAGAAATAAAGGAAATAATTAATCAGGATAAAAAAAAATAATAAATAAATAAATCTCCACCCACCACCACAAATACACCTTCATAATTATGTAAATACATCTGAAATACAGAAATTACATACATGTTATTTACCAGCTGGGAGGTCCGTATGGTGAAATACCGTGACCGAGGTCTTGAAAGTACTGACCGAGGCCCTCTGGGCCGAGGTCACGGTATTTCACAATACGGATCGATCTTCAGCTGGTAAATAATATATTTATTTTTTTCTTTACCAAATTCTCACAGAAAACGAGAGCGCCCGAAAGGGAAAACTGAGCCGAGGCGCCATTTTGAATCCTCATTCACGGCTGTAATGCAAATGGCTTCCTCCTCGGTATACAAAGTGCACTTCCATGGCAGGAAAAAAAACTACATTTTGCCGCCTATGTAGTCCCCTATTTATACAAAATTGAGACTTTCAGGATTCATCCATGTTTTTGCTCGGTGTTAGCAACAGTTACAGGTTTTTAGCTTTCTCCTGAAAGGTTTTCTTTTATTTCTTCTTCCTCAGGGTAGTAAAACTCGCTTTCACTGTGAACACTGTCCTTATCCATGATGTAAAATTAATGCTATTCTCCTGAGAAATGCTGGCAAAAATTTACAAGATTTTTGATAATCTTGTAAATAAAACTTATATTATAAAAAAAAAAAAAAGATAAATGTTGACAAAAAAAATGCTACCATGTTTGTTGTTGTGAACGAGCGAGTCTCCAGAGATTCATAACCGGTGTCCGTATCGTGGGATACAGACCCGCTTGCCAGCCAATCAGAGCGCAGGATTTGATGGAACCCGGACCACGAAAAAATAATCAACTTAATAAAGTGCAAATATAAATTGAGACACCTGAAAACAAAATCAATAATGTATTATAATAAAAATGTGTCATTTTAGCAACTTTTTTCATATTTTGTTAGATCAGGGGGAAAAAATGCCTCTAAGGAAGTTAAAAATTACAAATGAACCAGCATTAATATCACAGTGCAGCCATTTTGTACATAAAACAACAGAAGAACTTTATAACTTTAAATATTGAACTTTTGTGACAGACCCCCATCTACCAGCTGTTAAACACTTATGAGTTTCTTCACTAATTACACAGACAGGATGGCAGGGTTGGAGTCTGAACTTTAATTAGTCTCGTTAACTAACGAAGGAGAATATAACGCTCATCTATTCAGAGACATTTAGCGAACACACTGTTTCATCTCATCTCATTATCTGTAGCCGCTTTATCCTTCTACAGGGTCGCAGGCAAGCTGGAGCCTATCCCAGCTGACCACGGGTGAAAGGCGGGGTACACCCTGGACAAGTCGCCAGGTCATCACAGGGCTGACACATAGACACAGACAACCATTCACACTCACATTCACACCTACGGTCAATTTAGAGTCACCAGTTAACTTAACCTGCATGTCTTTGGACTGTGGAGGAAACCGGAGCACCCGGAGGAAACCCACGCGGACACGGGGAGAACATGCAAACTCCACACAGAAAGGCCCTCGCCGGCCACGGGGCTCGAACCCGGACCTTCTTGCTGTGAGGCGACAGCGCTAACCACTACACCACCGTGCCGCCCGAACACACTCTAAAAAAAAAAAAAAAAAAGCCCACCAACCCCCCTGCCCAAGATCTGGTGTTTTTTTCTCCCATCTCCCCCCACACCATCAAGCTCTTGCTCATCTCCAGCAACCGAGCATCAACACTAAAACGTGCTTCCTCAGAGACATGTGACGCTAACCAACCGCATATTTTCAAACTGATGCCCCGGGTGGTGCAACCCACTCTGAGAAAAGCGCTATCCGCCCTCTTCCACATACATGAGCTTATAGGCACACGGGATTTGCTAGTATTGCCATGATTGACAGGCAAGACAGCAGTACAGAGGGCTAGAGAGAGCGAGTGTGTGCAAGCCCCACTCTTCCCAACCAATTTCTCTCGACACATCTGGCTGTGACGCCATCACAACTCAAACTCATGATCTCCCAGACACTTCTTCACTCTGTTGTGTCTGACCTGATTTCTAACACTAACGCACATTATTCTCCAAGCAGCAAGCATCGCAGGTCTCTAAGAGTCTGGAAATCATCTAAACTCAATAACTATGCCCAAAAGTATGTGGACACCTGATTAACACCGTGCTCTTCTTGAACATCTCGTTCCAGATGTAGTCTCTTACCATTCTAACAACAAACACTCTTCTCGAAGGCTTTCCACTAGATTTTGGGATGTGGCTGGAGAGATTTGAGTTCATTCAGCAACAAGAGCATCAGTGAGATCAGGGACTGGCGTTAGGGGAGGAGATATGAAGTGCAGTCTGTGTTCCAGCTCATCCTAAAAGGTGTTCACTCCCTGGACAAACCATTTCTTCATGGAGCTCACAGGATTCTCACAGATTAATGCGTACTACGCATTTTTCTTTAAAAAGCCCAAGAGCTGGCTTTTTCATATTAGTCTGAATTTTTCTCCCAAATCCCACACGTTGGGAAGCTCTCGCTTATGATACACCAGCTATTGTCATGCTGGAAGAGGTCTGGGCCTTTTGGTTCCAGTGAATGGGAACCGTAATGCGACAGCACACAAAGACATTCGATACCAGTTGTGAAATTTATAGCAACAGTTTGGGGAAGAAGCACATGTAGGAGTGATGATCAGGTGAACACACAGGACAGTACCGTACACACCACACCACACTACACGCTGTCGCTCCACCCTTCCTCACTCAGTGGAGCTTTAAAATCCTCTCCAACAAAAAGATGGGCGCCCTTTCTCCTGGACTTCTCTTCTCTTCCACAAAGCAACGAATCCTAAACGCCGCACTAACACTCACTGCAATATTGAACTCCACCCAACGCTGCATACGGCCGCGTTTAATGTATGCATTTTCCCCCCTCAGTATGCCGAGTACACAATATGAACTGCACGACTCAGCAACTACGTCCTCAAAGATTTCACAGAAACGCCCAATGAGTTTAAAGTCAAGACCAGAGTTTTGCCGCAGCAACTCGATCTCGGATCTTGTTTACAGATCTAACATTAAACGCAATACACAAAAGGAGAAACGGGCACATGTGCATCGGTTACCGCGTCTGCAGGTTCAGTAACGCTTATGACGTTTAACCACAAAAGGTCCACATTCCACACAAGATCCTTTTCCTCACATGGTGGTGGAAATGAGCTTAAAAAAAAAAAAAATCATCTCTAGGTACACAGACATTAAAATACTCACACAAACCTCTCTGATTAGAGCGTCCTTAAGCAGGTCACATTCACACACTTATAGGATTATTTCTCATCTATTCTTTGTTTGCAATAGACGTCACTTTCGGTAGTGATCCTCCTCGTTAAGTATTCAGATTTCCAGATGACGAGCATATTTGTTGACAGTCACTTTGTAGTAGTTTCTTGTGTTTCACCTCCTTATATGCCGGACTGCTGCTCTGTACTTGGACACGCAAACCGATCGAATTGAGAAAAAGACAAAAAAGGTATTATAGGATGGCGAAAATTGCTGCGCACACGGGTGAAAGAGGAGGGGGAAAAAAAAAAACTGAAAAATGGTTTGCAAACCTTTCACTGTGTTTGAAAGGAATCGAGAGGCCACATGCTCGTGTTTGCAGCGATCATTTTGTTAAAGTGCGCATCACGGGTAAATTCAGGAGCAAGATCAATGTAATTCTCCTGTTTTATATTAAACTTTGGTCAAATATCGGTCACATTTTGTGCAATTTTTTTTACCTCGTGCAATACCAGAAAAATTCAGTTGAAATGAAGCCATTTGAGGCGAACTGGTCCGCCTCTGAAAAATTTGGCATTTGGATTTCCCGGCAAACGTTGATTTTCATGACGTTGTGTGCAGGACGCCTCCTTCTGAATCCTACATCAGCACTGGTTTGTTTATGAGAAAACAACCTGGCGGTTTTCTGCAAATTTCTTCAACGTTATCGCGTAATTATTAAAACGGTTAACAGATGTATCGTAGGAGGGTGTAGCAACACCAATCATGATGGGATTAGTACTCATCGTTTTCCAAAAGACCGGACAATGACAGAGAAATGGGAGCGCTTGGTCTACACAGGCTGTGCACTGAAACCGTGCAAAGCTCTCGCAGCCTGCTGGCGCTTCCGCAGGTAACGTCATGAACCTGGCTCCAGACTCCCTTGGGATTTTTCCAGACGTGTTTTATTTTATTTTTTTCTGCTGCAGACAGATGGCCTTGTGCAAAATTACCCTGCTGGATGAGTGTGTAAAGGGACATACTTTCATAAATTAAAAAAAAAAAAAAATTGGTCCAGAATATGCACTTTAAAAGGTACGTACAGCATGATACTTTATGTATCCAAAATAAACACTCCTAACGTTAAATGTGTTTTCTTACGTTTTGGATGCAAAACAAACCGCTGATGAAACTAGTTTGTAGGTCGGCCTTGAATGAAACTCAATTGTTTATGTATTTTTTTAGGTTGTCCAATGAGGTCAATTCATAAATCTGAGCTACATTTGAAATGTCATGAAATAAAATGTAAGCCATCATTGGAAAAATGCCTACAGCAGCTCCAACTTGAATCACATACTAAATACACTTTAGCTTACGTTACTCACCCTTGCAAAAGTAAGACGATTATTGTCCTTTAGAAGTCTTATTCCAACGTCGTGAACCCAGCCACAAATGAAAAAAAAAAAAAGTTATTGGCCTCAAGACTTTTGAAATCTTTTGTTTGATTCATGTAAAATGATGTTTGGACTACCGGATAATTGGAAATGTCCGGAAAGTTGCTGAAAAAGCTTGAAAAGTCCGTCTTTTTTAAGCTGTAGGGGCCCAATCCATGACAAATATTTTTTTTATTTTCCTTGATATCCCGATTTTGCTTTTGGTTCTTGTCCGTTAACATGGTGAGA
This sequence comes from Neoarius graeffei, assembly GCF_027579695.1. NCBI lineage: Eukaryota > Metazoa > Chordata > Actinopteri > Siluriformes > Ariidae > Neoarius > Neoarius graeffei. Next base: position 46,854,853 of record NC_083595.1, on the reverse strand, counting down.
CGTAGAATATTTTCCAAAAGATGACGACGGACGTGTACTTGGCTTGGACGCCATCTTTGATTCCTGCCGGTCACTTGGAAACCAGAAATGAACCAGGAGGTAAAAAGTCACGATTGCAAATAAAGAATAGCCCTATCTGCACAAGAGCACATGAGGTTCTGAGGTAATTTCCTGTTAAAGATGCTCCTCTGTGGTTTTATTTCCATCCGGCTTGGCCGCGTCAGTGTTTTTCATCTGTCCTCCACTTAACAAGAGTGCTCAGCACAATATCCCCCACTGGCAACTATATCTAGGCTATAAGTACTTAAAGTGCTGATGACACATTTTTGACATCTTTGGCGATGTTTTATAACATAAAAAGTAATTCCCGATGATCCATATATTAATTCACGAAGGTGCCTATTTTACAAGTTATGATAAAAAACGCGGCTATTTGGGCAAATTTGACGGGGCTGCAGCACCCAGGAGACGAAAGAGGAGGAGGGGCTATATGACGTTAGCGAAAGAACCTTCCTCCTCACTTACCAGTTTGTTGTTGATGCGACAGGTGTTCAGTTTATCATTATTAGTATTTTTATTAGACATACATACATACATACACACACATATATATATATATGTTATTATGCCTTCGCGTTGTGTTGCCGGCTTTTCTCCAAAACCCACAAGGATGGGGTAAGTTTATTCAAGTTTCCCAGAGATCCCGAGCTGCATGCGAAGTGGGTGAAGCAAGTCAGGCGCACTCGTGACAAGTGGGAGCCCTCACCAACATCCGTCCTGTGCTCTGAACACTTCGATTTGGATTGTTTTGACACCCTTCCCAGCTTAAAGGAATCTCTGGGGTGTTCAGTTCAGCACAAACGTGTGTTACTACCATCAGCAGTGCCTACACAGTGTTGCCAGATTGGGAGGTTTCCCGCCCAGTTGGGCGGTTTCAAGTGCATTTTGGTGGGTTTTGAACATATTTTGGGCTGGAAAACATCAGCAGTATCTGTTGCCAGATACTGCTGACGTTTTCCAGCCCAAAATATGTTCAAAACCCACCAAAATGCACTTGAAACCGCCCAACTGGGCGGGAAACCTCCCAATCTGGCAACACTGCCAGTATTCCGGAGGGGGTCTACTAGTAGCTATGCCGGATCCAAAGACAGTCCTCCTGTCAGAACATGTGTTGTGAAACGACATAAGATAAAGGTACGTAGAGCTATAGATTCTACATGATAATCATAAATGTAATCACAAAGTCGGCGTGATATCAGTCATGTATTTGCTTGTGAAAGCTTGTGGCTTTCATGTAACTGCCGCCTAGCAACGAGAGGCAAAGGGTAAAGAGGGTAGGCTATCATAGATTCTATTCGGAAGAGATCAACACAATTCTAGACTCCCAGAAGAGGAAGAGCTAGCACTAGAGAGTTCACCGGCGTTTTCATGAGCCATTTCCATTGAGTAGAACCAGAGTAGAACAGCCAGTGAACCGCAGCGTGTTCTTCCGCTGACGTCACATGGCCACGAACCACGGACCCAGTTTTCTTGCGCTGTGCAATTAAAAGTTGGATATTTGCGTAACAACAGCTTCTTTTCACGTAATCATAACAGAAATCTAACATGTTTGCCATGTTGTATAGTTTATTTAAGAAATTGCATAGAGTCATGTTCGTGTCATCAGCCCTTTAATACACCCTCATGAAATTGTCAAAGTACAAGTTTGGTAATCAAGGGCCATAACTCCGGTAAAATGGGACCGAATTGAATGAAATTGCAATATGCATATTACTGACATATAACAAAGAATCCTGCCAAGTTTCATGAAATTCCTCCAAAAGTTGACAGAGGAGTTGATTTCAGACGGTGAGCACCCACCCTTCCCGGGATGAACAGACAGACGTCGCCATGACATAATTCCCCTTCGGGCTTTTCAGTCAGCGGGAGATTTAAAAAAAAATTTTTTTTTTTGCCAAATTACATGAAATTCCTCCAAAAATTGAGAGAGGAGTTGATTTCAGAAAGCAAGCACACCTTGATGAAACTGCCAAAGTACAAGTTTGTTAATAATCAAAGGCATAACTCTGGTAAAATTTTCCCAAATTAAACCAAATTTCAATATGCGTATAACTGTCATATAACAAAGCCTCTTACCAAGTTTGCTGAAATTCCTCCACGAATTGTGAGAGGAGTTGATTTCAGAAGGAAAACACATTTATGAAACTGTCAAATTTAGTTAATTAAGGGCTGCAAGTCTGGTAAAACGTGACCGAATTTAACGAAATTACAATATGCATAGTACCGGGATATAACAACTCAAGTTTGGTGAAATTCCTCCAAAAATTGTGGGAGGAGTTGATTTCAGAAGGTGAGTACCCTTTCCTGAGATGGCCGGACATCGCCACGACATAATCCCCCTTTGGGCCTTTCAGCCAGCGGGGGATGAAAAAATTTAAACGGAAGGATGATCTATTGTCTCCCCCCGGAGGGACGACACGACACATTTGACTGCTGAGGCTCACGCACCCTGACATCTTCACTCCGTCTGAACATCTGATCCGTCTCACTCACCGACTCGGGGAAGGATTAAGCTCAGTGTGACGGACAGTTAGACTGGCGTGTGCTGTAGAGAAGCAGGTCAGTGGATCTCTGCACTTTGAGTTCATCAGTTCATATATAAACGGGCATGATGCAAGAAGTCAAAAATAAAACAAGGCTTTTTTTTCCCCTGAATGAAAACTATTCTTTGTTGTACAGTTCTTCTTTTAGACAACAGATATGAAACAAACAGCAATTGTTTTAAAATACACATCAAATTAATCTTTAAAAGAGAGTCTCAGTGTTTTATGAAAAGCGTTTTACCCAGTGCTTCTCTTCTCCGAATCATGACCTAGGTTTCGGTTTCATTTAAAAAATAAATAAATAAGTCTAACACCACGACTCATCGCATTACACAAGTAATGCGTTCTCAGAAGGAAAAAAAAAAAAAACCTTGTTTGGTGTTTATCTTCATAAGACTATCTACACTCACAATCCAACAGGAAACGGAGCTAGCTGAAACAGGAAGTGCTGGTGTTTGGGCTGGGGATGCTGACAGTCATTCTGACCCATCCTTGGCTCCTGCTTTATAACCAAAAACACACTGCGATTCCTATCAGCTTTTTATGGTGACACCAGTAACGGCAGACTGCGTGCTCTGATGCCACACATACAGCTGTGGGTTGAGAGGTTGATAATACTTTCTTTGACTGCGCAAGGTCTCGCTTGAAAAGTGGAAGCCATGCTGGAATAACACCAGCCGTGAGAAAACGATCTATAAAAGCTGCTCGATTTTCTCCACAGATGTTGTTTCGAGAAAAATCTTCAATAGGAGTTTAAAATGTAGAACCGAGCAACTACGAGGTGTTTCATGAACTTGGGGGGGGGGGGGGGGGATATTGCAGAAAGGTTGAGACAGACAGGTACAGTTCCTATAATGCACTGAGAATGAGGTCAGGGAGTCACTTTCCCTGCACTACGCGATGAATCAATCCGTAATTTCCCTCAGGGAAATGATTTCACCGACATGTGGCGTCATGCATTTTCACCAGCCTGAGATTATTATTATTCTCCTAGTGTTGCTAAATTTGCATCAAATGGTATCCAATCCCACAACCCAAGATGCTACGTCGGTTCACCTTCCTTGTTTCCATGGTTACAGTGACGTCTTTGATTAGTCGGTTTCACTCGGTGATCGTTTTTCCTAAGAGATGGCTGACACCAGCAAAAAAACAAACAAAAAGGTGGATCGGATTTCAGAGGAGGAAAGAGAATGAACTTGGTCCGATTCTGTAATGAACAGAAAAAGTCTCGAACTGGATTGGACAACAAACACTTACAGATAAAAGAAAGGTATTGACATTTTCTCCTGTTAGGATTAATTTTGATTATAATATTTTATACAAATACGGAGACGAGTGTTTTACTGGGAAATACGCCACTCGTATTTTTAATACAAGCTCCAGCCGGGACATGGAGAACCAAAACCGTGACAAATCTCTGTCAGTCGTGAGGAACTCGAGGAATTATTTTGATAAATTTGGGGACTTTGTTTGTGAATGTGTCAATATAATAAAAAAATAAATAAATTTAAAAATATCCATACATTGGCTTTAAGATAGGAAGTTTATCTTCTCGTGTTGAAAAGCATTTTTCATACAAAACATCTCGGATCTGAGTAACATGTAAATAATACTGGCTGGCTTTTTTTCATGGTTTATCAGATATATTCCATTCAGCTAGCATGATATTGAATGAGTCGAAGACGAGTAGCTGAATGGAATACATCTGATATACCATGAAAAAAAGACAGCCAATATTCTTATTATTATTATACTGTACATACACACTTCATATTAGCATTCTCAAAGGCCAAATGTTAGCTTATCCGCGACTCGGTGCTGTTAGCGCAGCAGTCCAGTAACCTTCCAGCCGGTATAGTGTTAGCGAAGGCTAAGTTACTTTTAAAATCAAACATCGACAACCACATCCAAAGGAGCGACCTGGCAGCCAAAATTTTCTTAAAATCTTCCGTTTTTAACGAAGCAAACCTGGCGGCCATGTTTGTTTACAAATTGGCTCAGTCTCTCGCTAGCACGGAAGTTTTATGTCTCCAACATATCTCTTTTCCAGTTTTTCAATGTCCGTTGACATGTTTTTCTCTTGCAAATATGCGTGAAGAATATCTAATGAAGTTCTGGTAGCCTTTCAGCGCATCTTCAGTTTCCAGTTTATTTATTTAGTGATTAATCCTAGCAGTAGCACTGGTTTAGCCTTGTCTTCTCTCTCTCTGGGCAGGCAAAGAAATGATTCTATGCATGCGCAGCAGAAAAGTCTCCTCACTGGATATTCACATAAGCTCTGACGTGTTGTCTTGACAACGTGCGATATTGTAACAATATTGCACACTCATTCTCCATTGGAGAGAGTGGTGTAATACATGGAGGATAAGCGATATATTGCATGGGAAGGGAATAGAATGCATGATTTTATTCCATGGAAAAAAAAAAAAAAAAGTGTCCTGTACGTATAATATTTCCTGATATTTCACTCCAGTGATGTCACTCCCAGTGTTGACTAGACACGTGTTGTCAAAACGCCAAACCGGTTCAACATTAAAATTCTCTTGATTCACTTGCGTTTTTTTGTGGATGTGGCCATATAATATAAAGAACATTACACGGTGGCACAAAGATATGAAGTTTATCTTCTTGTGTTGAAAAATTTAATTTGTTTATTTCGCTCACTTGTGATATATACATTCACAAACCAAAGATAAACTTCCTCTCTTCACACCACCGTGTAATATCTCTATTTTTTTTCACGGCCTGGTTTCCATCAAATCCTGCGCTCTGATTGGCTGGCGAGCGGGTCCGTATCCTACGATACGGACCCTGGTTACGGACCTCTGGCGACTCGCTCATTCACAACAAACATCGTAGCAATGTGTGTCAACATTTATTTTTGCATTTCTCAGGAGAATAGCATTAATTTTAAAGCATGGATAGCGATAACGACAGTCTTCACAGCGAAAGCAAGTTTAAGGCCGAATCCCATTTCACCCCTTGGACCAACCCCTTGGCCCTTCCCCTCCATTTTGCGCGTTCACGTGAAGGGGTAGGGGTATCCCAATCCCAGTTAACGCAGAGGGGTAGGGGAAGGGGTAGGGCTTCTGTACCCCTCCAAACGGAGATTTTCCTGGAGCTGACTCCGAACGAAGGGGTTTGAGTGATTTCCCACAATGCCATGCGGATTTCAGCGAGATTTCATGCAGATTTCAGAAAGATGGCGGTTCCCGCGGCGAAAGATTGTCATAAATGTATTTTCTCCATTATTTACGTGTTTTAAGTTGTTATCCAGAGGAAACACGCCGCTTGATTTGCTTTCGAGCTGAGAATGAGCAGCGATTTCTGAAATCCAAGCTGCTGCTAAAAAGCTTTGGGAGTGAGTATTGTTTTCGGTTGCTTGACTGCGTACGTTTTGTTCTGTTATTCTCGCTTTTATTGTTTACATGAGTGTTCTGACACCTCATTCTGTCGAATGTGGTGCACGAAGCGCCAAAGATATCCCATTCAGTGGTGTTAGTTAACAAATCACACCCTGCCAGCAGAGATTTCTGGTTCTGGCTCTGACTGTAGCGGCTGGTCGCAGCCAATGACGCATTTGGTCGCGTTTTGCTAACGTAAACGCAGACGGAGGTACGCGATGACGTATGCGATCGTTGAAGGGCTATCCCAATACGTAGGGGTTGAATTTCAAGCCCTATCCCTTGTAGCTCAGTTTCAAGGGGAAGGGCCAAGGGGAAGGGGTAGGGGTAGAAATTAGAATTGGGATTGGGCCTTACTACCCTGAGGAAGAAGAAATAAAAGAAAACATTTCAGGAGAAAGCTAAAAACCTGTAACTGTTGTTAACACCGAACAAAAACATGGCTGAATCCTGAATGACTCAATTTTGTATAGGCGGCAAAATGTAGTTTTTTTCCTGCCATGGAAGTGCACTTGTATACCGAGGGGGAAGCCATTTGCATTACAGCCGTAAATGAGGATTCAAAATGGCGCCTCGGCTCGGTTTTCCCTTTCAGGCGCTCTCGTTTTCTGTTAGAATTTGGTAAAGAAAAAAATGTATATTATTTACCAGCTTAAGGTCGGTCCAAATGGTGAAATACTGCGACCTCGGCCTTGAATACTGACCTCGGTCATGGTATTTCACTATACGGACCGACCTTAAGCTGGTAAATAACACACACACACACACACACTTCACTACGTTTGCAACATGATGCATGTACGAAAGCTCCGGTTTTGTTTAAGTCCTGTTTTTAACCATGCAATTAGTACTTCAGTTTAAAAAAAAAAAAAAAACCTCCCTAAAAAAAGTGTAGTATAGTTTTTAAAGAAAAAGAAAATCTGGATCTCGATACGGTTTCAGGATCAGTATCAGAAACAAACAAAAAAAAAACCACAAAAAAAAAAAAAAGTGTTAATGTGCCATGTCTGATATTTTTATTTAAATAATCTTGAAATCTGACTAAACTGTAACCAAGCCAAGCTGAAATTAAAATATAAAGAGAATTTTTTTTTAACTTCCTGAACCTCACTGTTTAGCCCAGCTGCACAAGTGTCTTTATATTAAAAAAAAAAAAAAAAAAAAAAACATATAACACTTCTGAGTTTTCCTCTGGAAATAGCACCTCATATGTTTTATTCCAAGCAGATCACAAACTTTAGTATTCAAGAAAAATCTAGAAGTGACAAACCCTTAACCAATGTCCAAATCATCAATCGTACAACAGTGCTACTGTTGCAAGAGGAAATTGGATTACAACACTCTGCTCGTTATGCTTTAAAACAGCAGGTTCTCTCTCCCACACACACAGCTATAACCTCTCCTCTTATACATTTCCTTCATATTTCACTTTATTTAATTGAATCGTCTCCATGTCCATATAAAATCACGGGCAGAACAAGCTTTGACGTTTTCTTACACCGGGGTCTGAGGGAGTAAATTAAAAACACATCACCTCTATCCAAAAATAAAAACCCCGTCTTGTGCAAGCAGAACATGCATCCTGCTCGGCTTCTGTGCAGCTTGCAGCTGAAGTATTTGGGTCAGTCACACAGCTAATTTGTTTACCATAGCTGGCAAGTCTGTGCAGAAATTTCACACTCGCTGCTTTTTTCCTGGGTGAGCTGGAATGCTGAATATGTTCATACTTGGCCTTGTGATCTCGTGCAGGATGCAGCACCCTCTCAGATATGAGAGCAGTCGGTTTTATAGACCGCTCTCAGCACTGGAAAAGCTTTATTTAAATCCAGCTGATTACGACATTCTTATGATAGAACGGTGGACAAAACAAAACTGGCTGGCTGAGACGAGCAAAGCACATACAGTATCCGGGATGTTTGGTTTTAATTCATAGGTTTAATACCGGGGGGGGGATGATTTGCTCCTTATTGCCTTTCGGAAAACAAGTCGCTTTCTCGATGCTGCAACAACTGCTCAAGCTGCTCGTTACATATCCCAGCCCCAGGATGAACCACATACGTCAACTGCAAAGCAACCTGGCAGATGCTAGAACTGTTTTTACTAGTCAGACTAATTAGCATGCAGAAGATCTTTCCAGAATCAGGAACACACAATTGTGGAAACAGAAACCTGCTAGAACTCACCTTGCATTTAAACATCACCGAGAGATACCACGAATTAATATTTCTCACGTGCACCTTAGGCTACATCCACACGACAACGGCAACGAGATGTTATTTTAAAAAAATATCGCGTCCAAATGGGCAACGATCAGTAAAATATCAGGTACATATGGCAACGCAACGCTTGCTGAAAACGATGCAATACACATGCCACACCTCTAGGGGCGCTGTAAGATGGTCCCTTCGGAGACACCAGAACAACAGAAGTAGTAAGGACACATGCGCATAAACTATTATGCGCGAGACTTCATATTAGCCACAAAGTCAAAAAAATCTGTTTGTAAAATTACTATATAAATGACCAAATACAATGAAAAGTATTTTTCCAGTCTCACCTGTGAAAGGTAATCCCATGTGATCTCGTTTGGATGGTAAACCTGTTGGTACAGTTAAACGCAGCACATGAATGAGGCATCTTTATTCTCCGCTTTGACCTATCCAATATGGCGGCAAGGATGACGTATGATTCTACGCGGAAGGCGGCGTCTTTAATGGTCCGGAATAAATTGAATGCTACACGTTGATGGATTAATTTGTTCTTCTACGCCCTTTTTGAGGAATGTATTGTAGGACTTAAACCAACATCTGAAGAGGTGAGATCGCTCCTTTTTTTCCCTATTTTTGCTGGCAGGATTGACTCTGCCCTAAGGGCTATTCTCTCTCTCTCTCTCACTTTGCACCATTACACAATAAATATTCACAGTGAAAATATTTTGTAAGCGCGTTTCATGAACCAAGTTATAGGATTTGTTGACAACTCGCATCGAGTTCGTTACACTTCTACCCGGCGTGAAGCACTCACAGTCATGTGGTTGTGACGTCATCGTAAACAAATCCGTTCTACTCATCCAGACGACTTCGCAACGGCAACGTTGCCAGATCTTTCCACTCTGGAACCCGTTCTCAAAAGACTGCGTTTTGGGGCACCCAAAACGCCGGTGCCGTGTGGACGCCAAGCCGAAACGATAAACAATTGTATCGGAGTCACCTGAATCGGTTGCCGTGTGGACAGGGCCTTAGTATCATAATTTCTTAACATGTATTAATGAGTTAAAGCTAGACTGCCTTTCAGATTTGTCAAGTGTCAGTCATAAAAAGAATTTTCCTCGACACCCAAATATTTTTGTTTAGTGGACCAAAAGCTACTGAATTCAAATCACAGACTTCAAATTTTATTAGTTTTTTAAAAATAGAACAATTAATGAATTTATCTCCACGTGGCCCTAAATTCTCGGCTATTTTTTCCTGCTTCACCATGACCCAATACAAGATACTATGTCATGCATAACGTGGTGGGCTTTCCCCGTTCGCTCAAGGCATTGTGGGATACAGATTTGAAACAGGAGAGAAAAATGGAGGACGCGAGTGTGCGAATGAAACGTGAAAGACCGACTACAGTAACAAAGTGAGAAGAAAAGACGTTATGTTATATACGAAGGAAAGGAAACACAGGACCAAACTAATAAATATTAGCGCTCAGCGAGCACCTCGGTGTGATCAGCTGTTCGTTTAGCGACAGAATGATGAAACAGTCAGTGCACGCTCAAAGGTAAACCCGTGCATGCGCGCGCACACTGTCTGCTGGACTGCGCGAAACGAGCGATTTCATGCACATTATTTGTTTGAGAATCCGCTCAAATTAAATAACTTCCCAGCCACAGAATGGCCTGATATTTTTTGAAATATTCCAGAAATCATCATACATTACAATGACCAAATTTTGGGGGGAATTAAATTTCACCAATTTTATGAAATCGAAAGGCCGTCTAGCTCTACAGCAATATTCGACACCCCGACAAGCTCCGTTAAAACCGTTCGCCATCATCATCATGATCTGCGTCTCAAATCAGAAATTCTGACTTTACATTCAAAAGTATTTACTAATCCAGAAGACTGGTCCACACGCACTTTAAAAAAAAAAAAAACACCCAGACCTCTGAAGACTACGTGGGAGGCTTTGAAAACAGGAAAACCAGCTAGCATTCTATTATAAAAAATTGTTCCAATTATTGTTCTAAAATAAATGTAAAGACTTAAATACGAGTCCTTTAACTGTTTGTTCAGGTTCAAATGCTCTGGAGGGGTCCTGCAGGTGGGTGACCATCTTCATCCAGCAAACCCCTCCCTCCCTAACCAGTAAACTTCGGGGAAACACTGGAGGGGGCATTACCCGTTGTCGCGACCCCTAACGGGAACAGCCGAAAAACGATGAGCTATTAGCTCAGCTGATGTTAACAGTTTGATCACATCCAAATTATTAAATCAAAGAAAGTCGTTACTGTGGCAAATTAACACCTTTAAAAACCTTCTGCCTTGAGACCATGACAAACAGTTTTCCTCTCTTACTTCCTTCTGTCTCGCAGCCTGTGAGATCCCGAACAGAAACTAGCAGAGAAGCTGCATTCACTGTATAAATGCGACTTTAATAAAATCACAAAGAGCCTCCAAACGACAAAGGATGAGTGCTCAACTTTTCAGCACAAGCTTTCAGAGCAGTGATGATACAAACTAATCCATTTGTGTCAAGCTCGACTCTTCTACTCATGCTCCTGAACAGCTAATGCTCATTACACAGGAGGTGAAAAAAATGGGGCAAAAAGCCCATCCTTTTGCAGCACAAATCCCTCAAAGATCGTTAACTGTAAAATGAGAATAATGGTAGTAATTAGAGGCTGGCACGTGCGTTCGCTGTTTCTCCTAAGAGGTGCATCTTGGACCAGAGCACGAGTCGGTGAATGATGTCAGCGCTTTAGTGCTGATCTAGGATCAGATATTGTCCTTCCTGTAAATGACCGTAAAGAAGCTAAAAGGTAAAACTGATCCTCAATCAGCACTGCTACTCAGAGATGCTTTCTCATGCAGGCACTGGTACAGCACGCCGGTCGACACGCCGATTTCCTCCAACAACCTGTTTCTCTCATCCTTTACTCTCATCCAGCCACACATGGACTCCAGCTCGAATTTAAATAGCTATATCTTACATGCACGCAATACTATGGACACGGCGAAAGGTCTGGGGCTGATCGGCCAGGTCTAACTTGAAAATCTGTGAAAAATTCAACATAAATAAGAAAGTCATCAGGAGATGACACATCCCCCCTCGGCTCCCACATGAAATCTCGCTCCAAATTTTCCAAAGTTGAATTGGTTGCCATGGAAATAGAGAGAGAGAAAAAAATATACAGGCACAGCTCTTCAAGTCACTTAACATAAACGTGAGGTTTTGTGAAAAAATCCCCAGGAGTTTTTTAGTTATGCTTCAGAAATTAAAATGTTTACAGATGGACAGACAGACCGATAGCTATTTCCTTCCGCGTTATATGCCGGCAGGATTTTTTTTAAAAAAAAAAATTAATTAAAAAGGATAGGAAAGAGAAAGGTAAATCAAAGGACAATGGAAAGAGAAAAGAGTGAGGATATAAGAAAAGGAAATTTAACAAAGAGAGAGGAAAAAAAAGGCGATGCTTTAAGGAATAACCCCCCTTTCCTTTTAACTCCATGAACTATTACAGCTCATCAGTTTCAAATATTACATGAGCCAGCACTGCTCACTTTTTAAAGGACATGCCCGGTTTACGTCGATGTGAATAATATCAGACATGACCAACACCAGTTTTGATCGTCGTTCAAAGAAAGACCACGATTTACAATTTACTCTCGACCGCTCGGTTGTCTCCTTAGACCCGACGAACTGCCTGATTATCAATTATATTTCAGGTGCATGACCAGCTGACAGAAATTAAACCTGATGAATGCACAGCGTGAACCTTTGGACAGGCTTATGGTTTAAAAATGCTAAAATCTAACGAGGAAAAAAATAATAATAAATCGCTCCAATGACAAACGTGAAAACTCCAAGTCTACATTCAAAGGCTCAAGGGCAAAAAATGAAATTAAACCAATGAATGAAAGAAAATGATCTCATTCACCAGCTAAAAATTCATATTTCCCCTCTCTCTCGTTTTTGCTCTCTCTTTTCCAATAGCTACCAGGCAGACTGTAAATAGACCTGCACTTTACTCCTACCATCTTGGCAAACAATAGAATGTCTCTTAATCAGCCTGCTGAACGACTATAAGCTAACTGGGGGGGGGGGGGGGGGGGGGGGGGGGGGGGGGGGGCTTTTTTAGTTATGTATATGTTTATACATATACATAACTAAAAAAGGCCTGTCCACATGGCAACGGATTCAGGTGACTCCGATACAATTGTTTATCGTTTAGGCCTGGCGTCCACACGGCACCGGCGTTTTGGGTGCCTAAAACGCAATCTTTTTGAGAACGGGTTCCAGAGTGGAAAGATCTGGCAACGTTGCCGTTGTGAAGTCGTCTGGATGAGTAGAACGGATTTGTTTACGATGACGTCACAACCACATGACTGTGAGTGCTTCACGCCGGGTAGAAGTGTAACGAACTCGATGCGAGTTGTCAACAAATCCTATAACTTGGTTCATGAAACGCGCTTACAAAATATTTTCACTGTGAATATTTATTGTGTAATGGTGCAAAGTGAGAGAGAGAGAGAGAGAGAGAGAGAGAGAGAGAGAGAGAGAGAGAGAGAGAGTTAGAACAGAGTCAATCCCGCCAGCAAAAATAGGGAAAAAAGGAGCAATCTCACCTCTTCAGATGTTGGTTTTAGTCCTACAATACATTCCTCAAAAAGGGCGTAGAAGAGCAAATTAATCCATCAACGTGTAGCATTCAATTTATTCCGGACCATTAAAGACGCCGCCTTCCGCGTAGAATCATACGTCATCCTCGCCGCCATATTGGATAGGTCAAAGCGGAGAATAAAGATTCATGTGCTGCGTTTAACTGTACCAACAGGTTTACCGTCCAAACGAGATCACATGGGATTACCTTCCACAGGTGAGACTGTTAAAATACTTTTCATTGTATTTGGTCATTATAATGTAATTTTACGAACAGATTTTCCTGACTTTGTGGCTAATATGAAGTCTCGCGCATAATAGTTTATGCGCATGCGTCCTTACTACTTCTATTGTTCTGGTGTCTCCGAAGGAACCGTCTTACAGCGCCCCTAGAGGTGTGGCATGTGTATTGCATCGTTTTCAGCAAGCGTTGCGTTGCCATATGGACCTGATATTTTACTGATCGTTGGCCGTTTGGACGCGATATATTTTTAAATAACATCTCGTTGCCATTGTCGTGTGGATGTAGCCTTAATCTCTGATTTGATCCCAGACGGCCTTCACATCCCATCAATTACCCATGCAAAACCTAAATGGCTGTGTACGAGTTTCCTGTCATTCAGCGGATTTGGAGAGCAAAACAGTATACATAGATGAAAAGGGAAGAAAATTCAACCTCCAAAACAACCAGCCAGAAATGTCAGTCACTTGATATAAACAAGAGACATCATGCAAACTTCAGTCATGCAGAGTTCCTGTAATCCCTGAACCGTGGCGAGGTCTCACTCTTGGGTGCAGTTCCATCAGGACTCATGCTTGCTTAGAAACAAAGCAACCGCTTAAGAGATCGTGGTCTTGGACGAGTTCGAACTAGAACCTGATATTGGTTTGATCGCATGGCGAGAAAGCAGCGATTCAAATCTGAGCCAAGGTGACTTGCAGGAAGTGAACCAACTCACCTACAGGAAATGAATCGACAGCACTGGTGTGTTTTGGGTCGCAGCATATTTTTTTTGTTTGTTTTTTCCCTCCAAAACTCTAACCCTACAGAGTTCTACAGATTTAGTCCAAGGAACAAAAAGACACGAAAAAAATCATGAACACAACAGGAAATGAGTCGTATCATTGAACGACATAAATTTGTTAATCATTTCTCCATGTTCGCCATGCTTTGATGATTTTTATGATATTTCTGAGCACTTGGCAAAGCTTTTTTTTTTTCTCTCTCCAAGCTCGGCATATTTCATTAGTAGATCAAAAGACTTTTGAGGACATGTTTTCAGCCCTGCACACCCACTGGTGAATTCTTTCGCCTGCTTTTTGGTTCATTTGATAATCTGCAGCATGAAACTCAACCAAACAGCACATGAATCTAAAGTATCTTGACAAACAGACTAAAAGGTGCGAAAGCAGACTGAGAAACGCCTCGAAACAAAAGGAACTGATAATAGATACCACAGATAAGAGTTAAAAACATGAAAAGCAGCAGCTCTTACTTAATCAGACTCTTCTGCTTTTCTCTGGGAGACTTGATGATGCGGGCGCTCTTGCAGCCCTTCTTCACTCTGGATTTCGAGGATCCCGCTTTGTGCTTGTGCAGCTCGGAGGAGCTGGGGAAACTCTCGGGGCTCATGACGCGTGGGATGTTCTTCTCGCCCCGCTCGCGCGCCCTGGCGATGGCCTCCGAGATGATGCGGTTGGCCTTCTGCTGTTTGTCTTCCAGTGACGATGCCTCCATCTGCTGTGGCCGCTTGGAGACGCGCTTCTCCGAGGACGACGAGTGTGAGGACGAAGACGAGGAAGACGAAGAGGAGGATGAAGAGGAGGAGGAAGAAGAGGAGGAGCTGCTCTTCATCGGCGGGCTGAGCAGCCGGGCCTGGTTGCTTGAACCATTAGTGTTTTTCGGAGGCTTCAGGAGAAAGAAAGAAAGAGGAAAGGAGACTGAGTGAATGCGCTTTTACAAGCATCCTAAAAACACAGCACACTGTTGATCTTCATTTAAATGCATGTTACATGTCATATTTATACGCTGACGATTACTGTGTGCCATAAATGATAACAGCAAAAACATATGAGATCATGTGGAGTATGTATATATATATATATATATATATATATATATATATATATATATATATATATACACACACACACACTATATATGGCAAGAGAACAAAATTGTGTCCTGCATCGTTTACTGCAGGAAGAAGAGAGAAGGGAAGGGAAGGAAAGGGGGGAAAGGACAGGAAATGGAAAGGAAGGAAATAGGAAGAGAAGAGAATGAAAGAGAAGAACAGAATGAAATAGGAAGAAAAAAAAAAGAAGAGAATGGAGAAGAGGGCAGGGGACAGTACGAAAGGTAACCAAAAAGAAGATTGAAAGGAACTATCATACAAATGTTATAATATTTTAATGTCTAACTTGAAAGGAAAAGGAGAAAAAGAAATATTTAAAACCAAACAAAGCATTGGCGTCATAATGGCTGCTTCCAATTTAAAACAAGATCAACTGTGAGCTACTGCTCACTTACGTATCCCCTCCCCGCTCTCGCTTATATCAGAATGCAAGCGATCGAAGGAATAGGACGCTTATTATGAATGTTGACTTCAACAAATAATGAACCCTGAAATGAGTAAGTAAAGAGCAGTGTCTCTCCCCAGGGATTTCAAATCGCATCCTGGTAAACTATCATTCTGAAATAGCATTTTGCTTCTTTAAAATAGCGTCAAAATCCACGCTATATGTTTCATAAATACATTCAGTCGGTAAACAGGAAGTCGATGTGCGACAGACCTGAAAAACAGGATAAAACCCCCAAGATGAAGTTTGGTACCAAGTGGCTATGATTTGTGGTTGCTGAGAAAAAGGGTGTTTTGGACAGACGGAAATACGGAGATCCGGACGGACAGAGGTAAACCAGTATCCCCTCCGGTCCAGAACAGGGGTATAAAGAGACATTACAAGATAAACAATATGACTGAAATGCATACTGCGGTGTAATTTATGACAGCATTAAATCGTCATACCACCCAGCCTTAACAGCGCACCATACAGAGAAATCTGTCATTTTCCCACCTGCAGATAACAGCCCTGAAGGAACACAGTGTCCCCTTCACTAATCAAATTCAGCATAAGCCTGCTATAGTGTACGTGAGCTGGGTTTATACACAAACACACCTGGTTTCCTGTAAGGGAATTTGATACAGGTAGGCTAACCATGATGTACAGCAGTGCAGAAAGGACGGTCCCAATCAGGTGCGCTTCATACGTCATACTGCGAAATTAATTCCTGTAATATGTTTATTATCGTTCTGTGCAGTCGGAGCAACAGGCTCGTTACGTCACTCGAACACACACAGCCCGAGGATAAATCTACACTCCACAGGATTCAGATTTTAGACTTCCTGGCTATTCTAACTTGGACTGTAAAACTCCAGGGTGCAACACCATCCCACAACGGAGGACTTTAATTCCAAGACCTCACTCGTTTTGGGCAGCGGTGTGCTGTGGAGCTTGGAGATGCCACACACACACACACACACACACACCCCCCACTTGAAAACAAGGGAAATCCTCCATGTTTCCCTCCCCTCAGACTCTCTAGGTTAAGTAATACAGCTCGTTCTCTCTGGAACACACACCGAGCCTGTACATGGTGCTGAACGGGAATAACGTGTACACACACGCGCTCACTACTCTTTTTCTCAGGCTGACGTTTTCAAAAAATGATAACTAAAAATACTTATTATAGGTTTACAGTACCACTGTGTTAAGCGACCATTTAAAAAACACAAGCCAGGGACGAGAATTACCGTAAAAGGTCAAGTCTCACAATAAATAACAAACCGAAGGACACAAAATGACCACGTCGACAAAATGTTATTTTCTTGGAATTACTTTTCCACTTTTCCATTAAATTGCCAGGATTTATTCCACTGTTTTTATAAACTATAAGAGAATGTACCTGCAAGAAAAGGGGGAAAAAAGAAAAAAAAAAAACTAGCAAAGCAATTTTCAATGCAGCGACGCCAAAATTACACAGCTGTTTCATTAGCTCTGGTCAACAATGCAATGTTTCTTTGTGAGCGTTTACAAGAGGAGCGGATTAAACACAGCCAAAGTCCCGTCCGGGCGAGATTACACATCCATGAGGTCCTGGAGCAATTTCTGCTCTTAAAGATGCTCCTTGGTTGTTTTATTTCTGTCCAGATGGGGTGTGTGGTTTTTTTTTCCCCCTCCGTCCTCCTTGGACAAAATTACAGTTCAAATTATGCATTTTTTTTTAAAACCAAACTCCCTGCTCATCTGATCATTTTAGTCCAGCTACACGCTCGCGATTTTTCTATGCAACTGATACCTCACATTAGGCAGAAAAATAAAATAAAAAAATAAATACGCTGGCTGCTGCTGCTACTTGGCCCCTCTACCAGATATTAAACACTTCCCCAGGCATGAAACATAAAATGGATGCATCGTGTGTATGCTCTGATTTTTTAATTTATTTTTTTAATAGTAATGTTGAACCTTAGTTCACCCCAGAGAGAACTAAGCGTCTCTTCTCCACTACAGCACCTCTTCGACCACCCGGATGCTATATTGCGAACGGAGCATAATCATAAGACGTGATGTAAACATCCTGGTTCGTAGAATATACAACCCGTTAGAACCTCACTGCTCCTTCTGAGGTCATTTTATAGTTGTCTGGATGCAAGCGTCGAAAATTTAGCACAGATGTCATGCTGATAAATGAACGCAATCCAAATAGGTCTTAAGGAGAAGGAAAAAAGTAGGATACGGCAGTAAGAAAGATTTAATGGGAATAATTTTGGGGGTGTTTTGCAAGGTTTTTTTGGGTGTCCGAGGCAAACAAAATGGACAAGAACCTCAAGAGGAGGAAAAAATAATTTGCAATAGACTGAAACGTTTTTTTAATCTATCTTCTGAAAAAGTTAACGGTGTGGTTACCGTCTGATCATACACCGTGACTAACCGAGAAACCATAACACTAATGCACACGCAAGCACATGAACTAGATTTTCCAATATTTCATATATTATATCTAACAAATAAAGCAGTACTTAAAAGACAACCTATCAAAAATATATGCATATAGTTTCAATCAAATTTACAGAAATACATTTAACCAGGTTATAAAAAAAAAGTGAAACCACAGGCAAAACAATAATTGGTTATTACCGTCAGCGTAACTGAACCTTCACATCATAAAACTCCTGAAATACAAGATGCCTTTTATTGTTACTGTACAAGTACAGCGAATTGTCATTTGGAACAAGCCAGCAGGCGCTCAATTAAATCAAAGTATTTATAAAAGTACTTCAATTAAAAAAAAGCAATACAAACAAATATACATAGTAAAATCATTGCGATAAACCAGAATTATTGAGGTAATACGTACAACTGAAGGTGGTGATGGGATTTATCACGATATTGATTTCCTTTAATTATATCAAACATTTTCAGAAAGTGAAACAAAATCCTGGTTTGAATTTGCTCTACCCTGTTCACTTGACACCTACGACTTTATGATGCTCATGAGAATTTAACAGCAGTTGAATCAAGTGCAAACACAACCCTCCCCGAGAGGTGACATGGTGTGGTGTGGCCGTCCGCCGTTCGTTACGAGATCTAGAGAAATTATCAGGAGAGCTCGGGTGTGAACAAAAGCAGATACGTTTCCAGGACATCTTTTGAAGTGACGAGTCATTAAAGTGCATATTCTGGACCAATTTAGGTTTTTTTTATATGAAAGTACGTTTCATCATAACTAGTTTCAAACTAGTTTCATCAGCGATTTGTTTTGCATCCAAAATGAAAGAAAACACATTTAACATTAGGAGTGTTTATTTTGGATACATAAAGTATCATGCTGTACGTACTTTTTAAATATTCTGGACCAATTTCGTTTTTTTCTTTTTATGAGTGATTCCACGCTTATGGGTACTGAAATGGGGACATGAACTTATTTTTAAAAATTCACCTAAAACCATTTCTTTTTTATGATGAATGATATGTTAAAAGATAACTTTAATTTTCTGAGATGTAATAAAAACATATTTATATGCCAAAGTCAGAACGTAACAGAAGTGTTGTGGACATATATATTCTCAATTTTAACAATGTAGAATTACTTTTTGAAACATAGGAAGGTGATGTTTTAGCAAATATAATTAATAAACATGTGTAGTAGAATAAACATACACATTCTTTCAATAAGATTAACATGGTCTATAGCTAGATTGTAATTAATTTGTAACAGACGCGAGATGGACAATCGTAACAGATGTAACAGACATCATTTTGGAACTCATAGGCTTGACTTTGGCATATAAATATGTTTTTATTACATCTCAGAAAATTAAAGTTATCTTTTAACATATCATTCATTAAAGATTACATGTTTTGTGACCTGATGGTAAAAAAAGAAATGGTTTTAGGTGAATTTTTAAAAATAAGTTCATGTCCCCATTTCAGTACCCATAAGCGTGGAATCACTCTTATATGAAAGTATGTCCCTTTACACACTCATCCAGAAGGGTAATTTTGCACAAGGCCATCTGTCTACAGCAGAAAAAAATAAAATAAAACGCGTCTGGAAAAATCCCAAGGGAGTCTGGAGCCAGATTCGTGACGTTACCTGCAGAAGCGCCAGCAGGCTGCGCGAGCTTTGCACGGTTTAAGTGCACAGCCTGTGTAGACCAAGCACTCCCATTTCTCTCTCTTTTGGAAAATGATGAGTACTAATCCCATCAAGATTGATGTTGATACACCCTCCTACGATACATCTGTTACCAATTTTAATAATTACACGATAACGTTAAAGAAATTTGCATAAAACCACCAGGTCGTTTTCTCGTAAACAAACCAGCGCCGATGTAGGATTCAGAAGGAGGCGTCCTGCACGCAACGTCACGAAAATCAATGTTTCCCGGGAAATCCAAATGCCAAGTTTTTTCAGAGGCGGACCAATTCGCCTCAAATGGCTTGATTTAAACTGAATTTTTCTGGTATTGCGCAAGGTAAAAAAAAATTGCACAAAATGCGAGAGACATTTGACCAAAGTTTAATATAAAACAGGAGAATTGCATTGATCTTGCTCCTGAATTTACCCGTGATATGCACTTTAAGGAGGAAATGGGAGCGATACAAAAAAAAAAAAAAAAAAATGTTGAGGATGAAATAAGACAGTCTTGAATGATTGAATTGAAATGTGAATTAAATAAATATCTACGGATTGGTTGCAGAGTGGGGGGGGGTGTTTAACGATACAAGAGTACACGACGCTCATAGTGTCTATAGCAATGAAAATGCTTTAATTGTGCTTTTTCACATTCAACATTTGTTCAGAGGACCTTGTTTCAGGGGTGAGACGCGAGGGCGAAAAACGGGAAAAGAAAAGCAAGATAAAACAGACAGCACGTCAGCCATTCCGGCATGAATAATACAGTCAGCAGCGTGCCTCAGCCTGCTACACGATCATAATGTGAATTATACATGACTGCCTTTATTTCATTACACACACACAGATCCAGAGCTTTGAGAAAAAAAAAGGGGGGGGGGGAGAGAGAGAGAGAGAGAGAGACCAGGGGAGCACCTATAAACCCCCACCACACACACACCCATCTGATCTGAGGCCTGATTCATGTTTTTATTCCTGCATCTTTAAATAAAGGGAATAATCTAGAAGCAAAGAAACAATAAGAGGGGGAGGCGGCGGAGGAGAGGAAATAAACACTAATTCATGTAGAGGATAAACATGGCCTGCATAACGCAAGTCACGTGACACTCACTCTCTCTCTCACACAGTCATTAATCCGTTTTAGGGAAAATTTGTGCAGGAAACAAAGGATAAAATGGGATATGAAATAACAGAAGAAGGAGGGAGGACTGGAGGAGGGAGGAAGTGAACTGGAAAATAAAAAAGGGAATAGGATAGCTAGATAAAATAGATAGAATGCACCAAAGTGGGAGCACTGCAGCTGTGTAATACATCTATAAATAACTGAAATTACAGGCTGCCAGCACTGCAGTGATTTCAACCTCTCTCTCTCTTTCTTTCTCTCCTCCTCCTCCTAGTGCGGCCTATGAAGGAGGAAAAAAAAAAACCTTTATAACGCTTTATAAAAAACACAAGACTCCCCCCCCCGATGAATGATACACTGCTCTTTCCACACTCCATTAGCACATTAGCTAACAGCCCGCAGATACACACAAAGAAAGAAAAGACAGAAAGAGAAAGAGAGACTGGGTCAGAAAGGCGAGGGGAGAAGAACCGAAGAAGAAGTGATACGAAGAAAAGAAAGGGGGTGGGGAAGCTAAACTTACCCCGTGTAACCTAGCCTGCCACCCCGAGGCCTGACTAAACGCTAACGCGCTAATGCTAGTGCTAGCAATAATGCTACATTGACGAGGCGCCATGCTAACCCACATGCAGGCGCGAAGCGGAACAGGTTAGCTCAAGATGGCGGCCATCGAGTGAGTGAGTGAGCGAGCGAGCGAGCGAGTCAGTCTGCAGCGCGAGCCGACCGCTCTCTTTTCCCTCATCTTTTCCTCAGTCGCCGCTTTGTAAACAAGCAAACAAACAAACACACACTCACCCGTCCTCTCGGTCTCTTCACAGCCGACATCTTGTTGTCTTTCCCGGTATTTTTCCCCTTCCTCTGTCTTCCAACCGCCTCACGCACACGCGCGCGCGCACACACACACACCAAAAAAAAAAAAAAAAAGTCTTGTCCTTCCGCCGGGTTTTTTGTCTCTCCGCTACACGCACGCGCTCACTCCCCCTCTCTCTCTCTCTTTCTTTCCCTCCCCCAGTAGGTCTCTCTCTCTCTCCACCGGCCTTCGTGCGTTCACACTTCTTCTTCACAACCGCGGAAAAAACGACAGGAATAACAGCAGCACCACTGCACTCCTCCTCCACCGCTCGTGCATTCTGCCGCGTGCGGCTCCTTCTCTCCTTCACTTTTCTTCTTCTCCTTCTTCACATCTCGGATAAGAACCCAAACCCCCCAACCCCACCTCCACACAAAGCACCGGAGTATTATTATTATTATTACTACTACTATTATTCTTTCTTTCTTTTTTCTCTTTTAAACGCACGTCCTTCTTTTCTTCTTTCCTCTCCTCTTCCTCCTTTTCTGTCGTTCCGGTGCTCTGCGGCGCGCGCGGAAAACGGAGCAAAGCGAAAAAAGGCGACGCATCAAACTGCATCAGCGCGAATATTAGAGATGTTAAAAATACCGTCTCTCTCTGAGAGCGCGCGGGCCAGCAGAGGGGGCTCGCAGCGCCGTGATGAGATCAACGGCCACTAATTTAACCCTAAACCCACCGGAATCGGGCTTTTGTTTTGCCCCCCCCCCCCCGGAGTGCATGCGTTTAATGCAAAAGGAGATCATGACTAAATATTACTCCTCCATCCATCTGGTGCTGCTCACATTTGTTTGCCTGACCGGATGTGTGGCGGCCTGGGAAAATATGCAGTGCGTTTTCAGTACACACAAAACACTGGCCTGTGAGAAACACCAGGTTGCTTGGAGGGGAGGGCGATAGAATATCGATATCACGATACACGATATATCACACTCTCAGAAATATATATATTTACCAGCTGGGAGGTCTGTATCGTGAAATACCATGACCGAGGTCTTGAAAATACTGACCGAGGAGGGGAGGGTGATATGGCGATAGAATATCGATATCACGATAAATTGTCACGATACATGATATATCACACTCTCAGAAAATATACATTATTTACCAGCTGGGAGGTCTGTATCGTGAAATACCGTGACCGAGGTCTTGAAAATACTGACCGAGGAGGGGAGGGTGATATGGCGATAGAATATCGGTATCACGATAAATTGTCACGATACATGATATATCACACTCTCAGAAAATATACATTATTTACCAGCTGGGAGGTCTGTATCGTGAAATACTGTGACCGAGGTCTTGAAAATGCTGACTGAGGAGGGGAGGGTGATATGGCGATACAATATCGATATCACGATAAACTGTCATGATACACGATATATCACACTCTCAGAAATGTGTATTTATTTATTTATTTACCAGCTGGGAGGTCTGTATCATGAAATACCATGACCAAGGTCTTGAAAATACTGACCGAGGAGGGGAGGGTGATATGGCGATGTAATATCAATATCACAATAAACTGTCACGATACATGATATTATCACACTCTCAGAAATGCGTATATATATATATATATATATATATATATATATATTTACCAACTGGGAGGTCTGTATCGTGAAATACCGTGACCAAGGTCTTGAAAATACTGACTGAGGAGGGGAGGGTGATATGGTGATATAATATCGATATCACAATAAACTGTCACGATACATGATATATCACACTCTCAGAAATATATATTTACCAGCTGGGAGGTCTGTATCGTGAAATACCATGACCGAGGTCTTGAAAATACTGACCGAGGAGGGGAGGGTGATATGGCAATATAATATCGATATCACAATAAACTGTCACGATGCACGATATATCACACTCTCAGAAATATATATTTACCAGCTGGAAGGTCTGTATCGTGAAATACCATGACCGAGGTCTTGAAAATACTGACTGAGGGGGGAGGGTGATATGGCGATATAATATCGATATCATGATAAACTGTCATGATACACAATATTATCACACTCTCAGAAAATATATATACAGAGATATACATATTATTTACCAGCTTAAGGTCGGTCTGTATCGTGAAATACCGTGACCGGGGTCTTGAAAATACTTTCAAGACCCCGGTCACGGTATTTCACGATACGGACCGACCTTAAGCTGGTAAATAATATCTTTTTTTTTTTCTTTACCAAATTCTAACAGAAAATGAGAGCGCCTGAAAGGGAAACCATATTTAGAACAAACCTGCTACAAGCTCATCAAAAACCTGTTTGATAACCAATGTCAGCTCGGAATTTTCCAAAAATAAAACTCACTTTCACTGTGAACACTCATTATCGCGATCCATGCTGTAAAACTAATGCTGTTATACTGAGAAATACGAAAATAAATCTTGATAAAAAATTGCATCTATGTTTGTTGTTGTTGTTATGAACGAGCGAGTCACCAAAGGTCCGTATCGTAGGATTCCGGACCGTTCATGAGCCAATCAGAGTGCACGATTTGATGGACACTGGACCGCGAAAAAAATGAAATACATTATTATACATCCAGGACACTTTTTCAATGGAATAAAAGATGTGTTATTCCCTTCTAGCGGGTTTCGTTCATTTGGTTTGTTAGCATGCGATATTGTTCGCATATCGCTTATCCTACATGTATTACGTCACTCTACCTAATGGAGAATGAGCGTTGAATATGGTTTATGATATTGCATGGTTGTCAAGACAACATGATGTCACACGTCGGAGATGTAAAACTTCTGCGCTAATGAGCGACTGTGACAATTTGTAAACCAATATGGCCGTCAAGTTTGCTTCGTTAAATACGGAAGATTTTGAGAGAATTTTGAAAAAGAAAGACGCGTTGAGCACCCGAAAGGAATGTGTATGAATAATAATAATGGCTTTTTTTCATGGTATATTCAGATATATTCCATTCAGCTACTCATCTTTGACTCGTTCAATATCATGCTAGCTGAATGGAATATATCTGATATACCACTCAACGCCAACCAATATTATTTAATTATTGTGCCTTTACAATGGTACAAACGTTCGTCACCGACGCAGTACCTTCTAAAGTACTTATTTGTACCCTTTATATACTGTATGTACCTTTTTTGGACCTTGAGGTCCAATAATGAGGAGGTATATTAGTGCAGACTGTACCTTAGGGGATACCGTGAGTTGGCCTAGTGGTTAGCGTGTCCGCCTCTTGATCGGGAGATCGCGAGTTCTACTCACGGTCGCGTCATACCAAAGACCATCATAAAAATGGTACCTACTGCCGTCTGGCAAGGCACGCTGCAATACGGATGCGAGTGGGGAGTCAAACTCTGGCGGTTACCAGAGGACCCGCCCCCCACTGTAACCCTAGCTATGTTACAGGCGAGAGGCGGAAAAGGAAATGGAGATCGACACCGTCCTATGTGCCACATGGTGTGGGAAGAACTTTGTACCTTAAGGGACAGAAATGGACTTCTACTGTACCCCTATTTCTGACAGTGCACTATACACCTCATCATCCTAACACCTCATTGTGACATGATTTTGTTCAGTGTCCATTTTTTTAAATATAAACGATATGTGCTCTAGTGTTAAATGCATTGAATTGAAAACGCCCAATCATATGTAGCCATGTGTAAGAAGCTAACGCTGTCTGTTTTTCGCCATCCGGTTATTTGTAACATATATGGAGTTAAAAACAGGGCAGATAACGCATTCTGATAAATAACTGAAGAGGCTGGACTTTTATTTTATTTAACTTCAATCTCGGTGGTGTAGCCTATAGGCTAGCTATACAGTATTTTTTCACAAAAGAAAATTACTCGCGTTCACATGGTGTTCGACTAACTCCGTGAGTTTCTCTTAATTTTACAATTTACAAAAGCATCAACATAGCGAATTATGCAACTGAATCGAAGGAAATAGCTTGTTAAAGGAGAACTGAAGTCATTTTTAAACTTGCTTCATTTCTTAATTAACGTCTTATTCAATTACGTTTTCGGTTTTAGTAACCTTATATCGTGACTCGAATTGGCAACTAATTGCAATTAAATATTATACTTATCGGCCTATTCCGGTTTTTAGCCATGTTGAATTTAGTCCACGGCAGGCGTCGCTTATCCGCGTGATCTTCACGAGACTTGTGCGAGACTTTGAAATGTGAAGTGTCAGCCAGGTGTCAGTGCCACCATTTTGAAAACTGTTTTTCCAAACGAAGTATTGCACAAAAATGAGTTTAAATGATGATTACTGCCTACTTTTTTCAAACTTTCCTGATCGCTATCAAAAACAAACAAAACTTCCGGCTTGATTACATCAGCATTCGAAAGAGGGCGCGCGCGTCTTTGACGACTTGGCAGATGTCGGTCACTTTGATTTCCGCCGTGCGTTTTACTTCCGTCCTACAATGTCTCGCACAGGTCTCAACGAATCTCGTTTACGGCCATCGCTTTGACAATATGGACTGATATATTACAGAGCATATTTCAAACACTCATAACTTGCTATAGCAGCGACAAAATAGCGATCAAACATGCATTCCGATATTTAATAAAATGAGAAATTGAATTTGATCAATAAAAAATTTGCCTTCAGTTCTCCTTTAACTAATTCGTTTTTGCGATGCTAACTTCCTGGCACACAGTGCGTACGGTCTCTTCGAAATCCGCACAGATTTTTCAACGTGCTTGAGACAAATTCAAGGCCGGGGAGAAAAAAAAAAACAGAAGGAGGAGTTTCACAAACGCATCTTAGATCGCTAATGTTCCCATAGGAATGAACGGACCTCGAGTTGCCTCACATACATAAATACATACGCGCGTAGTGATGTATCAAAATGACGGTGTAACGGTCGCAGGTGAGATAGAGCCAATCCCAGCTGACATTGGGGTGGGTTTGGGTGTTTTTTTTGGCACGGAGGTGTTTAAAAATTCTCAGTAGCACTGCTGTACCTGATCTAAACTCCCCATAAGCCAAGTGTTGTGTTTTGCAAAGCAGCATCTTTATACACACTTCCAAACGACCCGTAACCGTTACTCGTCAGAATGAATTCTAATAAAACTCTTATCACAAGACGCCAGGATTTGGGATCGAGTGTAGGCCCAGAACAGGATAACATAGCCATGGAATCAGGCAATTTATACACAAGTAGGTCATTTTTCAGTGAATCAATCACACGTGGCGTGTCTTAGTGGAAATTAGTGTCTTTTTTTGTGTGCAGTCAGAAATAGGACCAAATTCAGATGTACATCATGATGGGTCAATCAATCTTGGTAGGTTATTAAAGATACAATTCTGCAGGAGCATATTTAGGACAAAGATAAAGGGTTCTCTGAAAAAATGTACGAGTGTAATGAAGTTAAAGTCGTCGAGCTACGCCTAAACAAGGAGAACTGTAGCACGACTAATGTGCTGCCTCAAATACCTTTAAAATGTACTTCATACAGGAAGGAACCTATTGTAGAAAAGTGATTTCGGACGTTTGAGCTTGCTATGACCTTGGCCCTGTTTGGATCAGGTCAAAAAATCTGATCAGTTTATCCGCGGGTAACTATGATAATTCCATATAAATACCGACAAAAGTTCACTCTTTTTGAGTTATACTGTGCTGACGAGAACGGTGGACGGACATACGGATGGATGACGGATAAACGGTCATCCCAAAAGCACAATGCCTCCTCCACCTAGTGGCAGAAGTGTAGAAAAATGACCACCGTATGCAGAATCACTGACATCACATTTTAAATCCAG